>NC_090265.1:1704291881-1704617714 GCF_040414725.1 Anabrus simplex | reverse complement strand
GGAATGGGTCTATCTACGATAGTCAAAGATTAATTTAAAACTTTAAAATAAAGGTTATATTTCTTTCCAGATATTAAATTTCAACAAAACTCTTCACTTGGTGAAAGAGCAAAATTTCAAGTACAGAGCAATTTTGGTACAAAACAGATGAATCCCCTCGACCGTTATTCTTGCCCTTCTAGACAGACACATAGCTCCTCAATTATTCTCAGGAAGGATGAGTAGAGCTTGAAACAGCCTTCAGATTCAAGCAGACATCCCTAATCTGGCCAGGAACCAAACTGGGGGCCTCCAGGTAAGACGCAGGCTCGAATACGGAGCCGATCTCGAATATACAGGACCGGTATACATCTACACAATAAGTAAGTTGTCTTGCTTCCAAATTTCACTCGTGTTTATGATTTTGAATGTGATCTAATCCCACCGATCAAGTTGGCTAAGCAGTTCGAAGCGTGCAACTGTTAGTTTGCATTCGAGAAATAGCGAATTTGTCCGCCTGTGTGGTGTAGTGGTTAGTGTGTTTAGCTCCCACCCCCGGAGGCCCAGGTTCGATTCCCGGCTCTGCCACGAAATTTGAAAAGTGGTACGAGAGCTGAAACGGGGTCCACTCAGACTCGGGAGGTCAACTGAGTAGAGATGGGTTCGATTCCCACCTCAGCCATCCCGGAAGTGGTTTTCCGTGGTTTCCCACATCTCCTCAAGGCGAATGCCGGGATGGTACCTAACTTAAGGGCACGGCCGCTTCGTTCCCTCTTCCTTGTCTATCCCTTCCAATCTTCCCATCCTCCCACAAGGCCCCTGTTCAGCATAGCAGTTGAGGCCGCCTGGGCGAGGTACTGGTCATTCTCCCCAGTTGTATCCCCCGACCCAGAGTCTGAAGCTCCAGGACACTGCCCTTGAGGCAGTAGAGGTGGGATCCCTCGCTGAGTCCGAGGGAAAAACCAACCCTGGAGGGTAACCAGATTAAGGAAGGAAGAAAGAAAGATAGCGAATTCAAACTACAATTTCGGCAGCCCTGAAGATTTTTTTAATTTCAACACCAGGCAAATGATAGGGCTATACCTTAATTGAAATGTGCAGTCGATAAAGGAACTAAGTCAAAAGTCAGCCATTTCCATTTTACTGCCTAGTTCACTTTACCTAACCTAACCTAACCTAACCCAACCAAGCTCTTTCGTTTGGCAAAGGAAAGAACTTTTTTTTGCTAGGGGCTTTACGTCGCACCGACACAGATAGGTCTTATGGCGACGATGGGATAGGAAAGGCCTAGGAGTTGGAAGGAAGCGGCCGTGGCCTTAATTAAGGTACAGCCCCAGCATTTGCCTGGTGTGAAAATGGGAAACCACGGAAAACCATTTTCAGGGCTGCCGATAGTGGGATTCGAACCTACTATCTCCCGGATGCAAGTTCACAGCCGCGCGCCTCTACGCGCACGGCAAGGAAAGAACTAGGTCCGCTTTCTCCTTTTAGGAGACAAGTGTATGGACATCACACATATTGTGAGGAAACTTACTAACTCAGTGACTTAGTTCCTTTCTTAGTAATTTATAATGCATGTCCGGCTCCATGGCTCAACGGGTAGCGTGCTGGCCTTTGGTCACAGGGGCCCGGGGTTCGATTCCCGGCAGGGTCGGGAATTTTAACCATCATTGGTTAATTTCGCTGGCTCGGGGGCTGGGTGTATGTGTTGTCTGCATCATCACTTTATCCTCATCAAGACGCGTAGGTCGCCTAAGGGCGTCAAATTGAAAGACCTGAACCTGGCAAGCCGAACATGTCCTCGGACACTCCCGGCACTAAAAGTCATACGCCATTTCATTTTTAATGCATGACTTAGTTCCGTATTAGCTGAAACAAAGTGTGCTCCTCCTGCTAGAAAGATTCCATTTTCTCCTTCTTCATTTAAAGAATACAGATACAGTACAGATAAACCAGGATTTCTTGCAACCAACGGCAGCATATCCAGAGAGAAGAATTCAGATAAAAATTGGAGAATATTGACGACTTAGAGAACCTGTTAAAATACGTTGCAAATGTAAATACTTTAACATTTTATTCTCTCGATATTTCACATCCTGGGATCAAAGGTGACCGAGCGCAGTGCTAACCACTCTACCTCACCAATTGCCGGGGTTACGGATGGTGGAAGCCTTTACCTTCCACCCCTCCAAGGGCCTATTTGACCTTTACGAAGACGACTTTGCTTTGATTTGCTTTTCATTATTTCACAGCCAGTCAATACTTGTTAGTTTAACGATCCTCTATGTGAAAGCTATTGATAATCTTTTATTGGACGGTGAGGTAGTCGTGCCGTTGGGCAGTTTATGTGTACATTTGTCAACTATTACAAACATCCGCACTCTTAGTTTAGTAGTCTCGTATGCAATACTGCGGTTTCTTGCAGCACTCCTTTCATAAACAGTGTTGAATAACCTACGGTTTATCTTGGGAAAGATAAAAGGCAGCATATCGAATTTTCAAATTTTACCTATGGGATAAAATGTAAACAGTTGCTATGCATTGCGTTAAGCTATGTTTATCATATACAAAGAGTTGGTACAGTTAGTATGAGAGGATCTTCCCATCCATCCAAATTATTATAGCTTTGTTAAGGAAGGGAACTAAGTGAAAAAAGTTTAAACAGTCACACCATTTATAAATTACTCAGGAACAGGTTCCTGTTACCACTGTGTCATATCTGCCACTGACGTAAATTTAATATCAAAAGATGAGAATTATTGAAGTCCGTCTATGTGGTGTAGTAGTTAATGTGATCACCTACCGCCCCTGAAGGCCCGGGTTCGATTCCCGGCTCTACCCCGAAATTTGAAAATTGTACGAGATCTGGAACGTGGTCCACTCAGCCTAAGGTGTCCTGAGAAGAGGGGAGTTCGATTCCCACCTCAGCCATCCTCGAACTGGTTTTCCGTGGTTTTCCACTTTTTCTTCAGGAAAATGCCGGGATGGTACCTAACTTAAGGCCACACTTCCTTCCCTGTTCCTTATCTATCCCTTCCAATTTTTCCATCCCCCCCCCCAAGGCCTCTATTCAGCATAGCATATGAGGAGGCCTGGGCGAGGTACTTGTCCTCCTCCCTAGTTTTATCCACGACCCAAAGTCTTACGCTCCAGGACGCTTCACTTTAGGCGGATAAAAAGAATAAGAAGAGAATTATTTAACGAAACGTGTCTAAATAAAGAAGAATTTTTTGCTCTCTTGAAAAGTATTCATTTTTACTTAGTTCGTTTCTCGACTGCACGATTCAATTAATGCCAAGGACGCTTTCTTCCCAGTCCTAGACCTCTTCTATCCCATAGTCGCCATCAGACATGTGCGAACCAGTACGACGTAAAACTAATAATAAAAGAAGAAGCTCTAGTCATCTAGAGTCTCCCTGTTTCCGTCCGGCTCCACTAAATGGTTGGCGTGCCGGCACAGGGGTCTTTAGTTCGATTCCCGGTAGGGTCGGTAATTTTAAGCGTAATTGGTTAATTCCGCTTGCACGGAGCCTGTATGTGTCGTCTTCATCATCATTTCATCCTCATCGTTATGCGCAGGTCGCCTACGGGAGTCAAATCAAAAGACCTGCTTCGGGCAAGCCGAATTTACCCTCGGACATTCCGGGCGCTAAGAGCCATACGCCATTTCATTTCATTCCTTGTTTCCTACTTAGAACATGTTTAAATTCATCTGGGATTACGTTTCCCTCTTAGTCTTTATCTCCAAATGTCACTCCCTTCTTGTAATGTTCCGTGATTTATCACGAGTTTAACTATGGCATGAAGTACGTGATTTACGCGAGTCCTCCTTTAATTTAATCTCAGGTGAACAATACACTGACCACAAGCTCGCGGGAGTTCGCTAATCTTCCATTGGACCTAACTTGAACTCCCTTTACCCTTAACCACTACCTGAACCGAGACTGACAATATATTCACAGTGAAATAAAGACTGGAGAGCATTCTATTGGCCAGTACATCAGAAAGTTAGAAACTGCATTTGTAGCTTTGCGGTCTCCCTTGGAGCACAATAGCAGGATAAAATCAAAGGACCTCTTCTCAGTACTGCTTCAGTACCCTTCTCTTTTATACCCTGTCAATAATTTGAAGTAGGCTACCGATAATTCATCTATAAAATTTTCACCGGAAGTTTGGCAATTTAATAACCGAGTTTCACAGAGGAAAATGTATATGTGTTTTCCATTGTATGATTTGTATATAGGATACTAATGGTACCCGTGCACTTCACTGTACCTACAAATCACAATGAGTTTTGAAAATTTTTCAGCGATAAAATCCAATTGGAAACGGAATTAGACCGTGTTTCATAAAAATATTCCTCCTCTGTGGTGTCATGGTAAGTGTGATTACCTCCCACCCCGGAGGCCCGTATTCGATTCCCGGCTCTGCCACTAAATTTGAAAAGGTACGAGGAGCCCAATGGGGTCAACTCAGCCTCGAGAGGTCAACTGAGTAGAAAGGTTTCGATTCCCAGGTCAGTCATCTTCGAAGTGTTTTTCTGTGATTCTCATTTTTTATCCAGGCAAATGCGGGATGGTACCTAACTTAAGGCTACGGCTGCTTCCTTCCCTCTACTTTGCCTATCCCTTTAGTATAGCAAGTGAGGCCGCCTGGGCGAGGTACTGGTCTTCCTTCTCAGTTGTATCCCTGACCAAATATCTCATACTCCAGGACACTGCCCTTGAGGCAGTAAAGGTTGGATACGGGGGAGAAACCAAACCTGGCCGGTAAACTGACTAAATTTTTAAAAAGTTGTGAAATTATTGAAAATATTAATAAACAAATGAACCAGCTCCATGGCATTTTTCGAATTTAAAAAAATTAATTATCCGGTTTCCAGTCAGCCATTTGAGTCAGGAACGGAATGAATGAAGCCCTATTCTAGAAACGAGAATAGGAATAGGAGAATAGGAATTTGTGCCAGCTGGCGAAGCCCGTCATACTCCTTCGGAGTAAATATTAATGAATAATAAATGAAATGAAATAATTGTAAGAGTGTTGCTGGAATGAATGATGGTAGGGGAAACTGGAGCTTTGTCTAGCACAAATCATGTATGATGTGAGAGGGGCTTGAACCACGGATTCCAGTGACTTGTCGTCGCCCTGCCATCTCAGCGTTTGGGGGGAGGGTGTATCGTAAAATTACGGGGCCAAAATAAATTCAGTAATATGTGTGCGCAAGGTGTACTGTATACAAGCATTTGTAAGAAATGTCGAGGAATGATTCAAGGGATCGAAAATATGCCGGGCTGAGTGGCTCAGACGGTTGAGGCGCTGGCCTTCTGACCCCAACTTTGCAGTTTCAGTCCTGGCTCTGTCCGGTGGTTTTTTAAGGTGCTCAAATACGTCAGCGTCGTATCGGTAGATTTACTGACACGTAAAAAAATATTGCGGGACTAAATTCCGTCACCTCGGCGTCTCTGAAAACCGTTAATGTAGTTAGTGGGAGGTAAATCAAATAACGTTATACAAGAAAATATAGTCGGCTGTCAAAAGAGCACGAAGAAAAGAAAATCATAAGTCAAAGGCAAGTGTCAAATCATGGCCACTATAAAGAAGTGCAATTGTTTCAGAAATTGAAGTATGTTGGAACACAATAAGCAAGTAAACCACTACAAAAATCAAGTTTAAAATATTGTCGTGATTTTAACGTTTTTTTGCGTCATCAGTCCATATACTGGTTTTATGCAGCCCTCCATGTCACCCTAACATGTGCCCATCATTTCATTTCTACGTAACTACTACATCCTACAATTTAAAAGAAATTGTATTTCTGTATCAGTCGTGTCCACAGTAACGAGGAAATGCATTTTTTTTATTTTACATCTGCTCTAATATGTTGTTACGTTCATACATACCTTGGAGTACCCCATTCTTTCTTACTGCCTACAGTTCCTTCGGAAAATAACTGAAAAGGTCCTGGGTGTCTTAAGATATGTCCCATCATTCTATCACTTCTTCTCATCAAATTTATCCAAAGCGATCTCCACCAGTTCGATTCAGTACATCTTCGTTCGTGATTCGATCAACCCATCTCACCCTCAGAATTCTGTAACACCACATTTCTATTCTCTTTCTTTCTGAACTAGTTATTGTCCATGTTTCACTTCTACACAATACCACGCTCCATATGAAAGTCTTCAAACCGAGTTCGATAGTTGCAGTCGCTTAAGTGCGGCCAGGATCCAGTATTCCGGAGATATATGGTTCAAACCCCACTGTCGGCAGCCCTGAAGATGGTTTTCCGTGGTTTCCCAATTTCACACCAGGAAAATTCTGGGGCTGTACCTTAATTAAGGCCACGGCCGCTTCCTTCCCAGTCGTAGCCCTTTCCTGTCCCATCGTCGCCATAAGACATATTTGTGTCGGTGCGACGTAAAGCAAATAGAAAAAAATGTCTTCAAAAACATCTTTCTACTTCCTATATCAATGTTCGAAGTGAGAAAATGCTTTTCTTAAGAAAGGCCTTCCTTGCTAGTGCTAGTTTGTACTGTATGTCCTCCTTGCGTCCGCCATCGTTAGTTATTTTACTACCCACGTGCCAATATTCATGTACTTCCTTTAACACCTCATTTCATAATGTAATATTTCGTGCTTCACCTGACATCGTTCGACTGCACTCCACTACTTTCGTTTCGGACTTATTTATTTTCATCTTGCACTCCTTCGTCAATACTCTCTCCGTAACATTCAGCAATTCCTCCAGATATTCTCCAGTCTCCGATAAACTAACATCATCGGCAAATCTCAGTGTATTGATTTCCTCTCCTTGGATTGTGATACCCTTTCTAAATTCCTCTTTGATTTCCTTCACCGTCTATTCTATACAAACATTGAAATGGAGTGGGGACAAACTGCAGCCTTGCCTCACTCCTTTCTTGATTGCTGCATCTTTTTCAAACCCCTCGAGTTTCATCACTGCAGACTGACTTTTATACAGATTGTAGATAATCCTTCTTTTTCGGTATTTGATCCCGATCACCTACAGAATCTAAAATAGCTTGGTCCAATCAACATTATCGAATGCCTTTTCTAGATCTACGATGTCACTGGTTATTTATTTATTTATTTATTTATTTATTTATTTATTTATTTATTTATTTATTTATTTATTTATTTATTCATTTATTTATTTATTTATTTAGTTAGTTAGTTAGTTCCGTTTGGGCCTGCTATGTACCACGTGGTTCTTATCTCTAGCAGCTTTCTTCTTTGACCAGTACTCCTTCATTCTTGCACTGTGAATGTCTTTTTGCTCCTGAGTCCATTTCACACCTCCTCCCGAACGTACTGTTTTCTTTTAGTGACTGGAGAGAGTTTGATGTTCTGATCAACGTTCTGTACCTATCCCTGTCATAAATTTCACTGGGAGCCATGTCCAATTCTTGAAGGTCTTTTCTGACGAGTCTTGCCCACTTGGCATTAGTTGCTTTCCCTCTAAAGATGGTGTGGAAGATTCTGGAGGTGAGCCTCTGATTTGTCTATTCTCATGACATGACCGTATAACTTCAATCTCCTCTTCCTCATAGATGTTGTAATGCTCTCCAATTGTTGGTACAGTTCGTTGTTGTTCCTGATTCTGTACTTGCCTTCTTCTTTAATAGGGCCCATGATTTTTCTCAGGATCTTCCTTTCCTTCAGCTCCAGTTTTCTAAGTTGCCCTTTTCTTACCATGTTTAGGCATTCTGAGGCGTATAGTACTGACGGTCTCACTACAGTAGTGTAATGCCTCATTTTGAGGTTAAGGGAGAGGGATTTGGATTTGTACATACTCTTACATAGGTGGTAGGCATTTTCCAATTTGATGCATCTGCTGTTCATGGCCTGATCTTCATTCATGTTTGGGGTTATCCATTGCCCTAGGTATTTGAAGGAGTTAGTCCTTTGTACTGTTTTGTCCCCCAGTGGGATTGATTTGGGTGCATCTTTGATTGATTGATTGATTGATTGATTGATTGATTGATTGATTGATTGATTGATTGATTGATTGATTGATTGATTGATTGATTGATTGATTGATTGATTGATTGATTGATTGATTGATTGATTGATTGATTGATTGATTGATTGATTGATTGATTGATTGATTGACTGATTTATTTATTTATTTATTTATTTATTTATTTATTTATTTATTTATTTATTTATTTATTTATTTATTTATTTATTTATTTATTTATTTATTTATTTATTTATATCCCACTGTAATATTCGAGGAAAATGAATAGCAGACTCGATTAGTGTGTGAGATGAGCCATGCACTGAGAATCTCGGAAAGAAGTATGTTAAAAATGGGAAGCCATTGGGTTACGATTGGCGTGAGAGGGAGGGTTCCTAAGGAGACACAGAACTCTCCAAGAATAAATATTTCCAGACATAATCACTCAGACCATAGCAGAGTCTGTGTTGATAAAACCGTTGGCGACTGTTAGACATGAAATACCATATACTGGATTTTCATTTTGCAATAACATTCGAATTTTAATTTTGATTTTTGACTCAAACCTCGCTTAGACAAAAGACAAAAGTATTCTTCATATGAACTGATTAGGAGGCCAATCATTTCCCTTCTTTAACAGGGTGATTTATCTCTTATAATATTTTTAGAATAATGGTAGCAATATTATTGTGCAAATATAATTTCTGACGCTGTACATGCTTCATACTGTAATTATTTAGGATTAGGTTAAACAGAGGATCAACGGAACCTGAAGCATGTTAACTTTCCAGCAGTGAGTGTGAAAAGATTCAGATGAGAGCACCGATAATTTCGGCTGATTGTCCGTCAAATAGACAACTATTCAGTTTTATGCTGTTGGTTACTGAGTTGTATGAGAGTGGAAGGCTATGAGAGATATAATCAGGCGTGGCTCCATAATACGATCTGCAGAGCTGCAGAACTACCAGAATGAAAGATATAATACACAGCGATTAGCGATCTCATCCTTGATTGTTGATATCAAGCCAATGATCGATACCTATACATATACTGGTGATCTGGCAACCCTGTTTAGATCTGTAAACGACAGAACATTAGGAGAGCACTCTTGACTACAGCTTTCTTCCGACAGGTAGCTAAGGGTACGAACATGCCGAGTGGATTACTCCTCGCTCAGCGCTCATCACTCCTTTCTCTTCACACAGGAAGCTGAGAGATGCAAAACAAACCCATACATTTCAATAGTAGCGTTCATGCCGGCACTTCACTCATCCCTCTTCTCTCTGCTCCTCCCTCAAGAATCAAATCGGTTTGATTTTGGAGCGATGTGCTTCTTGAGCGCTGTTCTGTGATTGGTTGGCTCAAGCCCACGGCCCCCTACTCATAATATTATCAGCCTGCTTTCACTGAAGGTAAAACATCTATGTTGAATATTATCTTTATACTCGGTAAACGTAATCTTTCGATGAAGTACAGATTGCTTTATTGAAGTGGAAAATAATATTATATTACTACTGCTTACGTTATTGTAATGACCAGTTCTTCTTCAATGCAAATATGACTGACATGATAATTGCTGTACTTCCGTGGTTTCATATTGCCTTCAATTCCTTTCATCAAATATTGAAATGTCTGCATTCTTCTTCTTCTTTTTCTACCGCCTTTTGCCACACCTTGTGGGGCCGCGGATGCGAACCGTATCACACATGTTGACGGACCCTGTTTTACGGATGGATGCCTTTCCTGACGTCAACCCTATGTGGAGAGATGTAATTACTATTGCGTGTTTCGCTGGTAGTTTGTAGTATGATGTGTTGTCTGAGTATGAAGAGGAGAGTGTTGGAACAAACGCAAATAACCAGTCCCCGAGCCAGAAGAATTAATGTCGCCATTAAGATCTCCGACCCGGCCGGGAATCGAACCCGGGATTCACTGAACCGAAGGGATCAACGTTGGCCATTCAGCCAAGGAGTCGTATACTGAAATGTCTGCATTGACATTCTTCAATAGTCGTGACATTTCTGTGGGTCTTTCTTCACTTCTTGGTATAAATGATGGAATTCACCCAATCTGCCTTCTCTTATTAATTGGATGTATGTGCGCTGTATCTTCTGTCAGAACTTGCAGTCAAGTACAGTTTGCTTGCTATCATAAGTTCATCATCACTTCTGCTACTATACTTAACTATTATGTATGCTATTTTGCTTTACGTCGCACCGACACAGGTCTTATGGCGACGATGGGATAGGAGAGGCCTAGGAATTGGAAGGAAGCGGCCGTGGCCTTAATTAAGGTACAGCCCAGCATTTGCCTGGTGTGAAAATGGGAAACCACGGAAAACCATCTTCAGGGTTGCCGACAATGGGATTCGAACCCACTATCTCCCGGATGCAAGCTCACAGCTGCGCGCTCCTAACCGCACGGTCAACTCGCCCAGTACTATTATGTATACAGAGGAGTATGAACATTTTCACGAAACAAAATTACATTTAAAGAACACAACGCTATGCTGAATGCTGCACAATCATAACTGGATGGAAAACGTTTCCTCATTAATGAAGAAAGAGCGAGGGTCTCCTACCCGGTATGTGCGCCTTTGAATGATGAGTGATGAGTGAAGAGCACTGCTATGAGCACTGAGTGAGGAGTAATCCACTCGGCATGTTCGTACCCTATAAGAGTCGTCCATAAGATTCTGTATGAACTGCACGCTTTGCAGCACGGCTGGCCAATTCGCATGTGTGTCGCTGAGACCACAGAGTTAGTAAATAATACACTAGAGGTAGCACCAGCGCAACCATCTGAGAGAGAATCACTGCAACGAGCGAGAATGTTGAAATCTCAGCTGTGTAAATATAGAACTTTTAAAACTGTGTGGATATTGATATGGTTTAAAATTCGTACATGTCCATATTATCAGCTACTGCAGTAGAGTTGTGATTCTTCTGTTCAGTAGAAAGAAAGCCCATATAGCTTAAATGCAGGAGAAATGAGTGATATAATATGGTTGTGATTAAGTAACACAACATCAATTTACTGTTCATGTTAAGTCTTCAAACAACGTACTTTAAGATTGGGGGTAAATATATTCATCTATCTTTTGTGTAAATGGCCAGGACTCAGGTATAATTCTATCAAACTACCGAAAACATTCTCTCTCGTACGAAGCGAATGAGCGAGTTCTTACGCCTACAAGTAATCATGAATATGTTTCTCCGTAATGGTAGGGAATTCTTCCGAGTTGGGTAGTCATGAAAATGAAAACAGGAACGTTAATACCATCAGATGATGTTCCCCCTTCATTAAGAAAGTCGGCTCCCAAACATGTTTGCCGCAACCTCTGTAAATATGAGTGTGTAGATACTAGATCAACATTTTTTTCGATGAGCGGAAAAGGGGCTTTATTTTTTGTAACTTTTTATTTTTTATTTCTTTGTACTAGTCAGTTATTTATATTGTCGATGTCGTCCGAAATCGGGGTTTTACAAATTGAGATATACGTCTACCTGTATTTATTCTGTATATTTTCGAGAACTTCACACTGATAGGACATGGAGTAAAGCGTTTCCGCGGAGTTGGAGAACGGATGCACACGAGCTCATCTGGCACTTCTTGCATGCAGTACGAATTTATATGTGTCTATTACACTTACTGCAATGGACTGCGCGTCACAGAGCAGAACCACCAACATAACTCAGCACGAGGCGCCACTGGATATAATACTCCTATTCAGAGAGATAAAGGTGGGAAAGGAAATCTTGGGATTCACTTACGCTGATACAAATTTATAACACATTATAACAAGATAACATCTTCATGGAGCTCGTATTCAGCACCAAAAACAGGCCATAATCCGAGGAAGTAGCAGACCAGTCGGCTGCAGCCAGTTTCTAGGAACAAAGGCTCGGTAATCTCTATGGCATTTCAACTCTCCATGGAGCAGGCTTTATTTGCTAAGCGCGCGCACGTTCCTTGAATTCGCCCACCATATCTGGTAGGGGAAACAATGCCTGCTGTTCGCTGTAGCATGTCACATGGGAGATGATTCTATCCAAGAAGATTTCCTATTTCCAACGAACGTGTAAACAGCACGAAATATTCTAGTGCGCAAAATCTAACATTGATCTCATTTTTATAACATTCTAATACCCACATGACTAAATTTTAAGTACTTTTGACAGTTTAAATCGTCTTTTCATTTGCTACGAGAAGATGTTCTTACAGAACGTGAATACTGCGATGAGAAATAGGAATAATAACGTTATCGGTTTTTAGGTCCCACTAACTACTTTTACGGTTTTTGGAAACGCCGAGATGCCGGAATTTTGACCCGCAGGAGTTCTTTTACATGCCAGTAAATCTACCAACACAAGGCTGACGTATGTGAGCACTCTCAAATACCACCGGACTGAGCCAGGATTGAACCTGCCAAGTTGGAGTCAGAAGGCCAGCGGCTCAACAGTCTGAATCACTCGGCCCGGTAGACCAAAACTTTTTACTGACCAACAGCAAATGCATTTCTCAAATGTACACAAGGCCTATGTACATTTTTGACTAATAGAGTACCTCTGCCCACTTCATCTGAGCAATATCTCGAAGCGTTAAGATTGATCACTGCTAAAAAATATTAAAGCAATTCCGCCTCTTCTGTATTCCACATTAAATCTCGAAACAAACTTACTGAATCGCCTTCGAGGAAATCAAAACACGTTCGATTAGTCTCGGCTAAACAAAAGTAAAACCACGCTAATGTAAGGGAAGAGGCCAAGATCTTGTCAAGGCGTGTCGGTTCGATAAGTTATCCGAGGTATTTAAAGTTAGGTACCCAGTCAATTGTACCATATTTTGCTCTCAGTCTCTTGATATTATTATTATTATTATTATTATTATTATTATTATTATTATTATTATTATTATTATTATTATTATTATTATTATTATTATTATTATTATTATTATTATTATTATTATTATTAATAATAATAATAATAATAATAATAATAATAATAATCCATGCGGAGTGGTGACCAGCAAAAAAGGGAAATCAAAAGTATGCTATATGCATGTTTACTTTATTTCATTTATGGCTAATTTAACCATGCTAGGACAAAGCCTCCATTTTTTCTTCAAATAATCACCTGACCTAATCAAGTCATTAGTCTTTTCCTTAAATAGAGAAAATCGTACAGTGCAATTTTCTACGAATTTAAAATGAGATGTTTCTAATATAACAACAACTCATTCTAGAATAATGCTACTGAATTAAAATTATTAGTTTCAGTCTTCGCTCACTATGAACTCGATATTATTAGCAATAATGTTACAAGGACTAGCACACGCACTTTCCTTTCTAAAATATTATAGGTGTGGCTCAATACCATTAAAATTGGTACCTCTCATCTAAACTAAACAGAAATACTCATGCGATATTGTGCGAAGTGATGAACCTTCGTGAGAAGCATTCCGTCCTATCCATTTCCATGTGCGGCGATAGGTATTCCACGTATAATATGCCATGTACAAACGTTTAATGTGAAGGAAAATAGCTTAAAAAAAGTATGTGTGAAACGAGGGAATAAATGTTTACCGTAATGTGCAGCCTGCACCGTAGCAGCGAGTAGAATTCAGTTGTTGTCTCTGTGACAGCTGTCAAGAGGGAATAAGTTAGCGTTGTAACTCACCTGTGTTGGCCGCAAACGAACTGTCTACTCCAATTACGACGAGGCACGCTATTTGTTCTGCATCTTGAGGTATTAATTGTGTGAAGGGAATAATCTACGGTGTAATAAAACACAGTAAACATAAACATTCCTGAAAGATGACGAAATTCAAGGATATACCGGACAGCCATAGTTGGTAGGAAGATCACAGGATCGCTACTGGACTGGCTCAAAATAGTACGCATACACAGCATGTTTTTGGAATGATTTAACTTTTGATAATAATAATAATAATAATAATAATAATAATAATAATAATAATAATAATAATAATAATAATAATCTTTGGCAGAAGATGCAACCACCAAAGTGCGAAAAGTCCGTACTCGAATGAAATGGGAAAATTCTGTCAATGAGTTTATAATGAGGGCTTACTATAGAGTTAACAGGCTGGAAAAGGACATGACAGATTATCGACAGAAGCTATACACGGTTTTCAAAGCACAGTATCCAAACACACGGCTCTCAAAACAACGAATAGAACATCAAAGACGCGCAATTGTCATGAAGAACTTTATACCAGAAATATTTCTGAGTAAGATTAAACAGGAAATTGAAACTGAGCGAATGGGTCCCTTTGAACCTGCAGGTGAGCATGAAAGAATTGCATATGAAACGAACAGAGCCACACCCTACACCAACACCATGGCCCCAAAAAACCTCCAAGAAAATGAAGTTTACACATACCAACTGTATGCAGAAAATGAATTGCAAACTGAAATAGAAGATGAATTCCAAAGAGCACTTACTGAGTTTGAAGGTACAGATCCCACGGTCAGACCTGTACTACCCAGGCAGAAGCAAAACAAGAAATTCACGCAAATAATTGAAAAGTTGAATACCAGCATTTTACCAATATATTTAGAAACACACCAGACATTCCTCCAGGTACATACTGCAATCTAATGTGCTGCAGTGGCAGCAATCAGGGCAAATGGGGGAACAGGAAGATCTGCAAATAGGTCAATGAACCGAATACATAGAGAACCACCATGGCAGCGCCGAATCAAATCACAAATTGAAGACCTACGACAGAACATCAATCGACTTACTCAATACAACAAAGGTCATCGAAGTCCTCGGCTTTGCAATCGCATAAGGAAAATATTGATGAATACCAAAACCCACTCTACTAGAGATGCAGAAAACTCTCTCATTACCGAATATCTAGATACAATGAAGCAAAAGCTAACTGGCCTTGCTAAACGTCTCAAGCGCTATACTAAGGCAACGGAAAGAAAGGCACAAAACTCTCTTTTTAATAGGAATGAGAAACTATTTTACAGCAAACTTAGGACACCTGAGACAGCTAACGTGCAGAATAGCAATGGGATACCAACTGCGGAGAGCATAAGAGAATACTGGTCAACTATATGGGATGCGTCCATGCAACATAATGAAGAGGCACATTGGCTTAAAACTATCAAGAAGAAAGCTGAGAATATTGAAAGCATGACCCAAGCAGATTTCACATTAGAGGAGGTTGTAACAGCGATGAACAATTTACACAATTGGAAGACCCCAGGAATAGACCGCATACACAATTACTACTATAAGAAATTTACCAGTGTTCACAGATTACTCACCTACCACATACAAATTTTCATCAGTAAACCAGACGCCCTCCCACACTTTCTCACTTCAGGAATCACGTACCTAAAATCTAAAAATAACAACGCGGCAAATCCTGCTAACTACCGACCAATCACATGCCTACCAAATTTATACAAAATTATAACATCTCTTGTAGCAAATAGAATCCAGAATCATTGCAAGGTCAATGACATAATCGCTGGGGAACAAAAGGGCTGCAAACGGTTCACAAAAGGCTGTAAAGAACAATTAATAATTGATAGTATAATCATGGAACAAGCATACCATAAAAACCGAAATTTGAACACTTGTTTCATAGATTACAGAAAGGCATTCGACTCAGTGCCACATTCCTAGCTTGTTGAGGTCCTTAGAGTATATAAATTTGATCCTAAAATAGTAACATTTCTAACAACTACCATGCAGACTTGGAAAACTACTATTAACCTCCACAACGGAGAAGAATGTGTGATAATTGACCTCATACCAATTAAAAGAGACATTTTCCGAGGGTATTTCCTCAGTCCGCTATGGTTTTGTCTTGCTCTGAACCCACTATCAGACTTACTGAGTTCAACAACATATGGATTCAATATCAAAAATAAGCAAAGAACAATCTACAAAATTTCACATCTACTGTATATGGATGATTTGAAACTGCATGCTGCATCACAAAGACAACTTGAACACCTTGTTTCAATTACCCACAATTTCTCCACAGACATCTACATGAAATTTGGACTCGATAAATCTGCTACTCAGACAGTTAGGAGGGGCTCTTTCTCGGCACAGGGCATCCACTCTGAAGCAACAGATATCTCACAACTGACAACAAATGAAACATATCGATATCTTGGATATAACCAATCAGCCAGGATTCAACACATGGACACAAAACAGACATTGAGACTGACATATATTGAACGAGTAAGACGAATCGTGCGTTCTAAGCTCACAGGAAAAAGCATCGTTAAGGCCATCAACACGTTTGCTATATCTGTTCTCACATACTCATTTGGAGTCATAAAGTGGACTACAACTGAGTTGAAGGATTTTCAAACGAAAGTGAATGTGTTACTGAAAAAAAAAAAGCATCATCCAAAATCAGCCTCAGAAAGACTCACTCTGCCCCGTTCTGATGGTGGTCGTGGACTAATAGACCTTGAGAAATTACACAATGAACAAATTACATCACTAAAGTGCTACTTCAAACATAAATCAGAAACCTCTGCTCTACATAGTGCAATGGTTGTAGCAGATCAAGGTTTTACATCCCTCAATATGAACACCCCGGCTTCACTTACAATGTCATTCTCCACAAATGAGGAAAAGATCGTTCTATGGAAAAAGAAACCTCTTCATGGGCGGTATCCAAATGAGTTAAATCAGCCATATATCGACAAACAAGCGTCGCATGAGTGGATGACACATTCGGATATATTCCCAGAAACAGAGGGCTTCATGTTCGCCATACAAGATCAAGTCATTGCCACAAGGAACTACAGAAAGCATATACTGCATGATCCGTCTGTCTATTCAGATCTGTGCCGACGATGTAATACATCTCCAGAAACCATCCAGCACATAACCTCAGGTTGTCAATTAATGGCAAACACAGAATACAAGTACAGACATGACCAAATTGCAAAAATCATTCACCAGAAATTAGCCCGACAAAATAACCTAATCCATTGTACCACAGCATATTGGAAGTACAAACCCTAATCAGTCTTGGAAAGTGAAAATTACAAAATTTACTGGGATAGAAGTATTATCATTGATTAAAACTATTACCTGCAATAGACCAGATATAACTTTTGTAGATAAAAAAAGAAAATCTGCTTCATAATTGACATAGCATGCCCTAATACTCACAACCTTCAATCAACACATACAGAGAAGATTTCCAAATACACAGTTCTGGCCACAAAGATGAAAACCATGTGGAAACTCAACAATGTTATCATAATTCCAGTAGTGATTGGATGTAATGGTATTATACCAAAGACACTACACAGGAGCATTGAAGCCCTTCATCTGCGCCCTCTCACTTACAGAGAATTACAAAAAGCAGCAATCCTGGCCACTTGTCATATAGTAAGAAAGTTTATTGGCATGAACCATCCACCATACACAGAGGACTAATGAAAATCGTCCACTAATAATTTTGCCCGTTTATATATAGTAAATATCTCATAAATATCTGTCAAGTCTATTTGTCAACAATGTTAAGTATATACAGATATGTATGAAGCATATGTGCGTATGTACTAAATAGTACTTCTTCCATGTACATTGTACCGAAGAAGTTCATAAACCCAATTATAAAATTGTGAATTATATATAATGAAATATAATAATAATAATAATAATAATAATAATAATAATAATAATAATAATAATAATAATAATAATAATAATAATAAATAATTCAGGAAAATGGACTCGAAGCAAAAGCCAATGGAATAAGATGCCAAAAATGAAAAAATGCACGTCGACTAACCCAAAATATCTATAACAAAAAATGTATCTCCAAGCGTACAAAACGGAGACAATACAATACAGTCATTAAACCAGAATGTTTTTATGGATCAAAGACGCTAATTTTGAACAGGAAAGCAGACATTGAAAATATTAAGAAAAAAGAACGCAAAATCATAAGAACAATTCTAGGCCCGAAACTCACCAACGGACAGTACCAACTTAGAGGCAGACAGGAAATCAAACAGTACACCAATATTCACAGTGATATTACACTAGAAAACGCAGGCCAAGATTCTATGGTCATATTAAAAGAATGCACCCAGATAGACTTAACAAACAAATAGTCGAATTCTATGAAAATAAGAGTAAGCTAAAACAGACACAATGAAATGGATTGGAGAAATTAAAACCGATTTGAAACAGGCAGGAATTACACCAGCAGATGTCCAAAACAGGGTAATATTCAGATCCAAAATTCATAAATGGCGAGTTGATCAAGAGGAAAGACCGAAGAAGAAGACCGCAACAACCTCGTCTGAAGACAGAAAGGAAGCTCGCAGAAAATGAAAGAAATATGGGCACAGAGGAAGACAATTGCACGCCTCTAAGTAGTTTGCGTAGTCTTAATGGGCTTATTCGCATATATAATGATAATAATAATAATAATAATAATAATAATAATAATAATAATAATAATAATAACAAATCTCCTGGGATTTTCGTGGAGCTAAGAGGTTAAAGAAAAGTGAGGGTTGAATGGGCGGACAACATAAACCTGACAGATACCAAGAAATTAAGTAAAATTTGACTTACTTTTGATTCCTTCTATTTTTCTTCTTTTCCACTCAATGAATATATTGCAATTTGAAAACATTTTAATAGACGAAGAAACAGGTAAAAAATTACATTAACTGCGGTAGAATATATTACACCAAATGAGCGCCAGACTCATTACTTTTAATCAGATTTAAGGATCAAAATCCATTTTCCCCTAGGGAGTAGGACAATCTAGAGACTTTTACAAGAAACTACATAGTTTAATATTAAGCCTGCCTGTACACCATAGTGTTGACGATCTTAATACTACACACTTAAGAAACTGTAGCTTCCAGTGCATTTGCAAATGGGTCTAAACCAAGTTGTCCATTTCACAAGTTTTACTTACATTTACAATGACAAGCAAGTTCGTGCATAACATTAAGGTACTCTAGTAATTAATCGGAAAGGATAGTATACAAAAGATCAGGAGACCAAAAAGGAAAGGAGCAGAAGGCCCACTCAACCTGGCCACAAAATTTAGAAGGAACAAGACCAAGAAAAATTTACCTATGCCAAAACAAAGGGCAAGGGTGTCCAAGAGTCGGAACTCCTCAAATATTTAGGAATTGCCTACTTGGGAATAAGCCCGAAGATGCAGAGGCTATTCCATACAAACGGTGACTAATGAAGGGAAAAGAGAAACGCCAAAAGGAAAATTTTAAATTTACATGTTTCAAAACTTTCTTTCTTTCTTTCTTTCTTTCTTTCTTTCTTTACCCTCCAGGGTTGGTTTTTCCCTCGGACTCAGCGAGGGATACCACTTCTACCGCCTGGAGCGTCAGACATCGGGTCCGGGATACAACTGGGAAGAACGACCAGTACCTCACCCAGGCGGCCTCATCTGCTATGCTGAACAGGGGCCTTGTAGGGGGATTGGAAGATTGGAAGGGACAGACAAGGAAGAGGGAAGCAAGCGGTCGTGGCCTTAAGTTAGGTACCATTCGGGCATTTGCCTGGAGGTGAAGAGGGAAACCACGGAAAACCACTTCCAGGATGGCTGAGGTGGGAATTGAATCCACCTCTACTCATTTGATCTCCCGAGGCTGAGTGGACCCCATTCCAGCCCTCGTGCCACTTTTCAAATTTCGTGGCAGAGCCTGGAATCGAACCCAGGCCCCCGGGGGTGGCAGCTAATCACACTAACCACTACACCACAGAGACGGACTGTTTCAAAACTAGTCACCAAAATATTGTAATTGTGAGTAAGCATAACGAGAGTATCGCACTCGGACTTCCTTGTATTTTACCATGTCACATCAGTGGGAATTTTCGAAATCCGAAGAATATGATCGAGAGCTCTTACATGAGTTAAAGATACCAGGAAAACTCTACATTGAAATACTTACAAGAAAGAAAGCGCCTAACAATTACATAGTACAGGGGACCTAGAAATCTTCCCGAGGAAACCTCACAATATGATTACATGGTTAGTATTCTGTCTACCTTACAACTCCATAATAATGCTGGTCAACTCCCCCACCTCCTTCGGACTACATACAGAGGATCTTTCCTCTCAAATACGCAACACACTCCGCCGGACTAGACGCTAGGTACATAGAATACTATCCTTATATAGTTATCAGGCTGAACATAGCAAGACAAAGAGGGAGGAGAAGGACCAGATTGAGTAGAAGAAAATGGGGAAGACACAAGGAGATGGGTTAACATTTTACCAGTAAGAATGCCAACCCATACCAAAGAAATTACCAATACAATCTTAGACTGACAAATTTCTTCCAAGAGTTCAGTTTCTGTTCACTAGGTGGCTCAAGAGAACTTTCAGTGGGGCATCTATCCGCTTAAGCCCAAATCTTCTTTCGCCAGGTAATTCAAGACTTTGAAGAAGGTACACCACGAGCGCTGACTGTTGATTCAAACCACTGGAGAGGCCAAATATATGCTTCAATAATACTAATAATAATAATAATAATAATAATAATAATAATAATAATAATAATAATAATAATAATAATAATAATGGGCTATCACTCGCTGACGAGTATGATTGTCTTCTTCAAAAATCAGTTGTGGTTTCTTAGATGGCTGTAGATGCCAATCTTCGAGTCGCAGATTCCCCCGTTTTGTTTACATATTATATTTGGTCTGGTTGAGACTGGCTGTTTAGTGTTGTTTCTCTTCAGAAATTCTCGTAGTTTCCAACCATTCCGACGTTGTTGCTCGAAGCGCTGAGTTCATTCCAAAGACATTGCGGTGGCAGTGCCTTACTGCACGATCAAGTACATTATCCTCCCATTTGGCAGTTTTAACTCGAAATATCTTCATGTAGGTCTTTAGTGTGTCTTTGTACCGCTTCTGTGGTGCTCCGTCTCGTCTTTGACCATCCTTCTGCTGGAAATACAGAATTCGTTTTGGCAGACGGAATTCAGGCATACGAACAATGTGGCCTGTCCAACGGAGTTGATTTTCGATAATCATGGCTTCAATACTAGTGAAGTTTGCTTCTTCTTTACACTAAAGTTAGTGCGCTGGTCTTGCCATTTCATTCTTAACATCCTTCTCCGGCAACGCTGGTGATATATTCCCAAGCATCTTATGTATCTTCTGTAGGTAGTCCATGTTTCATACCCATATGTAAGTGATGGAATAACAATAGCTTGGTACACATTAAACCTGGTACGAACACTGAAATTTTGATTATCAAATACCCTTACCCAAAAGGCATGCTCCCACATTTGAGGAGGTGTGGGATTTCGGCATCAACTTGTGCATTTGCTGAGAGAAATAAGAAGGCGAAGAATAATAAGAGGAATCCGATTCTGCGGTGTAGTGGCTAGTTTGATTCGCTGCCACCCCTGCAGACCAGGGTTCGTTTCCCGGCTCTGCCACGAAATTTGAAAAGTGGTACGAGAGCTGGAACTGGATCCATTCAGCCTCGGAAGGTCAACTGAGTAGAGGGTGGGTGGTTTCCCACTTCTCCTCCAGGGAAATGCCGGGATGGTACCTAACTTAAGGCCACGGCCGCTTCCTTCCCTCTTCCTTGTCTATCACTTCCAATCTTCCTATCCGCCTACAAGGCCTCTGTTCAGCATAGCAGGAGAGGCCGCCTGGTCAAGGTACTGACCCTCCTTCCCAGTTGTTTCTCCCCACCCAAAATCTCACGCTCTAGGCCACTGTTCTTGAGACGGAAGAGGTGGGATCCCTCGCTGAGTCCGAGGTAAAAGCCAACCCGGTAGGATAAACAGATAATTTAATTTCATCTATTTCAGATGTTAAAAACGCCTTTCCAACCATGAAATTACCAGCGTTTCGTCCCAGTGTAGCAGTGAGCTCATCGGGTGGTTTGCTATACCTCTCCAAGACGCTGGCGGCTAGTGCGCCGTTGAGACACCACTACAAGCCTCCTATGTAGGCCAGTGCTCTGGCGGTCTCGGGAAGATGTAGCAATTAATCGGCCCAATTCAACTAATGAGCCCACTGCTACATTGAGGTGAAAAGTTGGTAATTTCACTATTGAAAAGGCCTAAAGATCTTAAAGGTTTATCAGAAGAATAAGAATAAGGATAAGAAGAAGAATGCCACCAGAAATATTTGATATGCCAATAATTATGAAGGGGAATCGAATCTGCACTCTGGGTTAAAAATTTTCAGCACTTCGTAGAATTAATTGAAGGCCAAAGCGAACATGTCACTTCCCTAACAGTGAGTATATAGTGTGAAGGGAAGAAGACAAATAAAAGGCTTCCTAGGCCTCAACGTGGTAAAGACGTGGATTCGGTTCCCTGTCAGGTAGTCGAGAAACTTAGAAGCGATATTTCTATTTCTGGAGAAATAAAAGCTAGTGGTTTTACGTCGCACCGACACAGATAGGCCTTATGACGACGATGGAATAGGAAAGGCCTAGGAGTTGCAAGGAAGCGGCCGTGGCCTTGCCGACCACACGACACCTCGTGATCTTCAGGTCTTCAGGTTGGGATGCGGTCCCTTGGTAGGCCTTGGCCCTTCGGGGCTCTTGTCTATGGGGTTTGATTTGGAGAAGTAAATTGCGCTGCCGGGCAGAGTGGCTCAGATGGTTGAGGGACTGGCCTTCTGACCCGAACTTGGCAGGTTCGATCCTGGCTCAGGCTGGTGGTATTAGAACGTGCTCAAATACTTCATCCTCATGTCGGTAGATTTACTATTACATAAGAGAACTCCTCCAGGACAAAATTCCGGCACCTCGGAGTCTCTGAAAACCACCAAAAAGTTAGTTGAATGTAAACAAGTAACTTTTTTGTAAACGGCGCTGAGGTTCATTCACTCTTCATAAAACCAGTACAAGGTGAGCTCCGGGGAGCAAAGGCAATCGAGAATAGAGCTAACCATTCTACCCCGCTTACTGCCACATTTGATGGTAATGGAATCCTTCATCTTCCTATCTTCCAATGGCTTTCGTGGTCTGTAGGATAAGATAAGTTTTTATTTGCTTTGCTTTGCTTTGCTCAAATATTAACACCCAAACGATTATGCGCATCAAGACTTCATGAAAGTGAACGGGGATAGCTAGATAACATATTTTAAGTGGAAGAGTTGTAACTCGATTTCACAAACCATCAGTTTCTATCGACAAGAAATACGAGATCTGACAACCAAAAATGTCATTAATTCTGCATTTACAATACAGTGGCCTAGCCTTATGCACTCCTATATCGAGTGGGGCTCGGCCTTAAAATATTAGACTGGCGTTCCGATGTCGAATCCCACTCGACATGACAACAGCCTGTACTTTCGGCGCTCGTATAACGCCTGTCCTGTGTTCCAGTATTCTAGATATATCTAACGGTCTTCGAGGGAACACCTTTCCCTATTTACTATAGTTTGCGGGAACTGTAATGACTTTTTAATCTCTGTTATTCTCGAATGTTTAATACGGTTTACAGAGGACATAGATTGCATGTAAACACGGCTTCTAATTCACCTTTGCTCAAAGAAGTGAACAGTTTAGAACAGTTAGTGTACAGTAATTTATCTCGTATTATCTCCACTTCTGTAAAGCTAAAGATGAGACTAGTACAGACACTGGTATTCTCTATCTTCCTCTATGGTGCTGAAACGTGGACATTTCGAGCTTCAGATATGAATAAGATCAACTCCTTCGAGATGTGGTGCTGGAGAAGAATGCTTCGCATTCCTTGGACAGCATTTCTAACCAACGATTCCATCCTCAAGGAGCTGAACATCAGTACCAGGTTATCAGTAAAATGTCAACAGAGGATTATCCAATTCTTTGGTCATATTATGCGTCGTGGAGAAGGAAGCCTTGAAAATAACATAATCTTGGGAAACGTGCCTGGAAAGAGGGAGCGTGGGTGAGCACCTATACGATAGACAGACCGGGCGAGTTGGCCGTGCGCGTAGAGGCACGCGGCTGCGAGCTTGCATCCGGGAGATAGTAGGTTCGAATCCCACTATCGGCAGCCCTGAAGATGGTTTTCCGTGGTTTCCCATTTTCATACCAGGCAAATGCTGGGGCTGTACCTTAACTAAGGCCACGGCCGCTTCCTTCCCACTCCTAGCCCTTTCCTGTCCCATCGCCGCCGTAAGACCTATCTGTGTCCGTGCGACGTAAAACAACTAGCAAAAAAAAAAACGATAGACAGATGGCATAAAACATGCAACAAAGACATCGTTCATACAATCTACACGTATAGCAGAAGACCATGGAGGATGGAAACGGGTTCAAAGAAATATCTTTCACGATCCTCAGGATTGAGGGACCGATATAGATAGACAGTGGACAGTGATAATGACGTTGATGAACCAACAACTGACTTGGTTGACTTTATTGTGAATAATAAGTAGTACAGTCATTAAGTTCTGAGACTTGATGCCTGGAGGATAGGCACCCACATGACTCTGTATGTTGCACACGATGCCGCATTACACGGCGCACGCCTACACAGAACAATATCCACCCTCAAAATAGTCCCCATTGGCCATTAACCACTTAAACAGAACCACATCCACCCTCAAAATAGTCGTCGTTGGCCGCTATGCACGTTTTCCAAAGTTGGTATAGCTGCTGGAAGCACCGCTGAAAGGAAATACCATGTTTCGTCTTCAGTTATTATCCGCTTGATAAACGTCGGATCATCGTCAGCACTACTGATGAGGTCACCACAAATCGTCGTGCGATCATCACGTTGGTCTTGCGACGGGATTCGTGGCACACTGTGCTGGGTAACACATGTCGACGTCATCCGTCAGAATTTTGTGGCAAGTACCATGGCTGACCCCTATTGGTGCTGCGAAATCGTCTACCGATTGGGAGCGGTTAGCACGGACTCAACGTTGCAACTTCTTGGATCTTGCGTTCCTTTCGAAATGTTTGTGGCCGACCAGTACGCACATCATCTTCCAAACTGTCACGTCCTTGCACTAAACGTCGGTGCCACCTAAAAACAACACTGCGACTCAGTGCGTCCTCACCGTAAACCTGCTGCATCATTTCAAACGTTTCGGCAGCCGTTTTGCCTAATTTCTGGCAGAACGTGATGTTTGCTCCTTGCGCAAACTGTGACATGTCAAGGTCCGACGGGCGCATTCAAATCACCGTCACACGAACGACCGTTCGTCTCCTTCCAATGCATGCACTTAACTGTCTCTTGGAGGGACGAGAGACTAACTGACATGGTACCATACCACGGCGCCACCTATGCGCTATAGTGCACCATGTGGTCAGTCTCAGAACTTAATGACTATACTACGTACAATTGAAAGTGTACAGAGTGATAGTGACAGTGCTGCAGTGATGATGCTCCTCCAAATCCATGGCACGATTGGAGAGTTGGTGATCCCGATTTACCTGCGTTCTTATTCAACGAAACAATTTTTGAATATAAAGTATCACGCAGGAACAATCCTCCAACACCTTATGGCTTGTTTCAACTAACTTTTAGTGACGAGTGCCTATGAGTGCCGATTGCAGTGTCCATAGTGCAGAATTAGGAGTGGATCAGGAAGCATACGCTAAGGGTAATGGAGTCCAAAAGGCTAGGTCTGGTATGAATAAGAAATGTGAAAATGGTTTTCTATGTTACGTTACTTTCAAACATAAGTTAAAATCACCTGCAAGAAACATCCAATATGGACAGCTATTTTCAAACAACGAATTAACGCTGCAATATAACGAAATATATCAGGAACAGCAATACTCCCCAGTCTAGTGAGAGCTTATAAATGTCAATGGAACTAGACATAAATTATCCCGAGCACAGGGCACACAGAGCAACTAACAAGGCCTCGCGGCGCATCTGGTGCAGGTAACTTCTTTGAGTCTGCTGAGCATTAGGTTGCATAACTTCAGGCACTATGATTACAGCGTGTGTTACACGGCTCCATTCCTCCTCATACAGCTCAAATTTCACAACCCTCTAGATTACCGCAACTTAAACAAAGCAGCTTTCTGTGATTATTCACTGACGTAGTGTACGCTCTACTACAGGACTGGGATAACCTGCCCAACTATCCCACCACTACTATTATCATCTTCTTCTGCTTCTACCTCTTTTACCACACTCCTGTGTAGTCGTGGGTGCGAACTGTATCGCAAACACAGATTCATCACGATTCAAGAGGGATTTACTCACTATTGTATATTTCTGCGGTGAATGACAGTGTGCTGTGTTGTGTTTATATGTAGAGTTGTGCATTATCAAAAACGTAAAAACCTCGTTCCCGAGCCAGACGGATTACTGTAATGAGATGAGACTAAAATTCCCAGACTCGGCCAGAAATTAAACCCACAACCCTATAAACCGAATTCCACGACTCTGACCATTCAGCCAAAGGGACAGAGTGTTGTTTAACACACCATACCATTATTAATAAACTAGGTTGTTTTCACTTGTGTTAGCCATATTTCGTCATACAAACCCCTCTCAGTTTGTAAACTATGCAGTGGTGGCCGTAAACTCCTATCTGAGTCCGTCATTAGTTGTACTTGTTCCATCCGTAGATCAGTCGTAGAGTGTCTGCCTCCGGATTCCAGTATGTCGGGTTCAAATCCGTCAGGCGTAGTTGAAGTTTCGAAGTGCTAGGAAAAGCCCATTCGACACTCTTATGTAAAATTCTTCAAAAGTCACCGAAAAAAGAGTTCTGGTCCATCTCCCACTTGGTTTTGTAAAAAGGAACCTTGAAACTTGCGTAGAGGCAGCCAAAATGGCGCAAATCAAATTGCGTGCATACCTATACGATTATTATTTCTTTTAGTTGTTCTGGACTACCATTCATCCTCCGTTGATCAACTCTTGTTCTCTCCCGATGCCAACGATGTACTGTAAGTTTGTGAGACCTAAAGAATTTTGCATTTCCACACCTTTCAATATCACTCACTTTGCATGTCGGGAATGAAAAGTTGGATATTTTAGTGCCTGTTACCAAGAGTGTGAAGCTGTATAGGAACCAAAGCGTGCACATTAAAATTGGAGACCACCTTACTGAAAAGATACAAAGAAAACCGAAAAATGAGACAAAGTTGTATAATCCCGCCAGTCCCTTTGAACTTATACCCTGAAACAATTCTTCGAATTTCCATTTAATGAGTTGATAAATGAATCACGATCGACGACAATCATATAAACATCATCCATTATACAGATGACACGATGATACTTGCTGACAATATTTAAAGAAAAATGTATCTTAAAAACTCTTCAGTATGTCAAACACACAGGTTCAATACAAATTTTATACTACCACATACCAGTAAAAAACATTATCAAACAAGGGATAAAAATACACAACCTGAACAAAAAACCGTTCTTCAAGTGAGGAGCCTATGAACTCGAGCGCCAGGAACCTAACTGTTTATATAACTACTTATATTGGGCAAACAAGACGTAATTTCACAACAAGATACAAGGAACACAAAAACGCGATAAGATACAATAGACATTCAACCTTCGGAGAGCATACATATGACAGTTCACACCATTTCACAGACATCAACACAGATCTAAAAATCTCGCACAACTAAAATCTTTGAATATAAAAGAAGCAATCGAAATTTAGACACGTCGTTCTTCAAAGAATTGGATCCTTTCTTCCTCACCTTCGATTATAATTAAAGAGGGGACAGTTACCTCGTTAAATTATCCCTCAAAATAATTATCCTTACCACCAATTCCGCCATTACTGCAGCAATAAATACTCTTCACTGTACTTGTTTCAATAAATAATCTTGGAATGGCTCTCAGCGTGCGGCTGTGTGACGTCTCTCTACTGTCGCACTCTGTAGTGACGAAGAATAATTACATGTTCCTTCTCCAGAATGACCTAGTACGAGTGCAATAGGCGGTGAGACTTGCTTGATTCCCGGCCAGGTAGGGGTTTTAATCGAGTATTTTCAATTATTCTGACTCGGGGACTGAGTTTTGTGATTTTCCCAACACTCTCCTCTTCATATGCAGACAACACATTGCACTACCAACCAAAACATAAACACACAATAGTGAATACAACCCTCCGCATAGGGTTGGTGTCAAGAAGGGCATCCGGCCGTAAAACGTGGTCAATTCCACATTTGCCAAATAGTACGCACCAGCACCCCGATAGGCGTAGGGAAAAGTGGAAAAGAGGAAGAATTTCTTCAGCTTGCCCCATTTATTCCTGGGACCGTTGGAGCCACCCAGAGTCATTTCGGTTTTGGTCGGTGTTTTAGGCCCAGATGTCATTCCTGACGACACGTGATTTTTGTGATGAAAATTTCGTCAAAAAATTCACCGGGATTCGAAGCTCAGCCTTCCGGATGAGAATTCAGTAACTAAGCCACTGAGTCAAATAGGGCAGTCTCCGAGGTCGTCCTTCTTAGTCGCATTTCACTTCCTTTAGCAACTATTAACGTGGAAAAAAATGACATCCCCTTTTTGACATGTTCTGAAAAACTGGCGTATAGCTTTTTAGTGCCGGGAGTTTCCGAGGACAAGTTCGGATCGCCAGATGCAGGTCTCATGATTTGACTCCCGTAGGCGACCTGTGGTCGTGATGATGAAGACGACACATACATCCAGCCCCCGTGTCAGCGAAATTAACCAATTATGGTTAAAATTCCCGACCCCACCGGGAATCGAACCTAGGTACTCCTGTGAGCAAAGGCCAGCACGCTAACCATTTAGCCATGGAGCCGGCATGTCCAGAAGACTCTCGTCCATTCGACCCCGAAAAGGTTTAATTCTACAACGTAACTGTGATATAAGATTTCCTCGGGGTTTCTCTCCGTGCATTTGGACCTCAGACCCGTCCAAACCGACATTACGTTCCTCATCCCAGTTGAATGGATGAATATTGTGATCTAGAGGTTGGCTCCTAATCTCAGTTCAATATTCGTGATCTCTTTTGCTACAACCTACAGTATTATTACTGGGTGTCATTTTCCGTACATATGCCTTTGCTGAAGAGATGCAGTGTTTACAGTGCACTATGTCTTCTGGTATGGGCTAGAATAAATTTGTTACTTCTTTTATTGACCTGTCTCAGTCTCATCCTTGGCTTTGACAATATGAAGGAGACCGAGGTATGAGCGATGCTAGTATACCACTCTATATCCAGCCAGTCCCTGTTATGAATGGCGTGAAAATATCACTCATAGGGTCGGTTGGTGCATGCATTTCAGTGGGCTTGGCAGACTGCTATGTAATAGCAACTTCTGGCTCAATGAGGAAAGCAACGGGAAACTACCTAACTCCTCGTTTCCCTAGTATACCTCTTCAGTGACGCCTAGGCTATCTATGACAGCTGTTGGTGGAACTGTGGAGGATCAAACTAGCCTTCAGGCTGAATATCCAACATACATACATTTTCCGTACATAATGTATATAGGCCTATACTGGACCCTTTGAATGTCCTCTTGTAGTATGAGTTAGGTAGCCTCGTGTGGTTCACCTCGGCGCTGCTCAAATACCTACCATTTCTGCTCTCATCCCAGGACGCAGATCGTCCACCACTTCATCTTCGTTTAGGGTACAAAAAGGATCCTAATCTGTGAGCTAAGCTACTAAATGATAAAACCAGACTTATTTTGTATTATTAACTTATTTAACAAAGGAAATCAAAATGAATTAGAACTGAATGAAATCCAATTAAACTGTAATAATTAAAAACATCATGGAAAATTTAAATCAATAAAATTATATAAACTTTAAACTGAACATTAACGTAAGATTACAGTTATTGTGTCACCTGACCAACGTAGCCTCGCTCTAAACTTGAAGTCAATAAATTAATCATACACTATTCTTCATGAAAAATAATTAGTTTCATTACGCACAAATGGATTAAATGATTAATTTAAATTTAATTACATTGTAATTACTTGAAATAATGTTGAATTATATTAAATAAAGTTTAGTTAACATTGCATGAAACTTAATATGCACGATAGTTATCAAAACACAAAATGTCAAAGGTTAAACTGCTGTTATGAAGCACACATAATTTTCATGCTCAGGTGGCGGTGGTGGTGATTATTGTTTTAAGAGGAAGCTCTCCTTCCTGGGATGATATTTTATATTTATCTTCCTCCCCTGGGGCCTTTGACATTTTGTATCTCTCCCTATTGAATTTCCGTCTAATATCCGCATGGTCCAGTTGAAATTCACCCAAGTTAGGGTTTGGTGAGATCCATGTTTTTTGTTTTCTAGGAAGCTTTAAAAAAGCTGTGAATTTCATTATCATACCATGGGCTTGGCACATTATTTTGATTGGTTATGTTATGTGCTGGGTATTTCCCGACTACATGTCGATACTTTCTCTTCCTTCCCTATCTGGGCATTGAAGTCTCCCATTAGTATGATGTTGTGTTTTTCAGGTACCCTTTGGATGACATCATCCGGCTGATCCCAAAAAAGTTCCACTTTCCCCCTGTTCTTCCTGTTGTCCTCATTTACGGGGGCGTGGGCATTCACGATAGTGTATATTCTATTGGTAGATTTAAAAATCAAAGTTGATAGTCTTTCAGATTGAGACTCAAACTGGACTATGGAATACAAGACGTTATTATTATTATTATTATTATTATTATTATTATTATTATTATTATTATTATTATTATTATTATTATTATTATTATTATTATTACTGTACCGGCTGGTACACCTCTACGACGCACATTTGAATTTTCCGCCTTAAAGTACTCCTCTACAGGAAAAACTGTGAACTTAAAACTGGATCTGCTTAAACTTTTGCTCTGAAGATGTCACTGTGTTAATTTCGACGTGTTTTTGTTTACTATTTATCAAGAAGTTTGGACATTGTCTCATAGATGTCCCTACTAAAAAACTATGATTATGCACCCTGGTGCGAAGTGAGGGAACTTTCTTGAAGATATTTTGTACTCATAAGTTTTCTTTTTACTAAACTACGTTCTTTCATTTGTAGGTTGGCAATATTAATATTTTCTTTCCGCCAGTTTTGAAGTTAGCCATTCAATTATTTCTGTAATTAATTTTTGACCAATCGTGTTTTTCTTCTTCGATTTTGATGTGTAACTGTAAGCTACCAAATAAACGTCTGTGGGTGTGTCTTAATTATTCATGAAAGGTCTCGAATCTTCCCCGAGGGTATAAAAACTGCTGATTTTCCTGTCTCTAGGCCACATCATCAACATTTAACTTAGTGTATGGACATGTAGCAGGAGGCGGGAAGCGCCTCTTTCTTCAGGCAGCAGTTCTTCAGTAAGGTAATGGCCGCTTAATATCTTTATTTCTTGCTAGCGCAGCAGTTTAACCCGCGGGGAAGGTCCGAAACTTTTACTATGTAACCTATCTTCAAACATGTAATTCTCCGTCGCTTTTGTAAAACTTCATATATCTTTAACTGTAATTCGGGGATAGGGAGTGATTTACCCTCTCAAACTCCCCTTCATTCTGGTTTAAGGTGACTACGTTTTGTAATTGGTTTTCTTCCTTTCTGTAATGTCTTAAATTTTCCTTATACGAGTCACCTCCATAGTTTCGGAATAGCCCCTGTTCCATCGACCTTGTGCCTCTTAGGTTTTAAGAAGTTTCATTTAGGAGTGCAAGTACACGCCTCCATTCAGTTTGTATTTTGGGCCATTTACTTAACCTATTCTTTTTTCTACTAAGGCCCAGTAGGTTGGGTACGAGATACCCCCGCTTCATTTGATGTAAGTTGTGCCTTGAGGGCAATTAAGTGTTAAATCTGGTATGGCCTGGTAATAGGCGTGAAAAATTGAGAGCCGGCCAGCTCTTTTATATGTGGTAAAAATGCCTCTAGGAGGCCTGATATGGTTTTCGGAGCAGATGCTCCTTGAATGAAGGGGTTTTCTGCCCTTTGGACAAAAATGTGCCTCGGTAAAGTTGGGCAAGTAGCTTAAGGATTGTAAAAATTGGGGCTCGAAGCCCAGAACTTGTAAAGACCCCTAAACTTGTGTTTTCGTGCTCTTGTTTGTAAAATTATACCTTGTACCTGATCTTTCATTGTTATTTCACCCAGTGAAAATTTGTTAAATGGTGTTATCTATTGAAAATATAACCTTCAGTAAAATTTTAGTTTCATATTGTGAATAGACCCATTCCAGGCAGCACCTTCTTTCACCTCTGCATTCCACGGGTAATCCCGTAACAATTATTATTATTATTATTATTATTATTATTATTATTATTATTATTATTATTATTATTTCTGTATGTTACGAAATATGGTAGGGGACCATGTATATGGCCTCAGAGAAAACACATGGGAATGAAGGCATTTGTAAACTTGTGAGCCAATCACTTTCCAAATTGAATCCCTGAACTGAACCTACTTCTTCCCCGAAAACTCCCTTCCAAGTCACGTCCCTGTGTGGGCTTGCTGAGATCCACCCGTCCATGTTTATTAACCTACATCCGGGAGCAGAAAGGTTGCGTCACGAAATCCATTAACATCTGCATCCCTCGCAATTTCCAAGTCTTTAAACTACTTCCTACGTTATTTCCACCGTGATGAGAACTTATAATCAACTCTTCAGACTGTCACACTTGATTCTCCCTCTTCATTCAACTGTCTGAACTGTCGTGAGTGACATATTAATAAGAACATGTATACGTGTTCCTCAAAAAATATATATAAAATCGTTAGCAGAGGAATAGATGTGTTGTCTCTACCAGAATCAACGTGCACGAGTAAAAGGGAAGTTGTGTGAGTCAGTGGAAATCCGATGGATCGTTAGATGGGGCTGCGCCCTCTCCCCAACTCTCCTGAAGAGATTTTGTCAGACATTCGTATCAGGTGGTGGTGATTATTGTTTTAAGAGGAAGTACAACTAGACAACCATCCTCTATATAACACTAATCAGAGAGAAAAAATGGAAGGGGTCCGACACTTCGAAAAATGAAGGTATCGGCCAAAGAAAGACAAGGGCCACGAAGGGCGTGAAAATGAAAGACTCCCTAGCCCTCGCAAACCTAATAGCGTCGGGGTCGGAAAAGAACAAGAGTTGACCAAGGGAGGTCGGGTAGGATAGTTGAAAGTGAGGAGCCTGGCACAAGTAAGTGGAAGCAATGTCAGGACTCAGCTAAGGGCCCCATGGTCGCCAACCCACGCTCCAAAGTTCAGAGCCCCTGGGGCCTCTTTTAGTTGCCTCTTACGACAGGCAGGGGATACCGTGGGTGTTATTCTACCGCCCCCACCCACAGGGGGTACATTCGTATCAATGGAGAATATCCCAACAACATAAGATACGCAGACGACACCGTACTGAGAGCCAACTGCAGTTCCTAGTGGACAGAACAAGAGATGCTCGGCTTGAAGCTGAACATTGGGAAGATCAGGTCGCTGCGAGGTTCGCGGAACAATCATGGCTGGAAACGAAAAAATAGAGGGAGGCAAAATATCGTCCATTTTGGATATAGCTTCAATGAACGTTAGGGCCACGGTGTCGAAATCATATATCGCATAGAAGATGCAAGGTCCATCTTCCCAAGAATGAAATACCATCTGTAACAATAAATAATAATAATAATAATAATAATAATAATAATAATAATAATAATAATAATAATAATAATAATAATGTTATTGTTTTTACATCCCTCTAAGTACTTTGACGATTTTCGGAGACGCAGAGGTGCAGGAATTATGTTCCACACGAGATATTTTACGTGCCAGAAAATCCATCGACACGAGTCTGACATATTTGAGTTACCTTCAAATACCACCTAAGTGAGTCAGAATAGAACCTCCCAAGTTGGAGTCAGAAGGCCAGCGCCTCAACCGTCTGAGCCACTCTGCTAGGGGAAACACCATCTGTACTGCAGAAACTTGAGACTTTCATATGAAATGCTGCATTTACTTTGTATTGCTATATGGTGTTGAGTCCAGGACACTAACTTAGGCATTCGAATAAAAATAGGCGCACTTGAAATATGGATACACAGGAGACTGCTGAGAATATCCTGGGTTGACCCCCTGACCAGTTCCCCAGCCTTACAGAATATTAGTTACAGCAAAGAATAGTTGAACGTAGTTAAACAGCAGAAATTAGAATATTTGGGATACGTAATATGCGAAGCAGAGAAATTCGCGTCCTCCAACTAGTGATGCAAGGGAAGATCTTTGAGAGAATAGATCCAGGACATCGCCGTGGTTGGGACAAACTTCGACGGTATTTCGAGCTGACATCCGTAGAGCAATTCAGGAGAATCGTCAGCAAAGTAAGATAATCATTGTGATCGTCAGCATATGGAAAACACCCTACTCTTATTTTTATATTTCTGAAAACGTATACATTTAATCATATCTGTTCTTTAAGCTAAAATGTCAATGTCAAACCATACAACACATTTTCTCAGAAACTATTGAAGTTAAATATTTAAAAATATTACAGCTGTTATTTATTTAACAGTCTGACGCAAAGCGGTTTACTATAAAGACACCGAAAAAAACAGATATGTGGCTTCGGCTTATTGGAAATCCGGTTTCAAACACCGTTTACATTGTGGTGGTGAATAGGATTTTAAGATCATGTACAACTGGCCAACCAGCCCCTCATATCGGGGTCGGAAAAGAACAAGAGTTGAGCAAAAGAAAGGCAGGGGATACCATGGGCGGAGTCTCGTAACTCCCCCAAGCACATACGATGACACCATTTAAATGGTTCCGTAATATGTTCAGTGCTTGGTAATATTGATTCTCACAATGTCGCACTGTCATCTCCAATGTGTACGTTACCTCTTCAATCAACAAATAATTTTGGAATTGTACCACGTGAAGCAAGAGAAGAGGGCAGTCTTTTTAGTGTAGTTGTCCAAAAGGTATTGTAGGTTTATAAATCTCCGTGTTCTCCTTGTCTGTCCCCAACTGGTTGAAGACCTGGGATTTCGAAACACTAAAAGTTCAGTGGTGTTCACGCAACATTAGCACCATGGTTACCGCTTGCATCGCCAATATCTACGCGCGGTATGACTGTCCTATGTTTATCTCTCGCAGATGACTCGCAGACGACGTGATCGAGCGAAGCACAATGCTACCAACCACTCAACTTAGGAACTAGACCATCAGTGAGCAAAGGGGGTCTGGGGGCGTAAGCCTCCGGGTTAGAGCCGCGAAGCGGCCTTAGGCCTCTAGTTACCTGAGGAAACACCATTGGTCTGCACTGGTTAGGGTAGAGCCTGGACAAGACCAATGGTCTGGATTGCTTAGGGTAGGAGCTAGATAAGGCCATCGGTCGGGATAGGTTAGGGTAGGGTCTGGACAAAACCAGGGATATGAGGACAAGCAAAGGGAGTCTGCGAGCGTTAGCCCCCATGTTAGAACCGCGAAGCAGCCTTAGGCCTCTAGTTACCTGAGGAAACACCATTAGTCTGCACTGGTTAAGGTAGGGCTTGGACAAGACCGTGCTTTTTACTTCTCGGGTTGGCAACGTTATGTGCTTCTAATCACTAATGACAATGACGTAATAATACAATTGACAACAGCCAGTAGCAATGCGCGTAGCCATTTCAGCAATGGAAAATGGCATGTGCTAATCTTCGTTAGGTAAACGTACTTTTGGGGGGGGTCCCTGGCTTGGCTATGGTAATGGACACATCTCTTCTCTAAAAGGAATTCCACGTAACTTTTGCATGTTTTATTCTACATCATCTTATAAAATTTGCGTGAATACGGCTGAACTTTTACCTGAAACTGATCACAGGATCGATAATTTCCGTTTCAGATTTTGGTAGATTAATCACAATGATGTCGATTCGACGAGTACTCCCATTTTCAGCAAGACAGTAGATCTTGTCGTGAACCTCCAGACTGGTTGAAAGTCAAGCCTGAAACTAAAATGAATAATTTATGATTTTTCTGAATATCTTAATATGATTTTCTCAGTTATTTAATGCCTAATATCGGCTTATCCTGAAAGTTCCAACTCCCTGAACTTTAAAAATTGCTCATAATATGTTTCATAAGTATTTTAAACACTTTCGTACTGGAAATTACTATAAAATGCATAGATTTAATGCATGGAATGTATGTATTGTTTTATGGAAAATAATTCCAGTTCAGATATTTGCATAATTGACAAGCAATTTACAAAGGAAATGATCACTAATTCAGAATCTCAAATTAAAACGGATGAAATTCTCATAAAAGTGGTTAAAATGTAGAATGTGTTTGGGATTCTTCTATTGTTCACTTTTAATCTCGGTCTGGCATGTCTCAGTGCAAACATCACAATGGAGTCCTGGTATCTTTGAAATGGCTTCTCTTCGTCTTTCTTTATTCTGCCCGTAACCTTCATGTGGATGAAGTACGTCTTTCCTTCAGTGGTTCTGTTCTTAGTACCGAGTGATTTTCTTTTCATGTTATGTGTCACGTAGCTGTCAGCTGACATTCGGGATATAATGGGTTCGAATCATATCTTCGGTAGCCTTGATGATGGTTTCCGATTTTAACACCGGACAACTGGTGGGACTGGACCTTAATTGAGTCCACTGCCACTTCCTTCTCAGTCCTAGCTCTTTCCTAACCCATGGGCCACCCACACTGGAGAAAAGGATTTCCGATAATTTGAAAGAAATATGTGACATCATGACCTACGTCCGACAGTATGGCTGCTGATCCAACAAACACCATTCCCATGCCATGTCAGAATGTAGCCCCACCTATTAAGATGTACGTCCAACAAACTGGTCGCTGATTTAGCACACAATTTTATGGCCATAAATATTTGCAAGATACGTATTATGAGAAAAATTCTGCTGCCTTCAGTGGCGTTACCGTGTATAAGGGGCTTTGCTGTGACCTAGATGAAACGCCAGTCAAAAACAGTGGAAACTCGTTTTTCTGTCAAATATGGCGCCATTTCTACTTGCTGTATAGAGAAGGCAGAGTTCTGCAACACGAGTAATAACGTGAGGAGGAAGATGACTAATACTTGTGTACGTTATTATACAAGGCCTGGAAATACAAGCAGTTATGCGCTAAAAATGATGTTCCATGAAGTTGCACCAGTCACCGCTAGGATCGCTTTTTATCACCCTAGCTTCAACATTCGCGCCTATTTAACTTATTAATGACATTGCAAATAGTGGTTGTTTTAATGGGTATATTCATAAATATGGTTTACTGCTGTGTTCTGTTTTGTACATCTCGTGAGGGAAAAGTGTACATTCATTTCGTTTTATATGTATCCTGTTCATCAATAATTTAGAAATAAAAGGATATGTTTCTGGACAAGTTGATAAATCAGGTACTGTGTGGAACCTTTCGGAAAGGTCGATGGTTTTTAGTAGGCATTTTAGAGAAAGAAATTTTAGTGTGAGCACAACTAGAAGGTTTTATTGCCTAAATCTGTACCTTCCGTATTCACAGGCTTTCTTCTAGCACAAACAAGTGACAGCTACAGCTAGGAAACCTCCGGAACGACGGCAGCCACAAACTAGCGATACCGGTACTGTTTTATCCAAAAGAAAATGAGTTCCTCGAAACACTGCATGCAAGTTTGCTCCCATTTGTGAAGTCGAAGCAAATTGCAGAAATATAGGAACGCAGTTTTCCCCGATTTTAAGGCCAATACTTTAGAAGTCTCTTCGAAGGAGACTGCTAAGTGAGATGCCATTTTTAAACAGTTAAAAAGAAAACATAATCTTCGGAATTAATTGTACAAATATAAAATCTGGCCACTAAGCCGTTTTCCTATCCTGCAAAACACTAGCTATAAAGGTTGTTTACAACCTATTTTTCTTCCTGCGAATGAAAGCCCTTTCCTCAGCCTCATGCCTTTTCAAGATCGCGGATGGTTGAGGTTCATTTGTGGCGTTACTAGGGCAAGTTATGCAGTTCAAATCACGTGCCGTCCAGTACCTGTCTCGGAAGAACTTGCTCCCAAACAGTACAATTTTATTAAAAAACAAGTTCATTCAAACAATTAAGTGTGAAAAATGTAACGAATTTAAACTTCTGCTACAAAAATTCCTGAAACCACTCCTAAATAACCTAGCATTTAATCGCAAGGGCAGGAATGGAAGAGTTTTGCAACTTCACATAGCCTCTCAACAGAAAAATACCGAAGTTTTAAATCAACCGCTTATTTATGATGTTCCGGCGAGTTGTAGATATGAATGAGAAACCTGAATGTTGTAAATTTCCATAAAAAGCGTCGTTATACCCTCTCGTCTCTAAAATAAAATTAATATAGTGCGCTTATGTAGGGTGTTACAAAGAGACCCTAGTGGCAGAGCGCTGAACTCCAGTTTTAGCCAGTCGCTACGCGGCATATTCTTGCTTTGTATAATAACGTAGGGAACGGTATAGAAGATGACGAACACCGGTTGCCTGGTTATCTGTCGGTTTTCTGTCCATGCAAAACTGTCTGTTCTAAACTGAATACTCTAAAACCAGATAAACTCCTGTCAAAGAAAATATCCATGCTAAAAAGGTGGCAATGGACAGGTGTGGATTGGCTCAAGTTCCTACTATTCTTATATGGGATTGGTCATTGGAGCCAATGGGACTATGAATTAAGTAGTCGAAGAAATCTTCCTATCCTGGCAACCATCTCCACACCGTAGCTTTAAGAATCAATCATTCATACCGAATTCAATAACAGTAATTGGCAGACACCCAAACAGCGAGCGTAGCAGATAAATCACGTGGTTGGAGGTCAGAGGTTATCATGGGAGCGTCCACCATAAATCTCCCGCCCCACGACAGCCAATTGCATTTTGATGAGATTTCTCACATTAATAAGCATTTGATATTGCATTACAGCTACAAATGTAATATACATTACCACCACAATATTAAACACAGGCAATTCACTGTGCATTGCGTTCACCCTTTTAACTCCTAGAAAATACAAATTTGAGGCTTAATTGATTTCCCAGATCACAGGGGACTAATTAGTGAAGTACAGATAGTGCAGAGTCTGCAACATCCCATTACTCGGCTAGGATATATACCCACAACCCATAATCCGAAGACCAGAATGCCTAATATTCAGTTGCTGACTATGTTAATTCGAATAATGAAATGAATAAGTCTCTAAAAGTGTGCCCTGGGCTCTATCGTGTCGGAGTTCTAGAGATAACTCGCTTAAGAACGCATCGTTAGTGAAAGGAGAGTCCTTTACTCTCTCACATTTGGGAGGCATCCGAGCTTACTATCATCTGATTTAACTTAATAACAGCTCTCTCCGCAAGAAAATGTTTCCCTTTAGTCAAGTACCGCAGAGTAACACCAGAAATATGAGAAATAGCGCGTAAAGTAGAAGACATTCTCAAGTTAAATACATTGCTGGGATAATGCTATCCTATTTCTTCAAACTTGGAAAGACTAATGGATTTATTTATTTATTTATTTATTTATTTATTTATTTATTTATTTATTTATTTATTTATTTATTTATTTATTTATTTATTTATTTATTTATTTATTTATTTATTTATTTATTTATTTATTTATTTATTTATTTATTTGGCTACTTTCAAGTGCCAAAGTTAAGGCATTTGTCCCTCTCTTAGACTGAACCATACTTACAACAGTTATCTAGTTGCTTTACGTCGCACCGACACAGATAGGTCTTATGGCGACGATGGGGCAGAGAAGGGCTGGGAGTGGGAAGGAAGCGACCGTGGCCTTAATTAAGGTACAGCCCCGGCATTTGCCTGGTGTGAAAATGGGAAACCACGGAAAACCATCTTCAGGGCTGCCGACAGTGGGGTTCGAACCTACTATCTCCCGAAAACTGGATACTGGCCGCACTTAAGCGACTGCACCTATCGAGCTCGGTACAACAGTTATCTGTAGATACATTAAGTTATTATTTATTATTTTTCTTTTCTTTGCTATTTTGCTTTACGTCGCACCGACAATGATAGGTCGTATGGCGACAATGGGACGGGAAAGGCCTAGGAATGGGAAGGAATCGGCCGTGGCCTTAATTAAGGTACAGCCCCAGCATTTGCCTGGTGTGAAAATGGGAAACCACGGAAAACCATCTTCAGGGCTGCCTACAGTAGGATTCGAACCCACTGTCTCCCGGATGCGAGACAATCTAGCAGAATTGCATTAAACTAACACTCATTCTGACATGTATAAAATTAAAATTAAAGTAGTACACTGTATATTAACCGTTGCGAATTAATATTGCTCAAATACGCACACAAACACAAAATCAAAACAGTGATTGAATTAGTGGCTACATTTCTAGAAAATAGAACTCAGGGAATTAGAGTAGGTGAAGCGTGGGTGAACCTGTAATGATTAAGAGAGGGATACCGCAGGACAGTATTATTGGACCTTTATGTTTTCTTCTACACATAAATCATATGAGTAAAGATCTGGAATCACAGAATTGTGCGGATGATGTTCTACTGTATAGAGGAGTAAATGAGTTGCAGGATTGTGATGGTGGTGGTGGTGGTGATTATTGTTTTAAGAGGAAGTACAACTGGGCAACCATCCTCTATATAACGCTAATCAGGGAGAAAAAAAATGGAAGGGGTCCGACACTTCGAAGAATGAAGGTATCGGCCAAAGGAAAACAAGGGCCACGAAGGGCGTGAAAATGAAACATTCCCTAGGCCTCTATACGTAATACCGTCGGGGGTCGAAAAAGAACAAGAATTGACCAAGAGAGGTTGGACAGGATACATGAAAGTGAGGAGCCTGGCACAAGTAAGTAGAAGCAATACCAGGACTCAACAAAGAGCCCGGTGGTCGCCAACCCAGGTTCCAAACTTCATAGCCCCTGCGGCCCCTTTTAGTCGCCTCTTACGACAGGCAGGGGATACCGTGGGTGTTATTCTACCTCCCCCACAAACAGGGGGTTTGCAGGATTGTGAGCGACTGCACGGGGACTTAATGTAGTGAAATGGAGAGCACACAATGGTATGATGGTAAATAGGATGAAAAGTGAAGTAGTTTCACCAAAAGGAAAGGTCCTCTAGTTGTTTCTTCTTCTTTTTTTTTGCTAGTTCCTTTACGTCGCGCCGACATAGATAGGTCCTATGGCGACAATGGGATAGGAAAGGGCTAGGCGTGGGAAAGAAGCGGCCGTGGCCTTAATTAAGGTACAGCCCCAGCATTTACTTGGTATGAAAATGGGAAACCACGGAAAACCATCTTCAGGACTGCCGACAGTGGGGTTCGAACTCACTATCTCCCGGATGCAAGCTCACAGTTGCGCGCCTCAAACCGCACGACCAACTCGCCCGGTCCTTGCAGTTTTAATAACTGTGTTGATGGGGGTGATGGTACCTCGTGGGGAACACTGTAAGTACGAAGATGTTAATATAAGGAATGATCTTCGTTGGGGTAATCATATTAACGAGGTAGTTAAGAAAGGTTACAGATCTCTTCACATGATTACGGGAGTATTCAGGGGTTGTAGTAAGGATATAAAGGAGAAAGTGTATAAATCTCTGGTAATATCGCAGTTAGAGTATGGCCCCAGTGTGTGGGACCCTCACCAGGACTACTTGATATGGCAATTTGAAAAAACTCAAAGGAAAGCACAACGATTTGTTCTGGATGATTTCGGACAAAGGAGTAGTGTTACTGAAATGTTGAAAACTCAGGAGTGCAAAGACTGGAGAGTAAGGAGACGAGATACTCGACTATGCGGTATGTTTCACCTGTCAGTGGTGAGGTCAAGTAGAAGAATAAGCTTGAATGGAATTTTTCAAAATAGGAAAGATCATAATATGAAGATAAAGCTGGAATTCAAGAGGACAAAATGGGGGCAAATATTCATTTATAGGACAAGGAGTAAGGGAATGGGATAAATTATCAAGGGAAAAGTTCGATAAATTTATTATCTCTTTGAAAATATTCAAGAAAATGTTAGGTAAACAATTGATAGGAAATCTGCCACCTGGGCGATCGCCCTGAATGCAGATCATTGATGATTGATGAACACATATTACACAACTATCAACTACGTCTACATGCCCATCGCCATTCACACACTTAGCTGAACATTGCACACCCTCGGCACGATCTCTTGAATTTGGTTAAGGAATCACTGTTCCTAGCACCAGTAAGGAACTCCAAAGTCTGAAACCGGTCACAGTAAAAGAATTGTTATACGTAGATAATGGAGGAGAGGAATAGCAAGGGCATTGGCAGGGGGAGTGTTACAGTTGTGAAAGGAGAAGAAAACATTTAAAGGAAATGTACGTACTTAGGCGATGAATACTGAATTTTCATGACCGCATTGTAATCGAAATCGACTTTCAGCCTATTAGGTAGTGTTACGTACATTTAGTACGTTTTGGAGAGATGTTAAGTACAGATCAAAAATGGTCAACCGGACACCAGTGGAATCCGAACCCACAACCTCCCGATTTAGCGTAGGTTGCTCTTCAACAAGTGCTAAATGTACATAACATGACATGATAGGTTTAAAGTCGATTTTGAGTACTGAGGCGAGTTGCTATGTAGCAGTTTGTGTATTTATTTATTTATTTATCGTATGGTTTACAATCACATCACAATAAAAGTATTTTAAAATTATTTTCACGTGAACACATTAAGTCAAAATGTCAGATTGGTTTCTCTAATATAATTAACACCGTTTCGAGTAGCCATCAGGAACTCGGCTGAATCTCCTGAGAAGGCTGATAGAGGGCATTCTTGGATAATATGCTGAACAGTTTGTCTTTCAGCACCACAACTACACTCGGGAGATGGAATTTTTTTCCATTTAAAAAGGGAGTCTGCACATCTACCACAATTAGTTCTGATTCGGTTTAGAATACACCAAATTTTTCTGGCGAGCTTAAAACCTGGTGGCTTAGATGTGATGCATGGCATAGCTTGTTGTTCTGGTGTTGCAGAGGTCTTCCATAATTGCTTCCAGCTGTCAATCATGTTGAAATTACTTTCAGCAAGCTTCCTTGCAGTATTCAATGGAGGGTGGCGAGAGCGAAGTATCTTCCTGTTAATAACAGGGAGGTCAAGATGTACAGGTAGAGAAGAATTGTTGCACATATTATTGTACACCTTGTGGTGGTGGTGGTGATTATTGTTTTAAGAGGAAGTACAACTGGGCAACCATCCTCTATATAACACCAATCAGAGAGAAAAATGGAAGGGACCCGACACTTCGAAAAATGAAGATATCGGCCAAAGGAAGGCAAGGGCCACGAAGGGCGTGAAAATGAAAGACTCCCTAGCCCTCGCAAACCTAATAGCGTCGGGGTCAGAAAAGAACAAGAGTTGACCAAGAGAGGTCGGATAGGATAGATGAAAGTGAGGAGCCTGGCATAAGTAAGTGGAAGCAATGCCAGGACTCAGCAAAGGGCCCCGTGGTTGCCAACCCACGCTCCAAAGTTTGGAGCCCCTGGGGCCCCTTTTAGTCGCCTCCTACGACAGGCAGGGGATACCGTGGGTGTTATTCTACCGCCCCCACCCACAGGGGGAATTGTACACCTTGATAAGTGCTTGTTCTCTTCTCACGGATGGAGGTGGTATGTGACTTAATGATGGCAGCCAGTATGTTGGAGTACATCTGATTGTCCCTGATATTAAACGCATGGTTTGGTTGAGCTGAGTATCAACAAGCTTAACATGAGCGCTGTTTATCCAGATTGGAGCACAATATTCAGCCACGGGATAAACTAGTCCAAGGGCAGAAGTCCCAAGTGTAGAAGCTGTTGACCCCCACGTAGTGCCGCATAGTTTCTGCAGGATATTATTTCTGGTTCTGAGTTTGTCGGCAGTTCTGCTAAGATGTTCTTTGAAACTAAGAGTCCTATCTAGAATGACTCCTAGAAATTTTGGATACTTGGTATGTGGGAGTAATCTGCCATCAAAGTGAACTTTCAGTTCTCTATTCGCTTGTTTATTGTTGAGATGGAACGAAGCAACTACTGTCTTTGCTGCGCTTGGCTATAATCTCCAGTCACGAAAGTATAGTCCCATAGTAGATAGGTCTCTGGTTAGAATATCCTCGGTAACTTCGAAGTCTATATGGCTAACAGCAAGGGCCCAGTCATCTGCGTACCCAAACTTCCTAGATATAGTCTCTGGCATATCTGATATATATAAACAGAACAAAAGGGGAGCCAGCTCAGAACCTTGTGGGAGACCATTATTAAGATTCCTCAGTGAGCTCATACTACTGCCAATTTGAACCCGGAAATTTCTGTTACTGAGCATGTTGTTAATAAGATTTCCAATGTGCAGGCATGTAATGATTCGTATAAGTTTGAAAATCAATCCTTGTCTTCACACAGTATCATATGCTGCTGTTAGATCAACGAAGGCAATTGAAGTTTTCTGGTGTTTCTGAAAATTAGCCTCTATGAATGTTGTCATAGAAAGGACCTGATCTGTGCAGCTTCGGTGCGGACTGAAGCCAGCTTGTTCACCAGAGTTTGTGTATTAATTCAAGTATATGAGTATTACGTACTTTGTCAGGTTTTAGCGAGTGAACTTCTTAATAGTAAGGAGTTATATGCACATCACTACTCAAGTTAACAATGAATTTGAGGTAACAGTTCAAAGCTCGCCGTAGTTTCATCGTTTGTTCCTTAATTGTGCCATCAAGGATTACAGTATCTAAATAAACAATTGTCAGAAAAAGCAGTCCCCTTTGGGAAAGCTAACAAGCCTATCAACTGCCTCAAAACACCCAGAACATGCGATAGCTGTCACAAAAAAGCTTAAACACTACACAACAGCCATCCGCCCGTTGTGGACTGTTTGCCACTGTTGCTGTAGAGACAGGTGGTCATTTCTTCTTTGGTTCTCTCGTTATTTCTTACCGTCTCCATTATCGCCTCTGTTCTTCAAAATAATATAGTCGTTCATAAAAAATATATCTCCGCATCGGCCGGCCAGACACCATATCCTGCCAGAGGCAATTTCTTGCTTCTTCATAGTGAAATTTAGAGCGTGTCTGTACTGATTTTGCTGTCCTCTCTGATTGCGTTGTCCATTCTTCAATTAACAACACATCACGTTCTTTGGAAGGAGTGATTTAGGCTTACGGGCGACGTAGCAGATCGACAGAAGTTGGTGTTTGATAATTGTAGCTCAATGCTCGTGGTACTCGCCACCCTCAAGGTCATCAACACAATTCTTGCCGTCCTCTCTCATCACAGTCGTGTGGACAACAACTTACCATACGTTTCTGGAATTCTATCACGGCTTAAATTAGTGACACGAGTAACCTAAAGCTATTAGCAAAAAAGTGTTCGAAGTTACACTTAGATTCAACTTCAAGGAGCTATGACCCATGATCAAAAGTTAGATGATCATACAAATATTATAGAAAATATTTTCAACGAAAAAAAAAATGAAATATCGTATGGCTTTTAGTGCCGGGATATCCCAGGACGGGTTTGGCTCGCCAGGTGCAGGTCTTTCTATTTGACACCCGTAGGCGACCTGCGCGTCGTGATGAGGATGAAATGATGATGAATACAACACATACACCCAGCCCCCGTGCCAGTGGAATTAACCAATTAAGGTTAAAATCCCCGACCCGGCCGGGAATCGAACCCGGGACCCTCTGAACCGAAGGCCAGTACGCTGACCGTTCAGCCAACGAGTCGGACATATTTTCAATAATATTATAGTTTAAATTTATGAAGATTCCGTTTCTAATCATAGTAACTGTATTCATTTTAATAATTTCAACGTTAGTTTTTCCATGTTAATTTGAATTTCAATTGAATTACATGTAGTCGCTTGTTAATTTTAAAATAAATAACGTTTTATATTAAATAGGCCTACTTATAATGAATATAGTTATATTATACATTTAGTTAATGTATGTGTATAATTATATGATTTGTCCGACTCGTTGGCTGAATTGTTAGCGTACTGGCCTTCGGTTCAGAGGGTCCCGGGTTCGATTCCCGGCCGGGTCGGGGATTTTACCTTAATTGGTTAATTCCAAAGGCCCGGGGGCTGGGTGTTTGTACTGTCCCCAACATCCCTGCAACCCACACTCCACACATAACACTATTCTCCACCACAATAACACGCAGTTACTTACACATGGCAGATGCCGCCCACCCTCATCGGAGGGTCTGCCTTACAAGGGCTGCACTCGGCTAGAAATAGCCACACGAATTTATTATTATATTATATGATTTGACATAATAACAGGCTTCATAGCCTTCGCTCCGCTGTATACAGGAAAGCACTAATTAATTTTTAAAATTGTCGTCACCACTCGGCATCAGGGCAAGTGGAAGGCCTTTGAACCACGATCTTACCCACCCTCCAACCTTGCAGACGGGTTCTGGGAAAGAAACGTTGCTGCCAAATATTTTTCCTCCTCCACAATGACTTTAGTGTATCCTAGTATCCAAAGCAGTACACGCGTACTTTTAGGGTTTTACCGACAAGAAGCCTAGGCACGCGCCGTTAATACCTCTCGACATGTTAAGAAACAAAAACACGTTCCACTACAACTCGAAGGCTATGACTACTACATAAGAGCGATGGTGATTATTTCCAGACATTTTAGTTGAATTCTGCAATTAGTTCAAGTCTAGCATCCGTGAATACCTTCTGATGTCACTAAGATATTGTAAACAAATTTATTGTTGTGGACAGTGAAGTCACCCCTTAAGGAGATGACCAAACGCCGCACTAGCATATAGCAAGTGATCTTGTATTTCACAGTCTAAGTTAGCATTTGTCAAGAGGTGGCTGCAAATGTAAGGGCAATGTTCGATATAACGCAGTGTTGCCATTGACCGTGATGAAAGTAACTGCTGCTACGACCACTGTAAATTAATGTTATTTTTGTTGTTGTTTTGGACAGCTGTAGACCATGTTATTCTAACAGTTTTTCTCCTCGGGATCCTTGATCATGATTGCCGCTTTTGTTTTTTAGTGCTGTTGCTTCCAATCTTCAGTCCACAAATTATTTCTTTTCTTGAAAAATCTCGATGTGCTTTAAGTTTCTTCTTGAGGCGTTCATGCACCTAAATATCGTCACGTGCAATACCCAGTTCTTCTTGGTTTTCTTATCTAGAAAGTATGTAAAGATCCTTTTTCTCAGTCTCACTGGGCTTATTCCCACCATGTGAACATAAAATGCAATCATCTTCCACAAATTCACGTCACCTATTTTTATCTACGTTTGTGTAGTTTGCCTCTGTAATTATTGGTTTCTTTTAAGAGCCCAAAGATTTCCCTCAGAGACTTTCGTTTTTTGATCCTTATTTCTTGCTTGCTTTCTTTCTTTCCTTATTTCCTTCTTTCTATCTTTTCTTTCTTTTTTTTCTTTCTTTCTTTCTTTGATTTCCAGTTTCTCCATCCGAGCTCAGTGTGCATGGCCTCCGGTAGGATGACTGTGTGGTAGTATCTGAGCTTGACATTGGTCTCTTGTTGCAGATGCCCTTGGTAAGCTGAGATTCCATTTCAATTTTTCTCATCCGCATTGTGACGCAAAGACTTCGTCTATATATATGAACATGTATGTTCCTTTCGAGCTTTCCTTGTTCCAAGTCTAACTCTCTAAGTGCCGGCTTGATGTTAGTGAAAAATTATGTTTTATTTATTTATTTATTTATTTATTTATTTATTTATTTATTTATTTATTTATTTATTTAGCATCGACGATAACCAGCAGTTGTGTACAAAATTGTAACATGATTTCACAGACATACAAATCCACAGATATCAACTTTACAGTAAATTAACACCTGCAAATTCCAGCTGATGAATCGATTGTGTGGCGTCGTCAGTCGCGTGTTGGCGGTCTGTTACATTACCCTAAGAAGCTCGGTGAAGACTCTCGAACACTGTGTAATCTACAGTTGTGCAATGTGCAACCACAGATACAGCTTTGTATTAATATGACAGTAGTAGTAGGAGGAGGAGGAGGACGAGGATGAGGAAGAGGAAGAGGAGAAGGAAGAGTGTTAGAACGTACACTTCCCTGGTTTATGGATTATTGGAGGGATGAAGTGGTGGTCCAGTGGGGACAGTATCTGCAGCTCACAAGGACATGCCAGCATCCCTTTGATCTTCAGGAGAAACTCACTGAACGGATATTCAAGCGATGGATCGTTATATCTTCCCTCGACTGAGGGTTCTAAATTCCTCAGTTTGTTTTACCCGTGGTAGATTCAGTTACAGGTTGGAAATGAATACATTTTATAAAAGGTCTAGCACAGCGTAGTAAATTCAGAAAATGTCTATATTAGATAACTTAAAATTCCGTAAAAATACTTAACCACTAGAGACTTTCTTTCAGTAGCACATATACCAAAATAAAAAATTAAAATATACTAATTACTTTTATTTTCCGTGTTTCTTCAGGAAATTCTGGTTTCCTGTCTTGAACTTTACAACTGGTGTATTTGAGCCATTAATATGGCTCGCATGTTAATGACTAGAGACAAGCAAACTATAAACTGTCATATTCTAAACTACACCACTGTGAGGTCAAATAATTCTCCGATTTGCACTCTGCATAATTCCTTTCGACCGAATATTTATCCATCGAAATCGAAATCGACTTTCAGCCTAGATTTTGTGACGTACATAAGGGACGTGTTGAAGAGAGGTTAAGTACAGAACAAAAATGGCTAACCGGACACCAGTGGGACCCGAACCCACAACCTCCCAATCGCGTCGGTTGCTCTAAGGTTGAGCTATAAAGGCCTAAGGTTATATTTGTTCTGTCGGAAAGGATTTAGCCGAGAAATCTGCCACTACTGCTATCACAATGTAGAGTGCGTGCAACTCGTCCATTGTGGGTCAAGTCAATGAATATTGAATGTTCACGACCGCGTTGCAATCAAAATCGACATTCAACCTATTCGGTCGGGTTACGTACATTTGGTACGTGTTGAAGATATGTTAAGTACAGAAACAAAATGGCCCATTGGATACCAGTGGAATCCGAACCCATATTTCATTATAATTTGCTAAATTTTTCCTATTTCATTACCATATCCCCACATTACTTCATGGACTTCCAAGGTTTCTTTTCCTGGTTGAACCGTATCCTAGTTTGATGTACTATATGCTTAAGTTGCCGACATTTCGAAAAATTGCAGTACTGTTCGTCCGGACGACTGCGTCCCTATGAACACAATATTTATATCGCTTCCGACATGCTGTTATTACTAAGGAGAAAAAGAGATAGCACAGAGCGTTGAGGAGTAGTGATACCATAGTAAGTATATTGACTGTTGTGCTAAACCTACTACCAGGCAAATATGGAATTAGAGTGTATGGTACTGGAAGCTGGTGATAGGGCCAAGGGAGAACCCCATACACAGGAAGAGAAAGATATCTATAGGTAAAACCAGGCAAGAAAAACATAGCACTGTCCCTTGCCTTATGCAGTCTTCCCTCTTTCCGGCTTCTGCAAACCGTTCGATGCAGTAGCATCTTGAAACATTCGGAATATACCGGTATCTCTCGCTCGAGGATCAGTTCGAAGGTTTTTTAACAGTGTGCTTTACGTCGCACCGACACAGTTAGGTTTTATGAGGACGATGGGATAGGAAAGGCCTAGGAGGGAGAAGGAAGCGTCCGTGGCCTTAATTAAAGTACATACAAAGCACTTGTCTGGTATGAAAATGGGAGACCACCTAAATCCATCTTCAGGGCTGCCGACAGTGGGGTTCGAACCCACTATCTCCCGGATAAAAACTTACAACTGTGCCCCCACTAACCTCACTGCCAACTCGCCCGGTAGGCTGAAAGTTCCCGGGGCTGTTATATAACTTGAAGGTTCATCCTGTATGTTCTTAGTCTGTCCTGCAAATTGGTAATTTGTATATAATAGGCATCCAAGGATGTTTACACTAAATTTCAGATTTCTTAATTTCTATGGCCTCTCCGACTTTTTTTGTTTTAGATTCCATGAACAAATGCTAGAATTCCTGGTTCTGTTGAATAAAATGTTGTGGTTTTCTTCCACAGGAATGCTTAGCTACAATTGAAATTACGGTGACTTTGTTCACGTTATGACGGATATGTTCTTGAAGTCTGATAGGGATTTTCAAATCTTCACTTTAAACGAATAGAAGTACTTTTGTCAGATTTTTCACGATTTTTTCTCCCTCCAATTATATTTGCATTAGCAACAAACCAGGCTTTGCAAATAACGAATTGAGACAGTTCCCCAGGAACCACGTCTGAAAAACAAGGCACTGAAAACTGTTTCGATATGATTGTTTGAAATATTTATATTCCGATCCTGTTGAAGCTGTTATGATTCTTAATGATATTAGCCCAGTTCTGGAAATCATCAGGCCAGTCCTGGAATATGGAGCAGCCGTATGGGATCCATACCAAATAAGACTCATTAAGGAACTTGAGATGGTACCCCGAAAGGCTGCAAGATTCGTGCTTAACGATTTCAATCCTCGAAGTAGTGTGACAAATATGATAGAAAAAACTTGGGTAGGAGACACGGGGTCTAGAAGAAAACTAACACGGTTATGTGCCATCTACAATGTCTACACGAATAAGCCAGCTTAGGGAGATTTGAACAGTCGCAGTCGACTAGAAAAGCCCTGTTACATAAACAGGACAGATCATCCGCATAAAGTACAAGGCAGATTGCAGAAAACTAACTATGTTAAATGTTCGTTTGTAAATCGGGGAATTTATGATTGAAATGTATTACGTCTTAGAGCCCTTTCCCAAAAATGTAAGATGCTTCAACAATTGACTCCAGCATTTTGTAAATTGTGTGTAAATATATATGTGATGGTGTCATATTTTAATTAAACACTCAATTCACTGTAAATTAAGGTATCTGAATTATTTAAGGTATGTGTGAATTTGCATATGAACGTGTTGTATTTAAAATGCTAAGATAATAGTTATTAATTGGAGCGCCCAGTCTACTGTAAACAAAATTATGAAATACTTAAGGTACGTGTAAATGTCTATATGACTGTGTTGTGATGTTAAGGTGGTGGTGGTGATGATTATTGCTTTAAGAGGAAGTACAACTAGGCAACCATCCTCTATATAACACTAATCAGAGGGAAAGATGGAAGGGATCCGACACTTCGAAAAATGAAGGTATCGGCCAAAGGCAGACAAGGGCCACGAAGGGCGTGAAAATGAAAGACTCCCTAGCCCTCGCAAACCTAATAGCGTCGGGGTCGAAAAAGAACAAGAGTTGACCAAGAGAGGTCGGACAGGATGGATTAAAGTGAGGAGTCTGGCACAAGTAAGTGGAAGCAATGCCAGGACTCAGCTAAGGGCCCCGTGGTCGCCAACCCACGCTCCAAAGTTCGGAGCCCCTGAGGCCCCTTTTAGTCGCCTCTTACTACAGGCAGGGTATACCGTGGGTGTTATTCTACCGCCCCCACCCACAGGGGGAAATGTGATGTCAAGGTAGTAGTAAGCTAAACCTATAGTATTTTAAACCGTAGTATTAAGCACTGGAAATAGTTAAGTTGTGTTTGAATTTGCATACGATGATGCTGGATTTGGAATGTTAAACCAGTAGTAATTCTTATAATATTTTCTTTCCATGGAATTACTTGCTGTACTCTTGTTATAGTAGTATTTGTTGTCGTCGTTGTTGTTGTTGTTGTCGTTGTTTTTGTATAGTTATGTTTTAACTTTATTACCACATTTATCACTCCCACCGGGATATTTTCCAACTGCGATGTATTGTTTAATAATAATAATGTATGTATGTACGTTCAGTCTTCAGCCCTAAGGCTGGTTGGATCCTCAACAGCTCTGCCATCAGCTGTCATAGATGGCCTATTCATCACTGAAGAGGCGTACCAGGGAAATGAGGAGTGAGGTAGTTCCCCGTTGCTTTCTTCACCGAGCCAGAAGTTGCTATTACATATCAGTCTGCCAAGCCCACTGAAATGCATGCACCAACCGACCCTATGAGCAACATTTTCACACCATTGATAGCAGGGACTGGCTGCAGAAGGAATGGCATTACTAGCATTGCTCAGTCACTTTCATATTATCAAAGCCAAGGATAAGACAGAGACAGATCAATGAAAGTAACAAAATTGCTTTAGCCCATACCAGAAGACATAGTGCACTGTAAACACTAGGTCCTGACAGCAAAGGCATAATAATAATAACAATAATAATAATAATAATAATAATAATAATAATAATAATAATAATAATAATAATAATAATAATATACTCGTGTTCATAAAAAACAGAACACCTTGAAAGTCTAGAGATATTGAGTTCATATTCACAGGACATATCCATTAGTATGTTCTACAGAAATATATGTTACACTAATATTATAAAGGTAGACAAGTACTTTTAGTTAGTTAGTTAGTTAGTTAGTTAGTTAGTTAGTTAGTTAGTTAGTCTCAGGAACAACACAACAGATTCAAGCAATTCTTTCACAATTAGAAAGGTTTCTTCGTCCCAGTTATTTTTATATTAGTTTATCTGTGGAGCAAACGATCTGAAGACGAGAAAATTAGCGAATATATACAGGTTGTTCGGAAACAACTTGGACCGGATATGAGCGTTACAGGGTTGGTCATACTGATAAATAATTTGAAAAAATTCGATATCTCGCACCTTTGTCATTTTATCAGTTGCTGAAGTTAGCCAATTAGAACGCTTCGCGGGCAATTCAAATGGGTTTTGCGACGCGGTGTTTCTAAATCTGCACATGACTGAAAACCGGCTTGAGAGCACCCATCGAAGAAACAAAACCTTTGGTATGGGAGAGATTTAAACCTGTAGCTCCAAGCTGACGGAATCGCGGCATAGCAAGTAAAAAAACAACACAACAGAATATTATTAACAATAGTAATTACTGAAATATATCTCCGTACTTCGTATCTCCGAGAGACAAAATCCACGTCGTTCTCCAGGAAAATTGGTAGGAAACCATATTTTCCAAATGGTTGGTTAAATATTTATAGTCCGCCTCTGTGGTGTAGTGGTTAGCGTGATTAGCTGCCACCCCCGGAGGTCCGGGTTCGATTCCCGGCTCTGCCACGAAATTTGAAAAGTGGTACGAGGGCTGGAACGGGGTCCACTCAGCCTCGGGAGGTCAACTGAGTAGAGGTGGGTTCGATTCCCACCTCAGCCATCCTGGAAGTGGTTTTCCGTGGTTTCCCACTTCTCCTCCAGGCGAATGCCGGGATGGTACCTAACTTAAGGCCACGGCCGCTTCCTTCCCTCTTCCTTGCCTATCCCTTCCAATCTTCCCATCCCTCCACAAGGCCCCTGTTCAGCATAGCAGGTGAGGCCGCCTGGGCGAGGTACTGGTCATACTCCCCAGTTGTATCCCCCGACCAAGAGTCTGAAGCTCCAGGACACTGCCCTTGAGGCGGTAGAGGTGGGATCCCTCGCTAAGTCCGAGGGAAAAACCGAACCTGGAGGATAAACAGATGATGATGATGATGATGAAATATTTATAAAGTGCAATCACATTTCATTTTCTTTCGCTCGTCTGTGGCGAGAAAACAAATACCTGGAGCAGTAGCAGACTCTTCCGACACTCAGAGTGACTAAGATTTAGGGATGACAGAACTAGTAAATCTTGTGTCCACACATGAGGAGGTGAGATAAAAAGAAAACCGCTGAATGTAGCGAGGATTCATCAAAATACTAAGTGTCATACGGGGGTGTGAACAAAAAAGGCTGCTTTTCCCTCCAGTGAGCTGACCGAGACTGCTGCTGCTGACTGAGTGAGGGTCAAGATTTATGGCTGGATCTCCATACGGAACCCGAAGGGCTAGAAAACTTCTCTCTCTTCTTAAGATCGTAAACAGAGACCTCCCCGTGGAGGGCGAGTTGTGTGAAGCACAGTGATATCAGGGATTTCCTACTGCTCATCTCCGGAAGGTTTATCGTTTTTAGGAACGTAAATGATCAATTATTTAAAGAAATTATACTAGTCTAAAAATGCGACATTTCAGGATCAGAAAAAAAATTGATTTTAAAGAGGAAATTACCACGTATGTTAAATGTAAGTGATCTAATTATTCGCACTTTAGTTTATGACTACGTGAATTGTTAAAGTAAAGTTAATAATAATAATAATAATAATAATAATAATAATAATAATAATAATAATCTTTGATGTGCGGCTTCCACGATCTTTTAAATTACTATTCACTTTCTTTTATATGTTGGGCTCCATGGCTAAGTGGTTAGCGTGCTGGCCTTTGGTCACAGCGGTCCCGGGTTCGATTCCTGGCAGGGTCGGAAATTTTAACCATCATTGGTTAATTTCTCTGGCACGGGGGCTGGGTGTATGTGTTGTTTTCATCATCATTTCATCCCCATCACGACGCGCAGGTCGTCTACGGGAGTGAAATCAAAAAGACTTACACCTGGCGAGCCGAACCCGTCTTGGGATCTCCCGGCACTAAAAGCCATACGCCATTTCATTACCTTCTTTTATATTATTATTATTATTATTATTATTATTATTATTATTATTATTATTATTATTATTATTATTTCATGTCCATCTCCTTAGCTCGTCTCCCATGTTCGTCTCTAAGCCGGCTAGGAGATTTTAACTTTGTCTGTTTCTGTTCCTTTTAACGTATCCACACAGACGCACACGAGATGCTGTCAGTTGGTACAATTAAATGTATTCACATATATTCACAAATTAACACACACATAACCTTAATCACAGTATCAAAACACTTCACTTCGAGAATATCAACAAAGCCGCCATTATTAAAAACAACTGAATAACACAGCACAAGGAGGTTACAACCTTGAACCACGGTTGAAACAGATGAATGCGTATTTCAATATGGAGACTGCAAATATTGCATGTAAGCCCGGGATATATAGGCCTACTTGCTACACCATAACTCTGCTAAACAACAACTAACTTCCAACAACTCTCTGTCAATGACTCAGCAGTAACTAACTTCTCCATCAAGATCGTCTCTTTATATTGGTGCCTGGACAAGCTTCTAGAAAGTTGCATTACAAAATATATCTTCGTGAAAATTCTAGAGTGTCTAATACATCGGTTATAATGTATAGAACATTCTCAATCGTTCTCGTCCTATTACCATTCTGCAAGTTATAGTGTGTTTCACAATTATGGATTACAATTTATATATACAGGTAAGAAAAAATTATAATATTAATCACAGGTATTTACATTAACTGAACTGATATAAACGTGTATATACAGTGCCTGTTTCATGACATAACCTCAAAAACAACGCGATCATATCGCATGTAATAATAATAATAATAATAATACTAAATGGATGTACATCACTTCACAGCTATACATTACAAGTATTAATAATAACCATAATCGTAAATTAATAATAATAATAATTATTATTCGAGCTCGATATCTGCACTAGTTACCCACGGGTGAGAGAATATTGTTTTCAAGTTATACCTGTTCATTACACTTCTGTTATCACACTTGTGTCACTTTTAATATAGATCTTATTACACTACAAACCACCACAAATGCACACAATTGTGAATACAACGTTAATTGGAAGAAGAAGAATCTTAGATGTGTGGCTTCCACGATCTTTTAAATTACTATTCACTTTCTTTCCAGCTTGAATCATGTTTTTATTTTGTGTACGTTACAAACAGTTTGCCGACGTTTCTAATATATTGTGGTGTTCTTTGCCAAGGTGACTGATGCACCCCTACTCGATCCCAGGTTATCAGCCTCCTCAGGCAGCTAAAATCAACTGCCAGGCTGGTCATTGTACCTCGCCCCATACAGTCTCTCCCCCCCCCCCCTCCTACCACAAGAATAGTAATAAGATGTTCGTGTGGCTACTGCTAGCCCGGCACAGCCCTTGTAAGGCGGGCCCTCCGACGACCGTATGTGAGCTGCAGGAATGTTGAGAACAGCACAAAAAAACTGAGCAAAATAATACATAACAAAATGAAAAAGGAAGGCGAAACAAAAATAAAGCACTTTCTCCTTCCAAAAATCAAATGATCATAAATATGTTTCTCGGTCATGGGCAACCATCAACGGCTGCTAATTTCATATGGTAACCACCCATAATACATAGCCTGCATGGATGCTAGTTAACATTGTCTGAGTGGTGGTGGTGATTATTGTTTTAGAGGAAGTACAACTGGACAACCATCCTCTATATAACACTAATCAGAGAGAAAAATGGAATGGATCCGACACTTCGAAAAATGAAGGTATCGGTCAAAGAAAGACAAGGACCAGGAAGGGCGTGAAAATGAAAGTCTCCGTAGCCCTCGGAAACCTAAAAGCATCGGGGTCGGAAGAGAACAAGAGTTGACCAAGGGAGGTCGGATAGGATAGATGAAAGTGAGGAGCCTGGCACAAGTAAGTGGAAGCAATGCCAGGACTCAGCTGAGGGCCACGTGGTCGCCAACCTACGCTCCAAAGTTCAGAGCCCCTGGGACCTGAAAGTGAGGAGCCTGGCACAAGTAAGTGGAAGCATTGCCAATACTCAGCTAAAGGCCGCGTGGTATACAACTTCAGAGCCCCAGGGGTCTCTTTTAGTCTCCCCTTACGACGGGCAGGGTTACCGTGGGTGTTATTCTATCGCCCCCCCCCCCCACAGGGGTAAAACATTGTCTGAACATCCATCCACACCTTACATCACTGCCTGTACGGTTGCCAGGGTTACACTTCCGTCACACATTTTGTCGCGTCACTTTACAAAACTTTTCGGATGACTCCCAGCCATAAGACATATTTATGTCAAAAAAACTAAAGGAAATTTTGTCTTTGCGAAAATCAAGCGATCTTGAATATGTCTTAATAAATGAAACTCAATTTGATAACACTATTTATACAGATCCTACTGAAATGTACTATTGCTTTCTGTTTCAACACACTCTGTTTGTACAAATCTACATCCCGTACACATCTCAATGTCACTGTTGCTAAATAAAACATCAACAGCTGCTAATTTCAGACGATCGCCAAACGTAAGACATAGCCTACTGTAAACAGGAGGCTGTGGATTTACATATTAGTTCTACAGTACAGTGTGTACCGTTAGTAGTACCACCGCCGACTTGATGCAGCGTAGATCTAGTTGGCCGTTTTACTACACTACGTATCCTAAACTAGTGCCTTCTATTTCAATACACTCTGATTATACAAATCTACAGCCCATGCACCTACATCTTCATGTCAAAATAAAAAGAAGACGTTGGGGCCTGCTGATGGGTAGACCTATCTGAACGCGAGAAACTAGTTGTAATGCCCACCTGAGTGTACCGTGTTCCGCGACGCACGCCCATGACAGTACTGTTACTCGCAAACACTGTATATATAAACACTGTATCGTCATTCGACCAGGTCAGGAAAAGAATGAATGAAGCACCCATCTAGCGGCGAGCATTGGAATTGTGCCGCTGAGGAAGCTTGTCGCCCTCCTCTGGGGCAAAGATTTATGACTGACAGATAAAATGATACTGGAGAGTGTTGCTGCAGAGATGATATGGAAAACGGGAGTACCGGAAGAATAACCTGTCCCACCTCCGTTTTGTCTAGAACAAATTTCGCATGGAGTGACCGGGATTTGAACCAAGGAACCCAGCGACGAGAGGCCGGCGGGCCACCGCCTGACCCACATAGGCTAATCTACGGTATATAAACACTATAAACGTGGGAAAATATTGTTACAAGTAAAATATATGGAAATTAGTGCTAGAGAAATGGACCATGTCTCGCAGCTCGATGCGCGGTGTGTTCACCCCTGGATACGGAAAGACCATCTGTCTCCGAAGAGGGACACCAGCATCCAACTGACACTCAATTTGCAAATGGAATAGCAAACAGCGCTCGCGTATGCTTGATTTACCTTCGGTTCCGAGGATGGGCGTGCATGCGCCATCTGTTCAGAGTGTCTGCTTAGAAAACCCTGGAAAGAGGATTCCCTGATCCATAACATGTGGTGTGAAGTTTTGAATATACTGTTACGCAATTCTTCGTTAAGCTGGGCTATAAGCCACCGTACTCTAGGCTGACATTGATTTTGAACCCTGTGGGGGCGGCGAGTGCTAGAGTACACCCAGAGTGTAAGAAGGGACTAAAAGAGGTAGCCTGTAGAGGAACGTGGGTTGACGATCACTGTTCCCCTAGCTGAGTGAGCTATTTATTCCACATTTGTGTCAAGTTCCTCACTTTGAGCATTCCCATCCGCTCTCCCTTGGCCAACTCCTGCTTTGTGTTCCGATCCCGAGGTTAAATTTGTGAGGCATAGGGTGTATATAATTTTCACGCACTTCGTAGCCCTTCTCCTTCCGTTTTTGCCAACATTTTCATTCTTCGAACGGTTGGAACTCTTCTTTCTCTTGTCTCTTCTCTTCCCTTCTCTTCTCTTCTCTTCTCTTCTCTCTTCACAAGGGATGAGGATTGCGACCACCACTAACAATGTCTATCATGAAGATCACAAAAAGTGCGTTGCAAATGTTCTTTCATAAATATTCCCTAAAATTTTTAAAAATTAATTTCATAAAAATAGCGTTAAATGTCGAGAAAGTAATTTGCAATCAAAGAAATTATCTGATCATCTTCACTTAACAATTGTATGTATTAAATGTTTTATACTGTATTGCTGTATTATTAAATACGTGGTGCAGCCTAAAACGACTGATGTGCAATTTTAAAACATTGCAAGTGTTTAGGCTAATCATGAGGTAATTTGGATCTTTTTAAAAATAAATGTTAAGTTACTTGTCGGCTAAATGGCTTAGACGGTAGAGCACTGGCCTTCTGACCCCATGTTTGTAGGATCAATCGCAACTCACTTCGATGGTATTTGAAGCCACTAAATATACTCAAATCTCGTGTCGGCAGATTTGCCGGCACTTAACTAACTAATGCCTGGCGGAGTTCTGGCACCTCCATGTGTCAGAAAACCTTCAAAAACATAATAATAATAATAATAATAATAATAATAATAATAATAATAATAATAATAATAATTACTATTATGTGTGTGTTCAGTCCTTAGTCCGAAGGCTGGTTGAATCGTCAACAAATGGCCTAGGCATCACTGAAGAGGCGTTCTAGGGAAATGAGGAGTGAGGTAGTTTCCCGTTGCTTTCCTAACTGACCCAGAAGTTGCTATTACATATCAGTGTACCAAGCCCATTGAAATGAATGCACCAACCGACCTTATGAGCAACATTTTCACACCTTTCATAGCAGGGACTGATTGCATAAGGGATGACATTACTAGCATCACTCATACCTCAGTCAATTTCATATTCTCAAAGTCAAGGGTAAGACAGAGAGATCAACTAAGGTAACAAAATTGCTCTAGCCCATAGCAGAAGATGCACTGATCTCACCAGCAAAGGCATAATTATTATTATATAAAGATGATAAAAGAGGAAGAGGGAGGATAAGACGTTGATGATCAGACTCAGTTTATAATTATTTAAAGCTAAGTAGGTCACAGTGCTCGTTACAATTAGAGGATTATATTTTTAATATTTCTGAATAACATGAAGTTATCTAACTGAATCTTTTCTATTATGTTTCAGGTACAGCACTCAGGCCAAGATGGTGGATACCGGCACGGGAAATCTCTACATCGTGGGCACCTTCAAAAGAATGTCACCCGATCCAGACTTCAAGGTACAGAACGCAACTCTCATACAAATTATACCTTCCATGTTGAATCATCTTTACAGTATATTTCGTGCGAGGTTATTGTTCTTCTAATAGAAATGAATGAGCTGTTTGCTTTCCGGATTCGAGCCTTGGCATCTTTCTCTGGGCCACCAGTCTTTGTCATTGTGCTTGGTAGATAGACAAAAGAACTAATTTCCTCTAATTGCTTGCCAGATATGTGGAGGTGGATGTTTGCATCTCATTTGTCTTTGTAGCATTTATTTTAAGCCATACAGCTGCTGCTTCTTTTTCTAACTCTATATCTTCAATGTTCTTGGACAGTGGACAGATGCCATCAGCAAAATCCAGATCTTCAAGGAAGCTCCTTCCTCCTAGTATATACCTCTACATTTCCCCTCCACTGCCTTATTCATGACTTGATCCAACAGTACCAACGTGAATTCCGTTCCCCTTTACGGCTGTGAATCATTAAACAAATCGCATACCACCTTGAAGAGTTCATGAATCGCTGTCTACGGAGCATCATCAACATAAGATGGCCTGAAATGATCACAACGAAAACCTGTGGAAAGAAAACAACCAGAAACCCTTTGATGTAGAAATGGGGAAAGGTAAGTGGGGATGGTTAAGACACACTTCAAGAAAAGAGGACAGAGCAGCTGAAAAGTCTGTTTTGGAATGGAACCGAATAGGAAAGAGGAGGCATGGAAGACCTGGGAACACTTGGAGGTGACAGTTAGAGAGGAACTGATTGGAACTGGGAAAATATCGGACGACGTAAAAGACCTGCATGCAGAACACAATAAATGGAGAGCTTTCCTGGAGAAATAGGAATTGGATTACGTTATATTAGATATTGAGTCATCAGTCAGGAGTCTACTTGGATCCTGAAATAGCCCTACCAAAGGAGATGCTGTTATTGCGAAGAAAAGTCATCTCTGTACAGGCCATGAAGGCCCTTCCAAGGGTGGTAGGTAAAGGCTTTCACTACCCACAGGAATTAACCTAGTACTCATCTGTGGTGTAGGCAGAGTGAACCTCGGGACCATAGTGGTGGTGGTGGTGGTGATTATTGTTTTAAGAGGAAGTACAACTAGGCAACAATCCTCAATATAACGCTAATCAGAAAGAAAAAATGGTAGGGGCCCCACACATCGAAAAATGAAGGTATCGGCCAAAGGAAGACGAGGGCCACGAAGGGCATGAAAATGAAAGACTCCCTAGGCCTCCATACGTAATGCCGTCGGGGTCGGAAAAGAAAAAGTGTTGACCAAGAGAGGCGGATAGGATAGATGAAAGTGAGGAGCGTGGTACAAGTAAGTGGAAGCAATGCCAGAACTCAGCTAAGGGCCCCGTGGTCGCCAACCCACGCTCCAAAGTACAGAGCCCCTTGGGCCACTTTCAGTCGCCTCTTACGACAGGCAGGGGATACCGTGGGTGTTATTCTACCGCCCCCACCCACAGGGGGACCTCAGGACCATATGCACCTCCGGAAGTGGAAATTCGTTTCTGATATTTTTCGACTTCCTGACGGGGAATCGAGCCCACGTACTTCTGGGCGAAACGAGCACGCCTTTACCGCCTCAGCCAGGCAGCACATAATGTTGCTTTCGCGAAACGTCAAACGCTGTTGGCGATGTTAAAATGAATCGCGCAAGACTATATGGGGAGTGAAGCAGTTATCTATTTCTCTCCTCACTGAGCCGGAAATATTATTGCAACTTCATCGACTTTATAAGTAACGCCTTCCATTACATCCAGACGCACTATAGTCTATTTGTAGTGGGAAGCATTTTGCCCTCGAAAACTGTGGAGGCGTTTAGTAAAATCACTGAACGGTGGTAGTGGTGGTGATGATTATTGTTTTAAAAGGAAGTACTACTGGCCAACCATCCTCAAATCAGAGGGAAAATCTGCAAGGGTTAAACACTTCAAAAATGAAGGTACCAATCAAAGAAAGACAAGGGCCATGAATGGCATGAAAATTAAAAACTCCCTAGGATTTGCAAACTTAATAGCGTCCGAAATGAACATGAGTTGACCAAGACAGGTACGATAAGACAGATGAAAGTGAGGATGGCGGTGTTGGTGATTATTGTTTTCAGAGGAAGAGCAACTAGTAAGCAACCATCCTCTACATAACACTGATCAGAGTGAAAGAATGGGAGGGATCCGCCACTTCAAAAAATTAAGATATTGGCTAAAGGAATACCAGGGCCATGAAGGGCGTGAAAATTAAAGATTCCATAGCTCTCAAATGCTCTAATATCATCGGGGTCGGAAATGAACAAGAGTTGACTAAGGGAGTTCGGAAAGGATAGATGAAAGTGAGGAGCGTGGCACAAGTAAGTTGAATTAATGCCGGGACTCAGCTAAGGGCCCGGTGATCGCCAACCCACTCTCCCAAGTTGAGAGCTCCAAGGACTCCCTTTTAGTCGCCTCAACCCTCAACCCTCAACCACCGGGGAATTGCAGACTGAATGCTGAAAGCCGTGACGGCTGTGATGAAGATGTACATATGTACTGTATAGATAAATTATTTCCACAATAACTATCACTCGATATGTATTTTACGCCAGAACTCCTGGCCAGTCGACCCCACACAGGCTCGTTCTATTTTTTTCGCGATATTTAGTCTCTTCCGCCTCCACTGAGATGTAGATCCAGTCAGTCATCCCAGGAACTTGAACGGGATTATAACAACTTAAAAATGCTACATCGTCCAACATCGTATCGTACATCACTGCAGACTCTTTGTGAATATGGTACAACTTTTTTACGATCAGTTCAATTTACTTTGAGTTGAGAAGGTAAACTACTTATAAGCCAATTACTACCTGCCACAAAAACACTCGGTTGAATGAAACATAATATCGTGCCGTTGCTTGATAAAGTCGTTCTGTGCCGTATCTACGCACAGTATATTGAAGGAGTACTGAGTACAATTGATGATCTCAAAGGAGTACAGACATGGCTTTCATCACAGCTGGCGTCTTGGTGCCGCGCTGTGACAAGTGGCTTAATAAATGTGGTGACTGTGTGAAGTATTAAGGCGTGTCGAATCCACAGTAAAGAAATTGGTTTTAAAATAATGTTGTGTTACCTAGTGCATGCCTGTATGATGTTTATTGTTCTTACTTTCAATTCTGTTGACATTCTTGTTTTTCATTCTGAATGCTATTATGTATCCTTATTTTCTGAATGTTTGGCGTAGTCACTGTGCTTGTTGGACCACCTATGTGCCAGTTCAGCTGTATAATGCTATGGAATCTGTAGTGGTGGTGGTGATTAATGTTTTAAGAGGAAGTACAACTAGGCAACCATCCTCTATATAACACTAATCAGAGAGAAAAATGGAAGGGATCGGACACTTCGAAAAATGAAGATATCGGCCAAAGAAAGACAAGGGCCACGAAGGGTGTGAAAATGAAAGACTCCCTAGCCCTCGCAAACCTAATAGCGTCGGGGTCGGAAAAGAACAAGAGTTGACCAAGGGAGGTCGCATAGGATAGATGGAAGTGAGGATCCTGGCACAAGTAATTGGAAGCAATGCCAGGACTCAGCTGAGGACCCCGTGGTCGCCAACCCACGCTCCATGTTCAGAGCCCCTGGGGCCCATTTTAGTCGTCTCTTACGACAGGCAGGGGATACCGTGGGTGTTATTCTACCGCCCCCACCCACAGGGGGAGATACCGGATCATCCTCCCTATAGTCCTGACCTGGCATCCAGTTATTTCCATGTCTTGGGATCGTTGAAGAAACACCTGTGCGGTAAGCGATTCAACGACGGTATGGCCGTTCAGCATGCCGTCAAGACGTGGCTTCAGGAACTGGACGCGGATTTCTTTCATGCCAGCACAGATGCATTGGTGTACCACTGGAACAAGTGTTTGCGCGTGAATAATGATTATGTTGGGTAGTGATGCGTATTAGAGCCCTACTAATTTGTATCCGTATAACTGCCTGTAGTGCCTTTGTGGCTCAGGCGGCAGGGTGCCAGACTCTCACTGCGGGATGCCACAGATCAAATCCCGGTCACTCGATGTGACATTTGTGTTAGACAAAGCGGAGACGGGACAGGTTTTTCTCCGGGTACTCTGTTTTCCCTGTCATTTTAAATTCCAGCAACACTAATTTCATTATCATTTTATCTGTCAGTCATTATATCACTGCCGTAGAGGAGTTCGTCATGCTTCCTATCCTCGTCGCTAGCTATGGGCTTCATTCATTACGTTCTTGACCAGGCTCCGTGCGAGCACTTATCTTATATTTGAATCTACAGTTTACATGTTCATACACGCACATGTACTGTAGATACATAAATTGAAGGGGTTCTTTATTTACCATACAAATGGATTTTAGAGAATGAAAAAATATAATTTTTATAATGCACAGATTAACTTGTTTATGGTATTGATGTACATAATCATCGTGCTATTCTTTCTACGTAATCCTATTGAGTTATAAATACTGTACTTTCATTATCGTGAAACATCACTGAATGAAGCAAATCCTTATTAGAGGAGTAAATCGCTACTGTGTATTGTGAACCTCGGTCAGATATTGGATAACATTCCCGGATCAGTCACAATGACAGGTGTATCATACCCATGCAATCCCACCACAACAATCTGTCATATCTAATTATATGTAACGTGATTCCTTTTGAAGTGTTGCCTGTGTATTACTGTGACCCTTACCACCACCACCATCACCGGCATAAACCTCCCTCCAAACTTTGACACTCGTTCTATACACGGCCGTTTGACTTCAAGAGTGGTGGTGATGGTGATCATTGTTTAAAGAGGAAGTACAATTAGGAAACCATCCTGTAACTAACACTAATCAGAGGGAAAATATGGGAGGGTCTCGACACTTCGAAAAATGAAGATATCGGCCAAAGGAAGACAAGGGCCACGAAGGTCGTGAAAATGGACTCCCTAGCCCTTGAAAACCTAATAGCATCGAGGTCGGAAAAGAACAAGAGTTGACCAAGAGTGGTGGTGGTGGTGATTATTGTTTTAAGAGGAAGTACAACTAGGCAACCATCCTCTGTATAACACTAAACAGAAGGAAATATGGAAGGGATCCGACACTTCGAAAAATGAAGATATCGACCAAAGGAAGACAAGGGCCACGAAGGGCGTGAAAATGAAAGACTCCCTAGCCCTCGCAAACCTAATAGCGTCGGGGTCGGAAAAGAAGAAGAGTTGACCAAGGGAGGTCGGATAGGATAGATGAAAGTGAGGAGCCTGGCACAAGTAAGTGGAAGCAATGCCAGGACTCAGCTGAAGGCCCCGTGGTCGCCAACCCAGGCTCCAAAGTTCAGAGCCCCTGAGGCCCCTTTTAGTCGCCTCTTACGACAGGCAGGGGATACCGATGGTGTTACTCTACCGCCCCCATCCACAGGGGGAAAAAATGAAGGCACCGGCCGAAGGAAGACAAAGGCCACGGTGGGCGTGAAAATGAAAGACTTCCTACGCTCGAATGCTCTAATACTGTCGGGGCTGTAAAAGAACAAGTGTTGGCCAAGAAAGGTCGAATAGGATAGATGGAAGTGAGGACCCTGACACAAGTAAGTGGAAGCAATGCCAGGACTCAGCTACGGGCAACGTGGTCGCCAACCCACGCTCCAAAGTTTAGAGCCCTTGGGGCCTCTTTTAGTCGCCTCTTACGACAGGCAGGGGATAGCGTAGGTGTTATTCTACCGCCCCCACCCACAGGGGATGGAAGAGTTCCGATACACCGAAATATGAAGTATCGACAAAATCAAGACAGGGACCACGAAGGGTGTGAAAATTAAAGGCTCTCTAGCCCTAAAAAATCTAATACTACCAGGGTCGGAAGACAACGAGAATTGACTGAGGGAGGTCAGACGGGAACGATGAAAGTGATGAATCTGACACATTGGAGATGATTATTGTTTTAGGATGAAGTTCAAGTACGGTATACAACCATGATGTATATAACACTGATCAGAGAGAAAAAGTGGAAGGAATCGGACACTTCGGAAAACGAACGTATCGCCCAGAAATATAAGGGCCACGAAGGGCGTGAAAGTGAAAGACTCCCTACGCCTCGAATGCTCTAATAGCGTCGGGACGGAAAAGAATTGACCAAGGGAGGTCGGACAGGATAGATGAAATTGAGGATCCTGGCACAAGCAAGTGGAAGTAATACCAGGACTCAGCTGAAAGCCCCGTCGTGGCCAACCGACACTCCCAATTCGAAAGCCCCTTTGTCTCCTTTTAGTTACCTCTTACCACAAGACTACCCGACCATGTAGGTCCTACGAAGGAGAAATGTATTCCACGTTAAATCACTCGTAAAGATGTACACGCCTTTCGTGTCAGTGTGGCTCTGCCACACCTTTTAAGCCTAATACGCCGTTGTGACATCACTGCAGGCCAATCTGCGTTGAGCACAAGGCTGTGAGAGATATATCCCTCCCCTTGCTATACGCCCTCCTTGGCTTTCATAATAAAAAATTAAGTTCCGATTGGCAATCTTTAACTTTATTTCAGCAATTGAGAATATTAAATCAAAACTTTGGGTTGCAACCAAGTGACGACCCGAATGCCACACTAAGTAGAGATTCTGCGTACATCGTTTTTGTTATTTTACTCGTTCTTTCTTTTTTTCTTTCTTTCTTTCTTTCTTTCTTTCTTTCTTTCTTTCTTTCTTTCTTTCTTTCTTTTCTGAATCCGTTTACCCTCCAGCGAGAGATCCCACCTCTACCGCCTCAAGGGGAGTGTCCCGCAGCGTGAGACATTGAGTCCAGGGATACAACTGGGCAGGACAACTAGTACCTCGCCCAGGAGGCCACACCTGCTATGCTGAACAGAGGCCTTGTGGGGAAGATGGCACGATCGGATGGGTTAGACAAGGAAGAGAGAAGGAAGCGGCCGTGGTCTTAAGTTAGGTACCATCCCGGCATTTACCTGGAGCAGAAATGGGAAAACACAAAAAATCACTTTGAGGATGGCTGAGGTGGAAATCGAACCCCCTCTACTCAGTTGACTACCCGAGGCTGAGTGGGCTCCGTTCCAGCCCTCGTGCCATTTTTCAAAACTTCGTGGCAGAGCCGCAAATCGAACCCGGGCTTCCAGGGGTGGCAGCTAATCACAATAACATCTGCACCACAGAGGCAGACTATTTACTAACTACAATAGGTGAAATTAAATTAGAGTGGGTAGTATGGCTCTAGAGGCGACCTCTGCATTAGGTTTAACCCCACCGTCGCCTGTCCTGGTTTCCCATTCTCACATGAAGGCGAATGCCTGGACACTTCCAATTCATAGGCCAAAGCCACTCCCTTCTCACTCTTAACCTTACCTCAAATCATCACCACATATATCCTGGCCAGAGAGAGGGATTTACGCTCTAAGTGGCCCTCCTTACCTCTTCACGGTGAGGAATGAAAACTTTTTAAATTACATTTTTCCTATGCGAATTTAATAGGAGATAGCAAAAAGTTGGAAGGAAGCGGCCGTGGCCTTGCACAACCCCAGCATTTGCCTGGAATATAATACTCTTAAACGTTAAAGTCCATTTCGTAGTGATGGTAATTGTTGAGTAGAATTAAAGTGTCTTTCACTACTTTTATAACTGTCTCTGGATAAACTTATCTGAAGGATTTCAAATGCTAGTTGCGCAGCCGTCCTCAGCAACTTCTCAAAATAGGAACATTTGTTATTTTCTTAACGTCTTAATAACACATAAAAGGTTTTCGGCGACGGAAGCATGGGAAAAGGGCTAGGATTGGGAATCAGCCGTGACCTTAATTAAGCTACAGTCCCAGTATTCACCTGGTGTGAAAATGGGAAACCATGGACAATCCATCTCTAGACCTGCTGAGGCTGGGAATCGAATACTTGAACTTCTGTGTCCTTTACCAATATTTCTGAATAATAATAATAATAATAATAATAATAATAATAATAATAATAATAATAATAATAATAATAATAATAATAATAATAATAATAATACATGTTTTACATTCGAATGACTATCGTTTTCGGAGACGTCGATGTTCTGGATTTATTTTCTCTAGTTCTTTTATGTGCCAGTAATTTACCACATGAGGCTGGCATATCTGAGCACCTTCAGATACCACCGCACTGAGCGAAAATCGGACCCACCAAACTGGGCTTAGGAAGCAAGCGCTCTAGCATGTGAGCTATTCATCCTAACTCAAGACTCTCAACGTACTCAAAGTTCATTGTAGTATTTCTACGTGTGTCTCACTTAGCTAATCATCAGCAAGTTTTAGCTCAGTAAACTGGAAACCGAAGAGTTATTCCGGAAGTGCCTTATTGCTTGAAGGGTGGAGCTAGGCCACTGTATGTTTGCCCTCTGTAAACAGGGTCAAGACGACACGTAAAAAGCAGCTGAAGGAGACTGGGTGGAGCCTGTACACAATAGGAGTGACTACCCATGTATCTGACTCATCATTAGTTGCTAATATCCTGTTCATTACTTTCGGGTAACATAATAATTATTAAATAAGATTCTACTTTACTTCAGGTCTGCATTTCAATAACCCGGAGTGTTGGAGGCGCAATTGAAGTCATGTAGCTGTTATCTCGCATTCGGGAGATAATGGGTTCAAATCCCGCTATCGGCAATCATAAGGAGATTGTGGTAGTGATTATTGTTTGCGGAGGAAGTAAAATTAGGAAATCATTCACTATGTAAAGCTAATCATAGAGAAAAAGTACAAGGGGCCAGATATTTTGAAAAATGAAGGTATCGGCCCTCGAGTGCTCTAATACCGTCGGGGTCTAAAATAACAAGAGTTACCTAAGGAACGTCGGATAGGTGAGATGAAAGTGAGGAGCCTGGCATAAGTAAGTGGAAGCAATGCTAGGACTCAGGTGAGGGCCCCGTCGTTGCCAACCTATGCTCCCAAGTTGAGAGCCCCTTACGACAGGCAGGCAGTAGATACTGTTAACGTATGGATGGCTTTCTGTGCTTTCACATCTTTACACCAGGCAAACTTTAGAGCTATACCTAAATAAGGGGCACAGTCGCCTTCTTTCAGCGTTGCCAGCCTAGGAATAAAAGTATCGTGCTGATTCCCCAAAATAATGAATTCAATTTACCGGTATTATCGTATAACTGAAGATAAGTACTTTATCACGCACCACTTGGATGATGAGAAAGGAATGTACGTCTATTCAAATTTTTTATTTCTTCTATGCTCTTCTTCCATTTTTAATCTGGCGTCCTCCATTCTTTTTACATTTTCAGGTTATTATCATTTCGACAGTTTCATTGTTTTGATCTTATATTATAACGAAGACAGAGTGTCTCTCCACAACATCCTTCTTTCGCATTATCTCTAACACTACTTTCCTATAACAAAATGACCCTACATAATTCTGTGGCCTCTTCTTTCTGAAATACTAGACAACTGAACATTACTATTTTACGAATTCTTCTTCCCAAGCATATTTATTGAACTATGTTACACCGGCCGAGTTGGCCGTGCGGTTAGAGGCGTGCGGCTGTGAGCTTGCATCCGGGAGATAGTGGGTTTGAATCCCACTGTCGGCAGCCCTGAAGATGGTTTCTCATGGTTTCCCATTTTCACACCAGGCTGTACCTTAATTAAGGCCACGGCCGCTTCTTTCCAATTCCTAGACCTTTCCTTTCCCATCGTCGCCATAAGACCTATCTGTGTCGGTGCGACGTAAAGCCACTAGCAAAAAAAAAAAAAAAAAAAAAAACATGAACTATGTTACGAACTCCATTGCTACCTACCAGGTGACATTCTATCCCCTTACCTTCTACGTGTAGGTGTCCCGTATGCAGTAATGATGAATGGGATGCCTGGCCACTAGTTTACAAAGGAGTATGCAGTATTTCGGCTGCGAAACAAATAGTCATTCTACTACACACATTATTTAACACGATGCATTTGAAGAGATGCCAAAAATGCAGAATATAAAGTTTAATAACTCATCGATTTATACAGGCATTCCGCTCTACCAAAGTGTTGCTTGGGTATGGCATGTGCCTTCAACGATCCATTAGCTCTTAATTGCAATTCTGTTCGGCAAAATACGTATATAGCAGGCAGGTTGCTATTTAGAAACTTCAGCACATACCGTCTGCGAGCTTGGACTGCATTTCGACCAGATTCTCGTTGTTGCTGATCACACCAGCCATTGTTGATATCTTGACAGCAACAATAGTGATGCTGTAGTAAATACCAGGCTACTAGCATGCATTCGAAAACGAGGCTTACGAACGCAAGGAGGTAATAGACGGGGGGGGGGGGGGGTAGTCTAGCTTAAGCCAGTGAGGAGGACGGACGTGTCGTGTGGCGTGCGCCTGCTGAGTGGAGTGGATTAAGAGTGAGGAAGCGGTAAGGTCAAGCGGTCGGCAAGGAGATAGATACGATGAATTGGGTAGACGTAGAGGTTATGAGGAAAGTAGTAAGAGAAGTAATACAGGAGGTATGTCCGTTTGAACAATTAAAGAAAATGCTTCAAGAACAAGGCCAGGAGCAAGAAAAGACGAGACAGTGGATCCAGGATTATATGAAGAATACGAAGGCGATGATAGAAGGCAGCGAGAAAGAACTGGTGTCACTAAGAGAGAAAATAAAAAATATGGATGAAGAGATGGTAAACCTGAAGAAAGAAATCGAATTCTGCAGACAGGAGCGCAAGAAGAAATCCATATTTATTTATGGGGTGGATGAAGACAAGGCAGAATCTAAAGTGGACATTATTTACAAAGTGGTAGATGTTATACAAAAAAAAGATGAAAATAAATTTCAGTGAGGTAGATATAGACAATGTGGAGAGAGTTGGCAAGGTGGGAGGGCACAGGCCCATAAAAGTGTCGCTGCTATCTTCATTGATGGCAGACATAGTGATAAGGAACGCTGGTAATCTACAGTGTGAGAACATTAGAATTAAGAGAGATTTCGGAAGAGAAGAGAGTAGAAATTTTAAAATTCTTAAGAAACATCTTGTGAAAGCAAAAATTCAGGGATTGAAAGCGTATATTAGTGGTCAGATACTCGTGGTGAGCGACAGGAATTGGACCCGAAAGTGGACAATATCGAAACTGAAATTAATGGATGAGAGTTTGAGGCAAGAAGAAACTAGCAGGGCTGACAGTTCGAGGCAAGAAGAAACTACCAGGGCTGATGTACATACTGTAAATGAAGGAACACTGAGTAGATGGGGTTCCTGGGAAGAGATCATGAAAAGAGCTGAAGAAAAAGTAAATGCAAGAAGGATGGAAGTAGTCAGGAATTTAATGGACGAATTAGTGTCGGAAGTCTGCGCGAGGGAAGAAAAAGAACCACAGGGGAAGACAAGCGGACAGAATCGGAGCGAGAATAATGGTTTGAGGGAGGAAGCAGAAGTAAGAAGTGCCGTGATCAAAGGGAGAAGCTTGAGTTTGAAGGACCTATGGGACAAAAAAGGAAAAATGGAAGGAATAATTACGAGAAGTAAAAAGTCAAGTAACAGTAGTAAGTAACATAGTTTGCCTATGATGGAGGACAGAAGCGTAGTTATGGTGGTGTTTGTATGTGTGTATTTACTCGAGTAATGGTGCCTGTATGTGTAGTATAATTGTAATTGAAGTGATGGTGTCTTTAGGTAGAAGATGGATAGACCAAGTGTATGGTATTTATTCAAGTGATGGCATGACGGAGATCGTATTGGTGAGTGATTTATTAGTTAATGATAAGAGGTATATATGTAAGGATATGTGGTATGGAATTGAAGAGAATGATTGTGGAGTGCGATGGATGGATGATAAGAGAGGTAGTGAAGCTTAGAGGGTATTTATTCAAGTGAAGAATGATAAGAGGCAGATATGTATTGATGTTTAGAAGTTGGATCAGAGTTTAGATGGATGGATGATAAGAGAGGTAGCGAAGTTTAGATGGTACTTACTCAAGTAATGATGTCTATATGTGTAGTGTAATTGTTACGAGTTTGGAGATATAAAGGAGGTTGGATGGTATCTACTGGAATTGAAGTGTTAAATATGAAAGGTGATGATAATAGATATATGATGGATGAATGATAAGAGAGGTAGCGAGGTGACAAGGTGTTTTTAAGTGTACTGTAATTGTATGGCACTTATTCATATAATGGTGTCTTGAGATATAAGATGGATGGATTGTTGAGTTCGAAGGGCATTGTAATGGTTAAAGTAAAGAAGTGATGGTATCTGCATGTGTATGGTATGATGGATGAATGATAAGAGAGGTAGCGAGGTGATAAGGTGTTTTTAAGTGTACTGTAATTGTATGGTACTTATTCAAGTAATGAGACTTGAGATATAAGATGGATAGATTGTTGAATTCGATGGATGGATGAGAAGAGGGGTAGCGAAGTCTAGATGGTATTTATTCAAGTAAAGATGTCTTAACGTGTATTATAATTGTAAAGTGAATGAGGACTGGAATTGAAGTGTTAAGTATGACGATGATGGATGAATGTTAAGAGAGGTAGCGAAGTTTAAATGGTATTGGTAAGTGATTTATTAGTTAATGGTAAATCGGCAAGCAAAGTTGGTTTTAGATGATTATTTAATTAGATTAAGCATGGTTGAATAAGATGAGCAGGAATAGATAGGTAGTGCAGTGATAAAGTTGCAACATGAGTAGAATACGTATTAGCAGAATGTGAGTGCAACGGAAGTATGGAATCAGCAACCACGAGGGAGTCAAGTAGAGGAAATGTAGTAGGAATGGAATGTGCTAAGGTTAGCGTGTATGGGGTCTGTGACATTCATAATACCGCTGAAGCATGGAATCAGCAACCCTGAGAGAGACAAGTAGAGGAAATGTAGGAGGAATGGAATGTGCAAAGGTTTGTGTGTATGTTCAGCAGGGGCATGGTGGCGAATGGATGATAAGAAAGATAGCGAAGTTTAGTGGGTACTTATTCTAGTAAAGGTGTCTTTATGATAAGAGGTAGATATGTAATGATATGTGGCATGGAAATGAAGTGAATGAGTGTTGAGTTCGATGGATGGATATTAAAAGAGATAGCGAAGTTTAGAGGGTATTTTTTCAAGTGAAGGTGTATTTATGGATATTAGGAAAGATAGCGAAGTTTAGAGGGTATTTATTCAAGTGAAGGTTTATTTATGTGTATTGAGACAGTATTGGTTTTGATTTATTAGTTAATGATAAGAGGTACTAGGATAGAATTAGTATAGATTTAATGTTGTAATTAGTTATAGGCTTAATTCAGATGTAGGGGGTGCCCTAGCATGTGAGCTGGTCATCCGTCCATGTTAGAGGCAGCTTAGGATAGATTAGTATAGATTTAGAACTAGTATAGATTTAATGTTGTAATTAGTTATAGGCTTAATTTAGACGTAGGGGGTGCCCTAGCATGTGAGCTGGTCATCCGTCCATGTTAGAGGCAGCTTAAGATAGATTAGTATAGATTTAATGTTGTAATTAGTTATAGGCTTAATTTAGAGATAGGGGGTGCCCTAGCATGTGAGCCGGTCATCCGTCCATGTTAGAGGCAGCTTAACAGATTTAGCTAGGGGTGGAACCTTGCATGGTTGTCCGGTATTCCGCCTGTGTAGGGTCCACCAAGTTAGTAGTATGTAATTTGGCTTAGGCTGGACATTGTTATTTTTCTTTATAACGGATCAAATGGGTATTATTACTGTAGATCTAAAGAAAAATAATAAATCTAAATCTACTTAAATCTACTTAATAGACGGGTAGCGCTGGAATTCATGCAGCTAGCGGTCATCGTGTTGTTACCTTTTTGAATTCTGACGTAACCTGCCTGCAGGCAGTAATACCCCTGAGGAAATCAAATATTAGTTACGGAATCCTATTCAGAATTAGTGCATTTGGGACACTTACAAGTAGAAAGTACGGCCCTGGTCGACCACCTGATATATAAATACATTTTTCATGAAGGCCTATTGAAGTAGTCTAACGCCTGGCTGTATAGGCAAACTGTCAAAAGTTTCTGTGAAGCAGTTTTGTATACGAAAACTTAGTATGCAATATCAGGCCGAGTCTGTGTTCGGTCCTTTCTGTATATGTGAAATGTATCCCTTTTGGTTTCCTTTGTTTGCTGTGGAATCGTACCGACACTATCACCACCACCGCCTACAACTGCAACAACATGACATGGTGTGAGATTCTGTTTTAATTGCCGTTAGGAGTAGGAAAGTAATTGTGTTACAATCATTATGCAGTAGACTTTAGTATCAAAAAGTCACCTCCGTACAATCCATGAAGGCCCTTGGAGGAGTGGAAGGTAAAGGCTTCCACCATTGTTAACCTCGGCACGTGATGGGGTAGAGTGGTTAGCTCTATGCCCGGCCGCCTTTTCCCCCAGGAATTAACCTGATACTCATTTTTGGTGTAGGCTGAGTGAACCTCAGGGCCGTATGCACCTTCGGAAGTGGGAATCTCGTTTCTTAAATTGTACGACTTCCTAACGGGGATTCGAACCCACGTCCTTCCGGGAGAACCGAGCACGCCTTTACCGCCTTGGCCAGGCAGCCCCTAGTCATTAGTATTGTGCCCTTTTCAAGGCAACAACTGCGGTGAACTCTTCCTTCTTCTGTGCGCCGGCTGCTCCTGTAATAAATGACATGTAAATGATACTCACCGCTGCATGTAGACTCTTCTTCCTCAGTCGTGACCGTCCGCTATCCCCGAAGAGAGGCCACCCGTCGATCAAGGAGTGAGGAAATGAAAAGATGGGGTAAACTAACTAAAATGACGGTACCCAAAGACTGAATTAAAAATTTAAATAAAAGACTGATTTATTGAATAAAATGCAAAGTGCCAAAATGAACGTAAACTGAACTGGTGAAAAATGTAACCAAAATGAAATAAATGAGATTAAGAAAAATTAAAGATTGAGGATCTGCCTTACAATAACACCATTATCTGCCTAAAAAAGCTGACTGAAGGTCAATCACATTAATTAAATATTCCAGACTATGTTGACACTGTCTTCAAGTTGATAACGTGAATCAATTAAAACTCTGGTCAGAAAGACCACCTTCTTTGAACTACAGAATTATATTATGTAGAAAAATATCTCTCGAAATGAATTAAAAGTAGTTGAATCATAATAAAGTAATTAGTTACGTCATCAAATCCACTGTCTCAGAGGAGTTATCAAATATTTAACACATGTGGCTCATTTGGTAAAACACCCAACTTTAAAATAATCATGGACTGCACTAACCAAGTGTATCACATAAGGAATAATTCGAAGAAAACAGCCACGAACATCACACTTCATTTACCACATAACCACTGTCTTATTCAAACACCTCATGATTAAACAAAATAAATTATTGAAACATAAACCTGAGTGTCATAACCACTCATCTAATTTTTAAACTTCCCTTGCATGTCTGTGATAGACTGGGCTTCTTAAAAAATAATCCAAAAGATTAGGCCAAGTGCTTTACGTTAACATTTCAAATGACAGCGATCCTTGTACATTAAAATTTCTATGGAATTTGCCGCTAACTGCATTTCATTATGAATTCCTTATTTGTGGTACCACCACTAGATGGAGGCAGATGCCATCTTGTTTACCTCATTCATTACGGCAGTTTTTATACAATTCGTTTATTAAAGATCGCTTCACTTTCTAAATAAATGTAGTGGATTTTAAAAAGGTTTGGTAATTACTAAATGCCTGGTATGAGCATACCACTACTATGGTTTCGACTGTGACTTAATCGATGATCCATTAACCTAACATCTGAAATCTTATTTACATCATTAAATCTGTTAACGGAGAAACACTGCTCCGACAAAGAAAACACAGAAATCAAAACTAGCCGATCTACACCTATCTATTTACATCAGATCAAATATAAATAATTCACATACGCTCACGTCCTACACCAAACGGTAATAAAGTACACTCAGAAAGAAAAACAAATAAGCAAAACTAGATCCCACCATCGCGGCCTACTGGAAATTAATAAGGATGGAATGCGCAAAATCAAAATCAGAGTCTCCAGAAAATATATCCCGCTGCGAGTAGCAAAACTATAAATATTGTGAATTTGACGGCAATCTCTAACCTCAGACTATAAATGTCTGGACATGATACTATTTAACCTTTATGGACAATAATTATTGTTATTTCATGTCATCCATGACTTTACATGACTATCGAAAAACACATTGACTCGTCGCTCTGCTCACATTGTACAATGGCTAGCATATTTGCCGAGCATCTACTTTCCCTGGAATTATTTAAACAAATACAGGCTTCTGCCTACAATCATAACCCATGTCGTAACACATTTAACACTCTTGGTTAAATTATTCATTTCACAATTCTATTTACTCATTAATTCTCGACGTCATCATTATTCATTATTCTCACAATACGGCCTCGCTCGTATCCGGCGGGCGAAATATCTGTCGTGCATATTACGATTTCTTACAACAGTTCATGACATGGTCCAAATATCATATTTCCATTATCAACGTAGATCATCAGGGATATTATTCATCTAGCTCGATCTCTCGATCATTCTCTGCTTCACATATCACAAAGTATCAGAGCTGACTCATCAATGGCTTCCTGGCACTCACTATTTCTTTAAAAAAAAAGACGAGATTGCCTCTCAAAACACAGATGTTGAAACATGTGTAACCGCAACTACACAGAAATAAATACTCGCATCTACCAAAAATCGTCGCAAAAATACACGGGATAAGTACTACCAGAAACGGTCATCTGAAGGATGATCCCACAACATAAACAAACTGAATGCGCATAAAAAGCAAAAATAAACATTAAAACAACGAGGCGGCGTCTACAAGATCAAAATTCCAACAAAATATGACTCAAAACCAACGATATAATAACATGATATAATTATAAATAAATCGGCGTTACACTCATAGATCAAATATCATAGCTTCCTAAACTGTCAAAATGACATACTACAAAACAATCCATGACAACACGCAAACAACATCTACCTCAACGAAATGCACAAATAACTCTAGCTGAAAATGCGACATTGTTATTATTATTATTATTATTATTATTATTATCATTATTATTATTATTATTATTATTATAGTAGTATTATAAAACTGTGAATTATTTACAATCCTACCTAACACTCTAAGCTACATTTGATCATCGATTAGTCACGGTCCTACATATTTATTTACATTATTTATTGATGCTCATACCTGGTGATGGAGGCATGCTGGCTCACCCTCCGGACTCGGTCATGGTGAATTAGAATACCATCTTGATGCTGCTGCGGTATTCCAAATTTTCACACACGCACATTTGACACATTTTTGTCATGCCGTAACACACGCTTACATTAACATAAAACACTCGCATATCTCGCACTCCAGTGAAGGTTAGACGATACCACTGCAGACTCCTGTCGTGAAGTTGGCCGGTCGTCTCCGCTATCTACCTGAAATCACCTGTTGGTCTGCACTCTGGTCTCTCAGCTTTTGTTTACCTAGAGCTTACCGTACATTAACCCCAACGGAACATAACTGTTTGCTCAAGGTCTACCACTGCGGCCTTCATTAAAGAAAAGTCATTCTCCTCCCTGTCTGCCTTTACTAGTCTCTCCCCGTAAACATCTCGCTTGCCAAACAGTTTATTAAGTGGTAAATGCAAGCTAAAATAAAGTTTCAAATGTTGTGGAGAAGTTTATGCTGATAACAAATGTGAAACTACCCGTGGGTTAGAGAGGTTTTGTGTAATTATGCTGAAAACATGGACTTGTTCCTCTCGACTCGTAATGTGAGTTCATTTAAGCCAAGTGTTGAAAGTGTAGCTCTTGCCTGTTATTTCTGCATAAATAGTAAAAGTCTGTTAAAGTGTTCATTTCCGAAATGTTACTCTCCCAAGTAAAATAATACAAGGCTTTCTCAAAATGCCTACAAGTGTCTCTACTCGCTTTCTTACCAGCCAAAAGTAAAGCTGACTAACTGAATTAGCTGTCGCACTCTGTCACACTGTCGCTCTGATTCACACTGTCAAAACTGAAGTTTCACTGAGAATACTCAAGAATCACTGAGGAGACTGAAGAAACACACTGAGAATTCTGAAGAATCACTGAGAATTCTGAAGAATCACTGAGAATTCAACCCCCTGGTCGCTGGGTTTTGTAAAGAGTTCTCCCCCCCACCTTGAAAATAGTTCTGTGGAAGGGATGTGGCGTAGTGATCTAGCCCTCGGGAGCGCTTTATCGTACATCCGTAGGTTAAAGTTTTCAAAATTTATGTACAAAACTTCCTAATTTCGGTCCGACTTACATGTAATATTGCGCCGTGGGAAATGATCACAGGATAATCCACACGACGGCGCGCGTCACTGGTGTTATTTTCTTCCAGCGAATGGCTCCATCCCGCCATGACACTTCATTCTCCTGGAGACTACTACCCCTCCGTGTGGAGTTAAATTTTATTAATTAGGCACTTATTAACCACAGATTCGCACTGATAAATTTCCAAATATTATAAAGAAATCAGGACACTGTTTTTCACCACCACACCGGGCTTCAGATAGCGAAATACTGACTGTAGATTCCCGCTATGACAGTTCATTCAAATTTAGAATTTTGTGATTGGCTGAGACTTTCGCGCTCTTCGTAGCGTGGATGCTTCCATTTCCTCCCAAGAGTTGGCGGGTATTGTCGTTGTCCCTTTGTCCTAGCTAAGTAGGTCAGGCCTCAACGCGTGATTTTCTCGTGAGAACCAAACAGAAAGTCGCCACTCCTAGGCGGTATCATAAAATTTATTGGAAGGAGTACTCAGGGCGGTTTACAAGTTGGTCGTGCTCTAAGAGGAGTTTCGAGGATTCTACTGGCCGTCACACTGGCGCCAGAAAGTTCCTTTGTGACTGCTAGTCTCACAGCCAACTGTAGTATCCCTTATGCGAAATATTCAACTTTTTAATTTGTAAATTAATTACGTAAATTCGCTTATGGGTGCAGTATATTTACGCTTAATTATGCTGTAAGAAACTGAACACTTATCTCGACGAAAATGCTAGAAATGTCGTCTTCAGCAGCTAGTCACGCATTGTACCGGTAAACACACTTCGATTGACACGATTTAGCACGGCAACTGTAATGTGTCCACCTCCGGGTGTAGTGGTTAGCGTGATTAGCTGCCACCCCCAGAGGTCAGCGTTCGATTCCCGGCTCTGCCACGAAATTTGAAAAGTGGCACGAGGGCTGGAACGGGGCCCACTCAGCCTCGGGAGGTCAACTGAGTAGAGGTGGGTTCGATTCCCGCCTCACCCATCCAGGAAGTGGTTTTCCGTGGTTTCCCACTTCTCCTCCAGGCAAATGCCGGGATGGTACCTAACTTAAGGCCACGGCCGCTTCTTTCCCTCATACTTGCCTGTCCCATCCAATCTTCCCATCCCCCCACAAGGCCCCTGTTCAGCATAGCAGGTGAGGCCGCCTGGGCGAGGTACTGGTCATTCTCCCCAGTTGTATCCCCGACCCAAAGTCTGAAACTCCAGGTCACTGCCCATGAGGCGGTAGAGGTGGGATCCCTCGCGGAGTCCGAGGGAAAAACCGACCCTGGAGGGTAAACAGATCAAGAAGAAGAACTGTAATGTACCATATTGCAGACCGGTAGTGACTTTCGTGGTGAACTTTGAAGATTTGTGTCAATTTTGTCTACTTTTCCTTCTGTTAACCCTGTACGTCTTTACGTGTACTTCCGGTTTAGCAGTGAACCAGTAGTCACAGCCGTATTCACAAGATAGTGAATTAAAGATCTGGAAGGAGACAACTGCCCTGAGAACCTCCTGATAAAATTTGCACGAACGCGGCGAGCCGAATCGTATTTATAATAATGTTTCCATTCAAAAATACGCTAAAGCTGTCTCGCCGAACGCCGATTACTGACTACAGCCTGGAAACTGAGGAACAGAATGTTAGCCAGACAGCCAGATGAGCAACAGGTGTGCAGGTAGCCAGTCAGTTATTCCAATCCCTAACTCCCCTTCCTATAAACGAGTATTTGCCCCAATTCCCCTTGAATTCCAACTTTATCTTCATGTTGTGATCTTTCCTACCTTTAAAGACACCACACAAACTTATTCGTCAACTAATGTCATTCCACGCCATCTCTCCACTGACAGCTCTGAACACACCACTTAGTCCAGCAGCTCGTCTCCTTTCTCCCAAATCTTCCCAGCCCAAACTTTGCAACATTTTTTTAACGCTACTCTTTTGTCAGAAATCACTAGAACAAAACGAGCTGCTTTTCTTTGGATTTTCCAGTTCTTGAATCAGGTAATCCTGGTGAAGGTCCCATAAACAGGAACCATACTGTAGTTGGGATCTTACGAGAGACTTGTATGCTCTCTCCTTTACATCCTTACTACAACCCCTAAACACCTTCGTAACCATGTGCAGAGGTCTGTACCCTTTATTTAAAATCCCATTTATGTGATTACCCCAGTGAAGATATTTCCTTATATTAACACCTAGGTACTTACAGTGAAACCGACAAGGATATTTCAACCCATCAAGGCAGTATTTAAAACGGAGATGACTTTTCCTCCTTGTGAAATTTACAACCTGACTTTTAACCCGTGTATCATCATACCATTGACTGATGTCCGTCTCACAACGTTATCGAGATCATTTTGCAGTTGCTCACAATCTTTTAACGTATTTATCAGTCTCTACAGAATAACATCATCCGCAAAAAGCCTTATCTCTGATTCCACTTCTTTACTAATGTGATTTATATATATAAGAGAACATAAAGGTCCAGTAATACTGCCTTGAGGAATTCCCCTCTTAATTATTACAGGGTTGGATAAAGCTTCACCTACTCTAATCCTCTGAGATCTATGCTATTCCACTGAAGCTCAACTTGTAGGATTCCAGATATGTATTGCAGATATCTTGGATTCAGGATGTCAAATTCTCTGTATCGTGATTGATCTGTCTAAGGCAATGGATATGGGATGCTTAATAAATAAATTAATCATCACTAGAATGAAAGGAATGTGTGGAAATCGGAGATCCCGGTGAAAATCTGTCTTTTATCTGCCTTACCCAGCACAAATGCTACATGTAGTCATCAGGCTTGAACCCAGGACCAGCGTTAAAGACCGACATCTGACTGTTTTAGACACGAAGGGGCCACCAGCGTGCAATGAAAATAAATAGTTAAATCTGAACGGTCAGTTTACTCCTCATAATTAAAGTAATTAACACCTTGATCTTGAACAGTTTGATTTTCAACACTATTAAGCGGAATTTCTGGTGATAGTGAGTCTTGAAAATTAAACCTACAAAACAATAATAATGCGAGGGCGGTAAATACATTTTTGGCAAATTTAATGAAGTAACGATTACAATAATTGCATTATATGCCTTCAATGCAGTCACCCGCAAACCTCTTGTCAAGTGTCGGGAAGCCGTTGGGGACCGTTGGCAAGGCGTTCGCTGTTGATGACAGCGATTCTCCATTCATTTAGTATAGCTAATTTTCAATAGGAAAAACATATTTTTGCAGCTGTATTCGGTTAGCTACGCGGTGTTGTCTCTCAAATTACGGTATTCACAGGGACTAGGTCGGTCAACTATGAAGAGCTCGATCGTGCGCAGCCGTCGTATCATGTTCGTTGGTCAGTCGAGGTCGCACTGATTATAAACCAATTTCTTCCGCACGTATTGTAAGCCTATGGAACTAGATCAACAACTGGACTGCTCTACGTGAAGCGCCAGACCTGAACGGTAATTTGTCTTAGAGGGGGGTGGGGGTGGAAGATTCCCTAACATGAGAGTCACAAGTATCTACTGCTAGGGCACCCTCGGATTCGACTCGAATCTTTGGAAGAATTCGGTGAGCTTAGCGAGTATCACTGAAGGCAAGGGACTGCCATTGACGAATATGACTTTCGCCAACTGTGACAATCGCCCCCAGCCTAAATGAGTGACAATCGCGACAGTCCATTACCAGTTTATACCTGCGCGTCGCTCACTGTCCGGCTCCCTGGTGGTGATTATTGTTTTAAGAGGAAGTACAACTAGGCAACCATCCTCTATATAACACTAATCAGAGGGAAAAATGGAAGGGATCCGACACTTCGAAAAAAATGAAGATATCGGCCAAAGGAAGACAAGGGCCACGAAGGGCGTGAAAATGAAAGACTCCCTAGCCATCGGAAACCTAATAGCGTCGGGGTCGGAAAAGAACAAGAGTTGACCAAGGGAGGTCGGATAGGATAGATGAAAGGGAGGAGACTGGCACAAGTAAGTGGAAGCAATGCCAGGACTCAGCTAAGGGCCCCGTGGTCGCCAACCCACGCTCCAAACTTCAGAGCCCCTGTGGCCTGTCCGGCTCCCTACCCTGAGACAACGACCGCTGGAGTGTCCACGGGAAATTTCACAGGACTATCTCCTTCACTCCAACAATTGCACTTGCCTGCTGGCCCCACTTCCTCTCTTTTTCGCTCCGAATATCATAGAATTATTTAGTGTACTCTCGTTGTGCATGATATGGAAATATCAACGAACAGTCACGGGAAGCGCTAACCTAACCTTAAGAATCAGTTAGTTGTCCTGAACACATCTGATGGACTCTCAGAGTCAGCGTAATACTTTCCCCGTACGTTACTGGCCTGGCTGAGGCGATTGATACTAGTGGCGATCGACAGGACACCGCCGTGGATTGCTTCAGAGGGGAATTACCTGCACATGCCTTACTATCATCTTCCAGGTGTGGTGGTGGTGGTGGTGGTGGTGGTGGTGGTGGTGGTGGTGGTGGTGGTGGTGGTGGTGGTGATTATTGTTTTAAGAGGAAGTACTACTAGGCAATCATCCTCTATATAACACCAATCAGAGAGAAAAAATGGAAGGGATCCGACACTTCGAAAAATGAAGGTATTGGCCAAAGGAAGACAAGGGCCACGAAGGGCATGAAAATGCAAGACTTCCTAAGCCTCCGTACGTAATACCATCGAGGTCTGAAAAGAACAGGAGTTGACCCAGGGAGGTCAGATAGGATATATAAAAGTGAGGAGCCTGGTACAAGTAAGTGGAAGCAAATCCAGGACTCAGCTGAGGGCCCCGTGGTCGCCAACCCACTCTCCAAAGTTCAGAACCCTTGGGTCTCTTCAGGTGTCCAAGTATATAGCCGGGCTGAGTGGCTCAGACGGTTGAAGCCACTGGCCTTCTGATCCCAACTTGGCCGGTTCGATCCTGGCTCAGTCCGGTGGTATTTGAAGGTGGGACGTAAAACCAATAACATAATTTACTGTTATTGCAAACATTTACTCCACAGTACATTGGGTTGCCGGGCCTGGCAGGCGCATTCGTATAGAAAGGAAATTCAGAATCATACTGCGATCTGGATATCGTCGCCGGGCAAAAGAAATCTCGTAATTCGCTCGGAGTAAAGTTTACAGAAGAAGCCCAAAACTAAGTGGTCAGCAATGGCCGGGGAAGTGTTCCTGGTATTTTCATTGCTTAATGATAGCCCAGTTATTCAATCATTTGGGTCATCCGGTTCCTTCTCAGGTAACGCGGCAAGCCTTCACAAGACAGATGGAGAAACGTGGTTTTCTCGTGAGTGGAATTACGAGGTTTTCATTGCCTAGTAACTATATCGTCTTTCTGTATATTGCTGTGTATAAAGCCCAAATGCTTGCCGTCACTAGAAGTTGAATGAACGACCAACTTGTGAGAAGAAATTTCCATCGCAATCAACTTTCTTATAAAGGAAGGACTGCCCGTTGAAAATAAATACGCCACTGAGCTTTCCTAATTTAACACTGCTGTACTGGATCGGTGTGTTTTCAGACCAACTTTGCTTCACGGGAGCGAAAGCTCAGGATATCTTATTCATAAGTTAGAAGTAACAGACATGAAAGTAGCAAGAATGATTGTTGGTACAAACAGGTAGGAACAATGGCAGGAGGGTACTCGGAATGAGGAGATAAAGGCTAATTTAGAAATGAACTCGATGGATGAAGCTGTACGCATAAACCGGCTTCGGTGGTGGGGTCATGTGAGGCGAATGGAGGAGGATAGGTTACCTAAGAGAATAATGGACTCTGTTATGGAGGGTAAGAGAAGTAGAGGGAGACCAATACGACGATGGTTAGACTCGGTTTCTAACGATTTAAAGATAAGATGTATAGAACTAAATGAGGCCACAACACTAGTTGCAAATCGAGGATTGTGGCGACGTTTAGTAAATTCTCAGAGGCTTGCAGACTGAATGCTGAAAGGCATAGCAGTCTATAATGATAATTTATGTATGTATGTATGTATGTATGTATGTATGTATGTATGTATGTATGTATGTATGTATGTATGTATGTATGTATGTATGTATGTATGTATGTATGTATGTATGTATGTATGTATGTATGTATGTATGTATGTATGTATGTATGTACTGTTGGTCGAGATGGTGGTGGCGGTGGTGGCGGTGGTGGTGGTGCTGGTGGTTGTTGATATTGTTTAAAGAGGAAGTACAACTGAATAATCATCCTCTATTAACTAGAATCGGAAATAAAAGATGAATGACTCCCTAGACCTCGCAAACCTAATACCATCAGGGTCGGAAGAAAACAAAAGTTGACCACAGGAGGTCAGCTAGGGAAAGTGTAAGTGAGGAGCCTGGGAAAAGTAAGTGGAAACTATGCCAGACTCAGGTAGTGTAACCATGGTCGCAAACCCACGCTTCCAATTTGAGAGCCCCTGACCTCTATTTCAGTCACTATCACGAAATATAGGGGATACCGTGGATGTAATCTCCCTCCCACACCCACAGGTGGAGCTAGTTGTTGAAATCTGTCCGGTTCCACCTTTAAAAGATATAGCCTATGTTAGTGCCAGTAATTCCACGGAAGAGGAGCAAATTGTTTCATGTTCCTCTTAATATCACATAAGAACGCAAAAGAAGAAACCAGAAGATACTTGAAGTACCGGGCAAGTTGGTCGTGCGGTGAAATCGCATCCAGCAGATAGTGGGTTCGAACCCAACTGTCGGCAGCCCTAAAGATGGTTTTCCATGATTACCATTTTCACACCAGGAAAATGCTGGAGCTGAACCTTCATTAAGGCCACGGCTGCTTCCTTCCCATTCCTATGCCTTTCCTATCCTATCGTATAGGTGCGACGTAAAGCAAATAGCGAAAAAGTAAACAACGTAACAGAAAACACGTTCTTCATGGTTTTAGCCTAAATAAAGATCTTGTACCATCTACTGGGAAAATATTTCCTTAACCCTTGCGGTCACTTTACCTGTGATAATAAATGAATAGGAATATAACAGTGTTCCGCGCTACTCCTCGTCATTACCTCAGCTCTGTTACGGACATTTAAGGAAGTTCGGAACCGGTAGCCATCTGCAGTGGAGTCCAATGACTTAACTAGGGAGATACTACATGCTATTACCAACTAAATATGATAATTATATCGCAATACTGTGGCAGATGACGCAGTCAATTGTATTCTCGTTAGGGCATGAGAAACTATTATACAGTATACGGTATGCATCAATGTGCTTCCAAGAACTGGACTGCGAAACTATGCTTAGTATGCCGTGACTAATCAACTTGCTCATTATTTTGGTTTATCAGATGCCATTAATTTGCTTCCTGATTTGTTCAAAGAGTATTTGATCGCAGCGTAGGTGGCAAGATTATTTTAAGGGGAATATAGAAGGTCGTATCTTCGAAGAATGAAAAGAAAAAGCTACGTAGGATGTGGAAATAGAAAGATGCCCTATGCCTCTTTAACCTAATGCCGTCGGTGTGAGAAGAGAACAAGAGATAACAAAGGGAGGTCTGAGAGAATAGATGGAAGCCTCACACAAGTGGTGGTGGTGATTACTGTTTTAAGAGGAAGTACAACTAGGCAACCACCCTCTATGTAACACTAATCAGAGAGAAAAAAAGGGAAGGGATCCGACAATTGAAGGACATGAAAATGGAAGACTCCCTAGGCCTCGAGTGCTGTAATACCGCCGGGGTCCGAAAAGAACAAGAGTTGACCAAGGGAGGTCGGATAGGATAGATGAAAGTGAGGAGCCTGGCACAAGTAAATAGAAGCAATGACAGGATTCAGCTAAGGGCCCCATGGTCTCCAACCCGCGCACAAAAGTTCAGAGCCCTTGCGGCCCCTCTTAGTCGCCTCTTACGATAGACAGGGGATACCTTGGATGTTATTCTACCGCCTCCTACCACAGGAGGGAATGAAGGAATTGGTTAAGAATGAAGAAATTAGAGTGGTGACAAAAATACACTCCTAAGCTGAGAAGTCCTGGGTACCCCTATCAGTCGCGTTCTACAAGAACGACATGCCTACATCCACAGTGGTTGATCCTGGCTTAGACTGATGTCTTTTGAGTTTAATAATGTTATTTGCTTTACGTCTCACAACCTACTCTTTTACGTTTTTTCGGAGACACTGATGTGCCGAAATTTAGTCCCACAGAAGTTCATTTACGTGCCAATAAATCTACCGACAAATACCACCGGACTGTGCCAGGATCGAACCTGCCAAGTTAGGGTCAGATGATAGTGGTGGTGGTGATTATTGTTTTAAGAGGAAGTACAACTAGGCAACCATCCTCTATATAACACTAATCAGACGGAAAAATGGAAGGGATCCGACACTTCGAAAAATGAAGATATCGGCCAAAGCAAGACAAGGGCCACTAAGGGCGTGAAAATGAAAGACTCCCTAGCCCCCGCAAACCTAATAGCGTCGGGGTCGGAAAAGAATAAGAGTTAACCAAGAGAGGTCGGATAGGATAGATGAAAGTGAGGAGCATGACACAAGTAAGTGGAAGCAATGCCAGGACTCAGCTGAGGGCCTCGTGGTTGCCAACCCACGCTCCACAGTTCAGAGCCCCTGGGGACCCTTTTGGTCGCCTCTTACGACAGGAAGAGGATACCGTGGGTGTTATTCTACCGCCCCTACCCACAGGGGGAAGTTAGGGTCAGAAGGCCAGCGTCTCAACCATCTGAGCCACTCAGTCCGGCTTGTAGAGTATTCGTATTCGTCAGTATAACTTTGCGGTGAGACCTTTCCAGCTACTCGTTGCCTCGAGATGTGTTAGGCCTACTAGTTATTACAATCTGAAATTCCATATTATTATTATTATTATTATTATTATTATTATTATTATTATTATTATTATTATTATTATTATTATTATTATTATTACAATAAGGAGATGAAGTTTTACGTTTATATCGTTATCATAGGTATTGAACCTCCGATCGTACGTGGAATTCGAACCAAAGAAACTCAAAATTTTAAATTCTCAAATGGCAGATGTGGCAGAGGAGAAGAAGGCCAGTGACGACGTTACTAGTCTATCATCATTCAATCTTTCTTTCTCTCTTTCTGTCTTTCTTTCTTTCTCAATCTGTTTACCCTCCAGGGTTGGATTTTCCCTCGAACTCACCTGGGAACCCACCTCTACCGCCTCAAAAGCAGTGTCCTGGAGCGTTAGACTTTGGGTCGGGGATACAACTGGGCAGGACGGCTAATACCTCTCCCAGGTGGCCTCACATGTTATTCTGAACAGGGGCCTTGTAAGGGGATGGGAAAATCGGAAGGGATAGACAAGGAAGAGGCAAGGAAGCGGCCGTGGCTTTAAGTTAGGTACCATCCAGTCATTTTCCTGGAGAAGAAGTGGGAAACCACGGAAAACCACTGGCTGTGGTGGAATAGAACTCCCCTCTATTCAATTGATCACACGAGGCTGACTGTACCCCATTCCATTTTAAATTTCGGGGCAGATCCGGGAATCAAACCCGGGCTTCCGGGGGTGGCAGTTGATCATACTAACCACTACAACACAGAGGCGGACATGGTTCAATTTTCGTAATTAAAAGTAAGAAATATGGACAATATTTTTGCAGTGTTACTAAAAACTATAAGCCACATTAATAAATTAATTGAACTATTGGAAGCAACAAGGAAGAGATCGACCTTTCGAAGGCTCAAATTATCGGTAAAGGAAGGAGGGCCCCGAATGGCATCATAATAAAAACATTAATAGGGTAAACCAACGGGGATGTAGCAAGATATGATGGTGGGTGTGATTATTTTTCTAAGAGCAAGTACAACTAGGTAACCATCCTCTATTATTAATCAGAGGAAAATGGTAGAGGTGTGACTCTACGAATAATGAAGAAGGCTAGGGCCACGAAGTATGTGAAAATGAAATATTCCCGAGGCCTCGAAAACCTAATACCTTCGGCATCGGAAAATAACAAGAGTGGAACAAGGGAGGTTGGACATAACAGGTGAATGTGAGGAGCCTGGTACAAGTAAGTGGAAGCAATGACAGACTCAGCTATGGGAGCCGCGGTCGCCAACCCACGCTTCCAATACGAAAGTCCTTCTGTCTCCATTTAGTCACTGGCAGGGGAGGCCAGGGTTGTATTCTATTCTATGGAAAATAGGACACTCGATAGAACTTTCCTTCCGGTTCAAAAAATTTCTTAGGAACTAGAGTATCCCATGGAACGCATACACGGAAGAAGTGCAACTTAAATCGGCTTCGGCGCTGGGCTTCAAGCACATACGCAAGCCGAATGCACTGCGATTCCCATTTCTGACAGCAGTTACACCAATTATTAGCTACGGTCTACCTGGCTGGAACCCCAATACCGCAGCGAACCTCCACAAACTGGAAGGGATCCAACGTCAAACTCAACGACTAATTAACACTCCCGTCAATCATCCCTCCATGTAAACAAATAGACATCACATTCCTGAACACGAGCCATTCATTCTCTCATTTTTCCTCTCCAAGTTTCTTTATTCCACCGTTAACTTCGAAAAAATAAACAGGTATCCCTATGTTTCTCTTTTTCCTATTCTACTTTTTCCTGGCATTTTCAGAGTCTCGCATTCCTTTTAAATGATTTATAAGATGATAAATATTTAAATCAGTCTTCATCTCAATTAATGTTTTCCAACGGAGCCTATTGTAGTTTGTAAATGCTTGTCAGTTCTGGTGGATTCTTATACATCACCCTATTGATTTATTTCGCATAAAATATTCCGGCTAAAAGTATTTTACATTTATCGGATGTGAATTTTCAAAAAATTAAAGCAAAACACATTTAGCTCCCCAATTACTTGCTGCAATGGCTTAAAGTACATAAATTGCTATAGTCTTATGATTTCTTGAACTACACTAGAAGTGTGCATTGCTCTGCATTTTGCAAGATTACCATAAAGAAACTTTAGAAATATATACTATTTAACAGAGGACTTGTTAGTTTCACGGTGCTACCAATAACCTGCAAGAACACAAGAAGATAAGTCACTCATGAGGAAATGAGGTGCTTCAACAAATGGGGTGTGTCTGTTCAAAAGGTGCTATTTTCACCTTAAGAAAGTTGTGGTAAAAGCGCAAGAAACGCAAAATAAAAGGCACATGGAACAGGATGTAACCGTTCATCACAAAGTCTGGATCGCTCATGGCAGTCGATAATATTATTTTCTTTCTTTTTTTTTTTCTTTCTTAACCCGTTTATCCTCAAAGATTGGCTTTTTCCCTAGTACTCAGGCAGGGATCCCACCTCTACCGCCAAAAGGGCAGTGTTCTGCAGCGTGAGACTTTAGGTCGGGGATACAACTGGGGAGGACGACCAGTACCTCGCCCAGGTGGCCTCACTGGCTGTGCTGAACAGGACCTTGAGGGGGGATGGGATGTTTGCAATAGGTACCATCCCGTCGTGGCGTAGGGACGTGGCGCACCCATCGCCCAGTGGGAAACCACTGCAGTCAGCCACCCGAGTACCGGCGGGAAAACCGAAGCGTGAGGTTTGGAGGAAATGCCAGCCTGAGCTGAACATCAAGCTCTTATTTCATCTTCTGGGGCTAACAACCTCAGTCGTATAATTGGACAGTCCCGAGCTGTCCCAACAAACATTCCTTTTAGCTCATGGAATGGATCGCACTGTAGAATTGAGATTACCCCAGGGGGACAATCCCCCGTCAACCAAAGTTGACGCAAGCAGGCATTCGGATTCTGGGGGACCTGCCAGAATGTGCGAATGGGAAGAGTCGGAGCTCCCAAGAACCTCCAAAAGGATCAAAACGAAAAAGATTTTCAGGATGGGGACCATAAATGTACAGACAATGACAAAGACTGGTAAACTTAAACAGGTAATAGATGAGATGAGAGAAAGAAACATTGGGATACTAGCCATGCAAGAAACAAGATATAGTAATGAAGACACAGTGGAGTCAGAAGGCTTCATAGTGCTGAAAGGGAAACCAGGAATCAGAGTGGGAAAAGGAAGACACACACCTACATGCTTTGGTACAGGATTCATAATAGACAAGAGGTATGAGGATGGCATAATTGAAATGAAGAGTAGGTCTGAAAGGATTTCCACGTTATCAATTCGAGCAGGGAACAAAAAATATACCATAGTAAATGGACATGCGCCTACCAATGACAAGAACAGAAAAGACAAGAAAGCTGTAGACAGTTTCTGGGAAGAACTGGATGATACACTGAAAAGCATACCACACAGACAAGTAAAGATACTTGTAGGTGATTATAATGCACAGGTAGGGAGGGAGAAGCAACATAAGGGGATAGTAGGCGAGTACCCAGCACACAAGAGGACGAACAAAAACGGAGAAAGGTTAATTGAACTATGTCAAGAACACAGAATGAGACTTATGACAACTCACTTCAGGGCCAAACCGAATAAGAAAAAGACATGGGCAAGCCCATGCACCCACATTGGGGAATTCCAGATTGACCATGTGGCAATCAATCGGACAAACACTAAAGAGATTATGAACACAAAGGTCAGAAAGAACACAAGAATAGAATCAGATCACTATCTTACACAAATCAAGTGCCTTTGGATTCCGCACAGGGGTAGACTGCCACAGACAAGTAGACCAACTGGAAAAATAAATATAGACAGAGACAAATTACGGCACAATCGATCCAAATACGAGGAAGGAATAGAAACTGGCAATGGATGGGATGACATGAAGCTGAATATGAGGAAACAGGCTGAAATATGGGGAAAGGAAGAAAAGAAAAAGAAACACTGGTGGTGGAATACGGACTGTGAGGAAGCGGTTGAGAATCGCAGGAAAGCCTGGAGAGACTGGAGCATTAAGAAGAACCTGGAAAAATGGGAAGTTTTCCTACGAGTAAGGAAGGAAACAGCCAGAACCATAAGATGGACCAAAAGACAGAGGATGAAGCAGGAATTGGATGAAATTGAAAACAACTTCAGGAAAAACAATAGTAGAGACTTTTTTGGGAAATTCAAAAAGAGCCTGAGTGGATATAAAGGCAGAGAACTCTTTATAAGAGATAAGAATGGGGATCTGGCAGTTAGTGCGAAGGAGAACTGTAGGATACTTGCAGAATATTTTCATGACCTGTTAAACTGTGAACCACCTGAAGAAGAGCTGGAGCTGGGGACAAACACAGAAGAGAGAGAGTCATGTCCTCCAACTAGAGATGAGGTCGCACAGGCCATAAGCGATCTAAAGAATAACAAAGCAACCGGAGAAGATGGAATATCAGCTGAGATGATTAAGTGGGGAGGTGACAAGGCAGTAGACAACATGACCAACATCATCGGCCAGATTTGGAGAACAAAGAAGTTACCAGAAGGATGGAAGAATGCGATCATAATACCAATACATAAGAAGGGGGACAAGAGGGATGCAAACAACTATAGAGGAATTTCGCTACTAGAGATTGGCTATAAGGTGTTGTCGAAAGTCCTGCTCAATAGACTGGAAGAACAGTTAGAAAGTACAATTGGAGACTACCAAGCAGGATTTAGGAAGGGAAGAGGATGCATAGAACAGATATTTATACTGAAACAATTGATAGAACATAGGGCCTTAAAGAACAAAAGAACGGTGGTAACCTTTGTAGATTTCACTAAGGCATATGACTCCATCGACAGACAAACTCTTGGAAGAATCCTGAAGAACAGAGGATTAGATGGCACTACACATGAACTCATAATGGAAATTCTATCAGACACAAAGGCAAGGGTGAGATTCAGAGGAGTACTCTCTGAAGAATTTGATATCAACACTGGTGTCAAACAAGGAGATGGATTATCACCAATGTTGTTCAACATAGCTCTGGATGAAGTCATCAGACAGTGGAGAACAATGAATGAGACAATGGGAATACCAAAGACGCATGTTGGGGACAAAAAGGACAATAGGGCCCAAGTAGATTGTCTAGCCTTTGCGGACGACATAGCTATAGTAAGTGAGACAGAAGAAGATGCAAAGACACAACTCAACAACTTAAGCAATATAGCCGGAAGGGTAGGACTGAGGATCGCCTACAACAAGACAAAGACATCGAATACCACTGAGGATTGGACAACACCGGAAGGCACCGTGCAAAAGGTGGACAAATTCAAGTACCTAGGAGAATTTATAACAGGAAGGAATAGGAGTAATGAGGGAATAACAGAGATGATAAAGAAGATGCGATCAGCCTTCTGTATGACCAGAGATATATACAATAAAAAGAATATATCTACAGACGCAAAGATCAGACATTACAAGGCAACGGTGAGAAATGCTGTATTATATGCTGCTGAGACAATAGCACTAGGAAGAAATGGTGCGGAACAACTAGAGAAAGAAGAGAGAAAAATATTGAGGAAAATACTAGGCCCTAAGAGAGGAGGTGAGAGATGGATGAGGAGACCCAGGGAAGAACTATACCGGAACATGAGGACAATCTCAGAAGAAATCAGACTGAAAAGAGCACGGTTTGCGGGACATGTAATCAGGATGAATATGGAGAGAATGACGAAAAGAGTATGGGAAACAACAGCGAGGACACGAGGAAAGACAGGAACCAAGTGGGTAGTTGAACTCCGGAAAGAGTGGTCAGAATTGGGGATCAAGGTGGAAGAAAAGGAAAATTGGAAAAGCAAGTACATACCGACTAATATGCCAGAGATCAATGATAGGGATGGATACAGGAAAAGGATTGAGAGTCACCAGTGGAGTAGACAAGAGAAGAGGATACTGAATATCTAGGAAGAAGAGCGGGAGAGAAGAAGAGAAAGGATGAAGAGGTTCTGGGAGGAGAAGAAGAAAATGCAATCCGTGAAGATGCTGTCCGTGGTCCTACAGAGGCCGTAACGCAAGAAGAAGAAGAAGAAGAAGAAGGTACCATCCCGTTATTTGCCTGGAGGAAACGTGGGAAACCACGGAAAACTACTTCGAGGATGGCTGAGGTGGGAATCGAAGCCCCTCTACTCACTTGACCTCCGGAGACTGAGTGGACCCAGTTCCAGCCCTCGTCCCAATTTTCAAATTTCGTGGCAAAGCCTGTAATCGAACCCGCGTCTCCAGGGATGGCAGCTAATCACAATAAGTAAGAGGAAGTACAACTAGGCAACCATCCTCTATATAACACTAATCAGAGAGAAAAAATGGAAGGGGTCCGACACTTCGAAAGATGAAGACATCGACCACGAAGGCCACGAAGGGCGTGAAAATGAAAGACTCCCAGGCCTCCATACGTAATACCGTCGAGGTCGGAAAAGAACAAGAGTAGACCAAGCGAGGTCGGATAGGATAGATGAAAGTGAGGAGCCTGGCACAAGTAAGTGGCAGCAATGCCAGAACTCAGCTAAGGGCCCCATGGTTGCCAACCCATGCTCCAAAGTTCGGAGCACCTGGGGCCCATTTTAGTCGCCTCTTACGACAGGCAGGGGATGCCGTGGGTGTCATTCTACCACACCCATCCACTGGGGGAGATAACATGATCATCATTAATAAGTTACGATATTTTTCGTGAAAGTTATTTTCACCTAATAACAACTACAATCGAATAGAACTAATTTTTAGATTTTCTGACTTGACGATATACGCATTTCAGTGGAAATCAAACCTCTGCTCTTATTCGTAAGAGTATATTTCTAACTACACCTTGCCTCAAGCTGTCTGAGATACAGTGCGTTCTGTTTTGCTTGTCCATCGCAGCTTTGAAACTAATTCCCCGCCCAACTTTTCTGTCGGTAAATTAAATAATAATAATAATAATAATAATAATAATAATAATAATAATAATAATAATAATAATAATAATAATAATAATAATAATAATTGTACCGGGCGGTACACCTCCACGCCGCTAATTCAAACCTTGCGCCAGTTGAAACCCCCCTACTGGAAGAAGTCTGAACTTTGTCTTATGTGTTAATTTTCAAGTTATCCTGAAGATGTCACTACTTGGAAATTTTGAAGTTTCTGAACTGTGTTGTTTTCGACGTATTTTTGTTTTGCTTGTAGTAAGAAGTGTGAACATTCTCTTCTAGAGGACACTACTGAAGAACTACAACGGTGCACCCTAGTGCGAAGTGAAAGAACTGTTTTTTTTTTTTTTTTTGAGAAAATTTAATTTCAAAAGTTTGTTCTTTGCTAAATTTCTTTCAGTCATTGTTTAAGTTGGCAATATTAACCCTTTCTTTCCCCTTGTTTTGAATTTAGAAAATCCCGAATTTATTTAATTAATTTTCCACCAATAATGTGTTTCTTCTTCATCTTGTGTAGGGGTTTTCTTTATCCACCAATAAAATGTTTGTGGGCGGGTGTTTTCCTTCCTGAAACGCCTCGAACTTTCTGCGAGAGTATATAAACTGCTGATTTTAGGGTCTCTGCGCCACTTCAGTAACATCTTTCAGTGTGTAAAGTACATAGCAGGGGGCGGGAAGCGCCTCTTCCTTCGGGCAGCAGTTCAACAACAAGGTAATGGCCGATTAATAACTTCTTTTCTTGCTAGCTCAGCAGTTTAACTCTCGGGGCGGGTCCGAAGCTTTTCCACCATGTAACTTTCCCTAAAATGTAAAGAATCTTTGTATTTATTCTATCTTTTAAGCTTCATATTGGGATAGAGAGTGCTTAACCCTCTCGATCTCCCTCTCATATTGCATTGAGGTGAACTTATTTTCACAACCGTTTCTTCCTTAATGTAATGTAAATTGTTTCCTTCTAAAAGTCACCTCTTTAGTATGGGATTAGCCCTTGCATTAACGGCCTAGTGCCAAGTAGGTTTTAAACAAAGTGTATTAGGAGCGCAAGTTCGCCTCCTCTCAAATTGGTATTTTAGAGGCCATGTAATTAAATTTTCTCACTTAATAGGCCTCAGTAGGTTGGGTATCTTCACCCCTGTGTTTATGTCCTTAGAGGACAACTTGAAGGTGGAGTTTGGTGTGGCCTTTGATAGGCTTAACCTTTGAGAGCAGATCGCTCTTTTGAAGTTTGTTTCTGCGCGCCTCGAGGAGGCTTTATGATGTAATTGGGAGCAAGTGCTCCTGGGCTTGATTGGGGTCTTCTGCCCCTTTGTTGAATTCTGTATATCATAAAGTTGGGCTAATTGCTCAAGAATTGTGTGTCTGGCTCTCGGAGCCCAAATCCTGTAATTGTACATTCTCGATTAGTGGTTTTGCTACCCTGTACCTGCCATCATTGTTATTTCTTGTTTTTTTGCTAAGAAAATATAACCTTGTTAAATTTTAAATTCACTTTAATTTCGTAGCCTGGAGACCTGTTCACCCCCCGTACCTTCTTTCACCTCTAACTACCACGGAAAACTCCGTAACAATAATAATAATAATAATAATAATAATAATTTCCCACGGAACTTAACGCCCTTGAAAGGGCTTTGGGGTGCCCAGCGACCGCCGTTCAGCCAGAAGGCCTGCAGATTACGAGGGGCTGTGTGGTCAGCACGACGCATCATCTCGGCCATTATTCTCGGCTTTCGAGACCGGTAATAATAATAATTGTACCGGGCGGTACACCTCCACGCCGCTAATTTAAAATGTGCGCCAATTGAAACTCCTCTGCTGGAGGAAGTCTGAACTTTATCGACGGTATTAATTTTCAAGTTTCTCGGAAGATGTCACTACTTGGAAAGTTTGGAGTTTTTGAACTGTGCCACTTTTGATGTATTTTTGTTTTACCGGTAGTAAGAAGTGTGAACTTTCTCTTCTAGAGGACACTACTGAAGAACTACAATAGTGCACCCTAGTGCGAAGAAAAAGAACTGTTCTTTTGGAGAAAATTTAATTTCAAAAGTTTGTTCTTTGTTAAATTTCCTTCTGTCATTGTTTAAGTTGGCAATATTAACCCTTTCTTTCCCCTTGTTTTAAATTTAGCCAATCCCGAATTTCTTTCACTAATTTCTGACCAATCGGATGTATCTTCCCCCAACTTGAATATGTTGCTGTATCCTACCCAATAAAGAGTTTGTGGGAGGGTGTTCTCATTCCCCTAACGCCTCGAACTTTCCGCGAGAGTATATAAACTGCTGATTTTAGGGTCTCCGGGCCACTTCTGTTCCATCTTTTCGTGTGTAAAGTACATAGCAGGGGGCGGGAAGCGCCTCTTTCTTCGGCGGCAGTCAACAACCAGGTAATGGCCGATTAATTACTTCTTTTCTTGCTTGCTCAGCAGTTTAACTCTCGGGGCGAGTCCGAAGTTTTTCCATTATGTAACCTTCCTTAAAATGTAAAGAAACTTGTATCTATTCCATCTTTTAAACTGCATATCGGGATAGAGAGCGCTTAACCCTCTCGAGCTCCCAATCATATTGTTTTGAGGTGAACTTATTTTTCTCAACCTATTCTTCGTTAACGTAAAGCAAATTGTTCTTTTCTAAAGTCACCTCTGTAGTATGGGATTAGCCCTTGCATTAGTGGCCTAGAGCCAGATTAGGTTTTAAAAACAAGTGTATTAGGAGTGCAGATCGCCTCCTCTCAAATTGTTATTTTAGAGGTCATGTAATTAACCTTCTTGTCATTTAACAGACCTCAGTAGGTTGGGTATTTTACCCCTGTGTATATGTCCTGAAAGGACAGCTTAAAGTGGAATTAGGTGGGGCCTTTGACAGGCCTGAATTTTGAGAGCAAGTTGCTCTTTTTCTGAAAATTTTGTTTTCTACGCGCCTCAAGGAGGCCTTACTGTGTATTTTGGAGCAAGTGCTCCTAGGCATGAATGGGGTTCTCTGCCCCTCTGTTGACACTTGTGTTTGGGGTAAAACTGAGCTAATTGCTCAAGGATTGTGATCGCGGGGCTCGAAGCCCAAATCCTGTAAATACTGTAATTGTACTTTTGTTGCCTTGCTACTCTGTACCTGCCATGTTTGTTATTTCTTGATTTTGAAAAGAAAATATAACCTTGTTAAATTTTAAATTCACTTTAATTTCGTAGCCTGAGACCTATTCACCACCCCGCACCTTCTTTCACGCATAACTACCACAAAAACACGGTAACAATAATAATAATAATAATAATAATAATAATAATAATAATAATAATAATAATAATAATAATAATAATAATAATAATAATCAACGACTCTGTGGTGTAGTTGTTAGTTTAATTAGCTCTCAGCCCCGGAGGTCCAGATTCGATTCCCGGCTGTGCCACTATATTTGAAAAGTGGTAGGCCCTACAAGCGCTTGAACGGGGTCCACTCAGCCTCCGTAGGTCAACTGAGTATAGGGGGTTCGATTCCCACCTCAGCCATCTTCGAAGTGGTTTTCCGTGGTGACCCACCTCTCCTCCTGGCAAATGCCGGGATGGTACCTTACATAGGCCCTGGCCGCTTCCTTCCCTCTTTCTTGTCTATCCTTTCCAATTTTCCCATCCACCCCCACAAGGCCCCTGTTCAGCATAGCAGGTGAGGCCACATAGGCGAGGTACTTGTCCTCTTCTCCAGTTTTATCCCCCGACCCAAAGTCTCACGCTCCAGGATATTGCCCTTGAGGCGGTAGACGTACGATCCCTCGCTGAGTCCGAAGGAAAAACTAACTCCGGAGGGTAAACGGATTAAGAAATAAATAAATAAATAAATAAATAAATAAATAAATAAATAAATAAATAAATAAATAAATAAATAGGCCTAAATAAATAAATAAATAAATAAATAAATAAATAAATAATAAGAATAATAATCTTTCGGTTTTCGGAGACGCCGAAGAGCCAGAATTTTGTCCGGCAGGACTTCTTTTACGTGCCAGTAAATCTACGGGCACGAGGGTGACGTATTTGATCACCTTCAAACACCACTGGACTACTCGTTGGCTGAATGGTCAGCCTACTGGCCTTCGGTTCAGTGAGTCCCGGCTCCGATTCCAGGCCGGGTCGGGGAATTTAACCATCAATGGATAATTCCATTGGCTCGGGGGCAGGGTATTTGTGCTGTTCCCAACATCCCTGCAACTCGCACACCACACATAACACTATCCTCCACCACAATAACACGCAGTTACCTACACATGGCTGATGCCGCCCACCCTCATCGGTGGGTCTGCCTTACAAGGGCTTCACTCGGCCAGAAATTGCCACACGAAATCATACCACCGGACTGAGCCCGGATCGAACCTGCCAAATAGAGTAGTGAGTGATGATTATTGTTTTAAGGGGAAGTACAACTAGGCAACCATTCTATATTAACACTAATCAGAGGGGTAAAATAGAAGGGATCCGACACTTCGAAAAATTGGCCAAAGAAAGACAAGGGCCACGAAGGGCGTGGAAGTGAAGGACTTCCTAGGCCTCGAGTGCACTAATACTGAGTTTAGAGCCCCCTAGGGCCTCTTATGACTGGATGGGGATACCGTGGATGTATTCTACCCAGAATGGGATTCTAGACCGGGGCCGCTACCTCACCAACAGAGTTACTCCATTGTTTTCACGAAATCTGAATAAATCTTGAAGATGAACCCTCAGAACCAAGTATAAATAACTGTCCGGAACTGGAATGGAACCCTGAACCTCTGCGAAAGATAGGGATTCACTAACCCTAGACTACGGGGCCAGCTTACATTTTGCATATTCCCCAATAAAACAACATTCACCATCAACACCAACACCTAGAAATATCAATAATTTCTCTTTACAACGAATGAGGGACATTTTTAAATTGCTCTACAAAAGCAAAGCAAAGCAAAGCAAAATCACATCCGTACAGGCCATGAAGGCCCTTCGAGGAGTGGAAGGTAAAGGCTTCCACCGTTGTCAACCTCGGCACGTGATGGGGTAGAGTGGTTAGCTCTACACCCGGCCGCCTTTTCACCCAGGAATTAACCTGGTACTTATTTTTGGTGTAGGCTGAGTGAACCTCAGGGCCATATCCACCTCCGGAAGTGGAAATCTCGTTTCTTAATTTTTTACGACTTTCTGACGGGGATTCGAACCCACGTCCATCCGGGCGAACCGAGCACGCCTTTACCACCTCGGCCAGCCAGCCCCTAAATTGGTCTACGCCGCACCGATACAGATAGGTCATATGGCGATGAAGGGATAGGAAAAGGCGAGGAGTGGGAAGAAGCGACTGTGGCCTTAATTAAAATAGGAAACCATGGAAAATCATTTTCAGGGCTGTCGACAGTGCTGTTCGAACCCCGATCTCCCGAATGCAAGCTGGAAATTATGTGACCCAAACCACGCGGCCACTCGCTGGGAGAGGGACGTATTCCTGAAAGTTTGCTATACTCTTTTCTAACAGCCTGTACTTTTTAATTCATGTCATATCCAGTGCTAGGATTGCTATGTAAATACATATTTGTTTTTAATTATCCACATTTTATATTTTGTCATATGTTTACGAAAGTAATTATAGTGGTTAGAAAACCTATTTGTTTTCCATATTTGTCCATATTTCCGGGTATAATATGTTTATGAATGTATTTATCCAGTGGCTTTTATTGTGCCGGCCCCGCGGCGTAGGGGTAGCGTGTCTGCCTCTTACCTGAAGGCGCCGAGTTCGATTCCCGGCCAAGTCATGGAATTTTACCTCGATCTGGGGGTTGGTTCGAGGTCCATTCAGCCTACATGATGACAACCGAGGAGTTATCTGACGTAGAGATAGCGGCTCCGGTCTAGAAAGCCAAGAATAACGGCCGAGAGGATTCGTCGTGCCGATGTCACAATCTGCAGGCATTCGGGCTGAGCAGCGGTCGCTTTGTAGGCCATGACCTTTCGGCGCTGTTGCGCCATGGGGTTTGATTTGTATGGCTTTCAGTGCCGCGAGTGTTCGAGAACATGTCTCGCCTGGTGCTGCCCTTGTAAGGCAGAGCCTCCAACGAGGGTGGGCGGCATCTGCCATGCATGGGAACTGCGTAAATTTGTAGCGGAAGACAGTGTTGTGTGTGAGTTGCAGGTATGTTGAGGACAGTACAAACACCCAGTCTCGGAACCAAGGAAATAACCATGTACGATATAAATTCTCCGACACGGCCGGAAATCGACCTCGGGTCCTTCTGATCCAAAGACGACTACGCTGACCATTCAGCCAAGAAGCCGGACGGTATAATACATATTTGAGAAATACTCACATATCGTAGAGCCTCCGTGGCTCAGGCGGCAGCGCGCCGGCCTCTCATCACTGGGTTCCGTGGTTCAAATCTCGGTCACTCCATGTTAGATTTGTGCTGGACAAAGCGGAGGCGGGACAGGCTTTTCTCCGGGTACTCCGGTTTTCCCTGTCATCATTCATTCCAGCAACACTCTCCAATATCATTTCATATCATCTGCCATTCATTGCCCCAGAGAAGTGCGACAGGCTTCGGCAGCGATCACAATCCCTATCCTCGCCGCTAGATGGGGGCTTCATTCATACCATTCCTGACCCGGTCGAATGACTGGAAACAGGCTGTGGATTTTCATCTTTCACAATATCGTCGCTACTGTGCCAAAACCACGTATGTCACAAAGCTCTTCCTATCCATTATTTCCGTTAAGACTGGTCTCGCCCCCCAAGCCACGTGTGGATATGCGGTCCATCAGAACATTACCGTTGTGTTCATTTTCCCATGCGCGTGTGTAAAGGATAATTAATCTTAAATATATTGTAACTGAATAGGTCATACATTTAATTAATTTCCAATTGGTTTAGGCAGTGGAGACTTTTGTCAAGCTTCTTTGTCCATGTCAAAGTCAAGTTGCATCAGATTGTACAACACCTCCGACTTGGTGGCGCAGATACAAGTCCGTCATAGCTGGAAAGATTCCCAGAGAGAGATAGAGAGAGAGCGATAGCTTTGAAAAGGACAAGGAAGGAAAATACATATTGATAACTCCGCCCACTAAAAATGGCCGAAACATGGTAATCCAAACGTGCGAGCTTGATTTGAGTTGTAATATTTCGAGATAAGTGCATTAATTAATAAGGGAAACCTCGGAATGTTGTATGTTTATATAGTAGACCTCTGCCAAAGTTATACTTGTTTATATATTTCAACGTGTATAAAATTACGCCACCAGAAGTTTATATAAACATCAGTAGCGTACCCACGCTAGCGGAGAACCCAGACTCCAGACGGGGGATCCCCGGAAAAAGTCCTATTTGATTGTAAATATCTGAGAAATCGCCGATTGATTTGTTTTCCGCGCATAACCAAATTACTTAGAATTCTGAGCTACACGTTTGACCGCATCGCCGATGTCGGAGGACTCGTAGAACGGGTGATATGCAAAATGTGGTGGGGACCTCCCTCCATGCGTTCTCCGAGTCGGGGTGAAATTATATAAGAGACCGCCATGTTGAGGAAAGGGAGGACTTGACGTGAAATATTGGAGGCAGACACACGGTCCGCTGGTGTCTCGGCCTTGCCTTCGTTCGGGAGTACAGTCGATCCTTGCGCGATCGGAAGAGCATTTGTTCACCCATCAGTCTGAATTATACTTTTCTTCGCTTTCCAGATGAGGTGGTATTTGACTCTAGACTAAAACGGTGCCATACCATCGAACGCCTTGGCGTATGGTCCCGTATGGCGATAGCCCAGTTTGGGGGCAATGTTGCTGTTGTATGGTTCTATGGGGCAATGGGGTTGATGGTAAGGTACCAATATCACACTCTAGGATTGGGTAAATACGTCACGCAAACATGCATTCCTAGAGTATGATACAGTATGATTCATTTTCTTTAAATATGTCCATATTTTATGGTTTCGAGTTATTTTTTGTCAGAAAGTAATTTAAAATTTGTTTTACTAGCATCAGTATTACACAGCTGGATTCAGGTATTTCTAGGTAACGCGCAAACCAAGTTATTTTCTTCCTTGCTGCCTTTGGCTTTGTCTGTCCACCCTTATCAAACAGACGAAACTCGTGTGCTCTGGTTTTCATGTTTAAGAAATAAATCTGAAACTGTACTCCTTTTATAAGCAAAAACACTTGATACAATACAAAAATATTCTTACCGAGCGAGTCGGCTCTGCCGTTAGGGGCATGCAGCTGTGAGCTTGCATTCAGCAGATAGTGGGTTCGATCCCCATTGTCGGCAGCCCTGAAGATGGTTTTCCGTGATTTCCCATATTTTCACACCAGGAAAATTCTGGAGCTGTACCTTAATTAAAGCCAGGGCCGCTTCCTTACAACTCCTAGCCCTTTCCTCTCCCATTACATTATTTTACACATCTTTTATTTTTAAACTTTCACTCCTTATGTCCAAACAACTTAGACCATACATTGTTTGGCTGTTGACTAGCTGTCATCCCCGGAGGCCGGGTTCGATTCCCAGCTCTGTCACGAAATTTGAAACGTGGTACGAAAACTGGTATGGAGTCCACTCAGCCTCCCGAGGTTAACTGAGTAGAGGGGGTTCAATTCCGATCTTCGCCCTCCTCGACGTGATTTTCCCTGTTTTCCCACTTCTTCTTCAGCCAAATACCAGGTCGTTTCCTTCCGTCTTTCTTGCCTATCCCTTCCAACCTTCCCATTAAGGCTTCTGTTCAACATAGCAAGTGAGGCTCCTGGTCGAGGTGCTGGTGCTCCACCCCAACTGTATCCCCGATCAAACGTCTCACGCTCCACAACACTGCTATTGAAGCTGTAGAAGAGGGGTCCCTCGCTGAGTCCGAGAGAAAACCAACCCTGGACGATAAAATGATTAAATAAATAATAAATAAATTATTACCAAATATTTTAGGGCGTGTGTATATGTTCTGTACATATTTACCAATTGTATTACATATAAATTCAATTCACTTCCGCTTCTGGTAACATGTTTCTCGCTAGGAAGTTCCGCTCTTTCAACATTCTCCAGACTTCCCCGCATGGTTACCACTGATCAATGAAGCCTTAATTGGAATAGTTTAAACTCACTCACGCCGTGCAGTTTTTGCCGGAGCATTGATTAAATCTTTATTCTTAGCTCGTTTTCTGCATTACCATAGATGGTTATAGCAACATTCACCTGAGGATTACGTCTATTATAGTGCAGCATAATGAGATCCCATTTCCCTGGATAGGGCCAATATGAAAGGATTTGGCCTCGACTCTATTAGTATTTATACGGCACTTAGGAATTTAAATCAGAAACTAACAACGGTTGGAATAGAATTTTGCAAGACGAGAGAAACTTGCTACAAGGAGGATTAATTTTAATTGCAGAAGGAAATTGCCTGTAACCAGATAGGACAGAGTAAAGTTTGGCGTCAGTAAAGTGGATCATATTATGAAAAATGGTAGTGAAGGTGGTGGTTATTGTTTAAGGGGAGTACGGATGGATAACATTCGTTTGTAAACTTTAATCAGAAGAGAAAAAATAAGAGGTTTGACCTTTCGAAGAAATGAGGCACCAGTATCCTTGAAAGACAGCGAAAGGCCACGATGGGCAAGAAAATAAGACTTAAGAGACCTTACAGGTGGTGGTGATAAATCTTTTAAGGAAAACCGAGCTCGATAGCTGCAGTCGCTTATGTGCGGCCAGTATCCAGTATTCTGGAGATAGTAAGTTCGAACCCCACTGTCGGCAGCCTTGAGGATGGTCTTCCATGGTTTCCCATTTTCACACCAGACAAATGCTGGGGCTATACCTTAATTAAAAAGGCCACGGCCGCTTCCTTCCAACTCCTAAGCATTTCCTATCCCATCGTCGCCGTAAGACCTATCTGTGTCGGTGCGACGAAAAGCAACTAGCTTTTAAGAAAAAGTACTATTGCGCAACCATCCTCTATTAAAACTAATCGGAGGGGAAAAGGAAGAGGTCTGTCACTTCGAAAAATGTAAATTTATCCGCATCACGGAGAAACAAGGGCATAGAAGAAGAATGAGCGAGTACAGATTGTTTGGTTGTTCCTCTGTTAGTAGTACCTTACGACATGCAGCTGTACAGATAATAAATACATCTCTTCACCACGAGAGATAAAGATATCCGGAAAATTGAAATAAATAATGTTCTCTCCCTTCAGCAGTGTTCAGAATTTTAATTAAATTATTCAATTATTTAATTTAATTATTCACCATTGCTTCCTTTACAGCCTCTACTTATAAGTGCAATACGTCCGACATCAACATGTTCCAAAAACGTGCTTTTCCGTCCACCAAAATGGCATTGTTCTTCCATCAATATGACGTCACTAGTTGCCTGGTTACGGTGTCGATTTTTTCTCCACGATAAGTTGCTTACGGTAATTCAAGATAAGTCTCTCCAGCCTAAACTTAAATTGTCGGCATAAAGCACGGAAAGGGACACTTTATTTTACAATAGGCTTTACGTCTCACCGGCACAGATAGGTTTTATGGCGAGAATAGGATAGGAAAGGGATAGGAGTAGGAAGGAAGCGACCGTGGGCGTAATTAAGGAATAGCCCCAGTATTTTCCTGCTGTTAAAATCGGAAACCTTCAAGGCTGCCAAAACTGGGATTCGAACCTACCTTCACCCGAATGCAAGAACAGAGCTGCGCGCCTCTTAGCGCACGGCCAACTCGCTCGATGGCAAGGGACACAGTGGGCATGAAAATAATATATTCCTTAGGTTTTCGCAGTGGTGGTAATATCTCTCGCGGTCGGAAGAGAACGAAAATTGACCAAGGCAGCTCGAACAGATTGGGTAAGGAGTAAATGAAAGCAATACTAGCCTCACGTAAGGTGGTGGTGGGTAGGTGGTAATTGTTTTAAGCGGAGTGGTGGTGGTAGTGATTATTGTTTTAAGAGGAAGTACAAGTAGATAACCATCCACTATATAACACTAATCGGAGAGAAAAATGGAAGTGATTTGACACTTCAAAAAATGAAGGTAGCGGCCAAAGAATTACAAAGGCCACGAAGGGCGTGAAAATTAAAGACTCCCTAGGCATCGAGTGCTCTAATACCGTCGGTGTGGGGAAAGAACAAAATTTGTCCAAGGGAAGTCGGTTAGGATAGACGAAAGGGAAGGAGACTGGCACAAGTACGTGGAGGCAATGCCAGGACTCATCTCAGGGCCCCATAGTTACCAACACACGTTCGCAACTCGAGAGCCCCTGGGGCCCCTTTTAATCGCCCCTTACGGCGGGCAGGGGCTACCATGGGTGTTATTCTACCACCCGCAACGACAGGAGGATTTTAAGAGAAAGGTGATGGTGATGGTGGTGAGTATTGTTTTAAGAGGAAGTACAACTAGGCAACCATCCTCTATATAACACAAATCAGAGAGAAAAATGAAAATGATTTGACACTTCAAAAATGAAGGAATCGGCCAAAGAATGACAAAGGCCACGAAGGCCGTGAAAATGAAACACTCCCCAGGCCTCGAGTGCTCTAATACCGTCGGAGTCGGAAAATAACAAGAGTTAACGAAGGGAGGTCGGATAGGATGGATGAAAGTGAGGAGCCTGGCACAAGTAAGTGGAAGCAATGCCAGGACTCAACTACGGGCCCCGAGGTCGCCAACCCACGCTCCAAAGTTCAGAGTCCCTGGGGTCCCTTTTAGTCACCTGTTACAAAATGCAGGGAATGTCTGTTAGGTCATTAGCCCAAAGGATGGTTGGATCCTCAAATAGCACCACCAAAGGCTAAGCAGTTATAGGGAAACCGCTAAAACCAATGGTAGAGCCCAAATGAGGCGTACTAGGCAAGACGAGGTGTAGGGTGGTTTGCCATCGCTTTCCTCACTGGACCAGAAGGTGCTACTGCAACACGACTGATCCTATGACCAACACCTTTCATAACACTCAGACACTAGTTGTGCTCCAAATGTCATTACTCAGCACTACCCATTCCCTAGCAGCTTCCAAATTGTCACAGCCATGGATGAGACTGGGACTTCGGTGGAAGCTACACTTTGCTCTGGCCTGTGCCAAGAGACGGATACAAAAATACTGCTCCATAAAGAAATGGCAACAGGCGGTGTCAGGGGATACGTGGATGTTATTCTACCGCACCGACCCACAGGGGAAAGAGGTCCGATACTTTGAAAAATGAAAGTATCGGCCAAAGAAAAGGGCCACGAAGGGCGGGAAAATGAAAGATACCCTATCGCAACGGGTACAAAGAAATACCTTCAGAGATCACGATCCTCAGGATTGAGGGACCGATATAGACAGACAGGTGCTTTAATCAGTAATTTATATCTCGCTAATTATATATATCAGTGCTCATCCTTTGTTTCCCTCTTTTCTACATATGAATTTTCATTCCTGGAAGTCTTATCAGTAACTGGTACAGCTTTATGTGTGGATATTTGCAAAGAATGCGGCGAAAAGTATGTTTAATTTATTTTGATATCACTGTGGGTTAACTAGGCTGATCCTCGGAGATGGAGGTGAGAGGCTGGTAATGGCCCGACCTTAATGAGAACTGTATCTCAAAGCCTCGGCAAGGCATACCTTAAAACAACATTAGTGATAATCTTTCAAGCATCTCTCCCATTAGCAACCTCCACAAATTCTTTCTTATGGTCCAAATACCTGCTTAATGCAAACAGCTTCCTAATTGCGGTACTACTTTAAAAGCAATCCCCATAAAGAGGTAAAAATTATAATATTAAACTCTTAATGTACGGGGTTATGTTACATGCCTCGAGCTGTTTGTTAAGCAGTAGACTAGTGGGCAGGGTGATACATTCCCTCGCAGGAGAGAAAACCTCTGTTATCTTAATACGTACACCTTCACGACCACTAAATGACATCATAATAATTTGGGGATAGTGTTAATAATCTGCTGACGCGTTTCGATCCTGCAAACGGGATCTTCCTCAGAGCAATAACAAATAATGTATTGGCAACTGTCGCCGCATAGTAATTAGACTAAAGGTAGAGAGACCCTGTTAGAAATATAGTTCATTCCAGGGGCTCTAGAGTCAAGGAGAAAGATGTTGACGAGCTAACTATGGAGGGTAGACATGATCTACTCAGTACACAGCCGTCACCATTGTTGAAATTTATCGGGTATTTATCAATATCACCTCCAGTTTGATTTTATAATGTTACCCACTCAGACATGAGTTCGATTAGTCAAACGTCATGAACAATCAAACTAAGCAATTACGTTTATTCACGGATGGATTTCTAAAGTGAAAATCAGCTGGAGATGAAGGACGTAAAATTCGAAGGATGGATTTTTGAAAACCATGTAGAAAGGAGCAGCATATATTTTCTTTTCTGCACGATGGCGGTGGTGATTATTGTTTTAAGAGGAAGTACAACTAGGCAACCATCCTCTATATAACACTAATCAGAGAGAAAATATGGAAGGGGGTCCGACACTTCGAAAAATGAAGATATCGGCCAAAGGAAGACAAGGGCCACGAAGGGCGTGAAAATGAAAGACTCCCTAGCCCTCGCAAACCTAATAGTGTCGGGGTCGGAAAAGAACAAGAGTTGACCAAGAGAGGTAGGATAGGATAGATGAAAGTGAGGAGCCTGGCACAAGTAAGTGGAAGCAATGCCAGGACTCAGCTGAGTACCCCGTGGTCGCCATCCCACGCTCCATAGTTCATAGTCCATGGGGCCCCTTTTAGTCGCCTCTTACGACAGACAGGGAATACCATGGTTGTTATTCTACCGCCCCCACCCACAGGGGGAGAAAGTGGAAGCAGTTGCGGGACTCGGGTAAGCGCCCAGTGATCGCCAGGCCACGCTTCCAAGGCCCTTGGGGCCTCTTTTAGTCCCTTCTTACGACAGGCAGGGGATACCGTGGGTGTTATTCTACTGTCACCACACATAGGGGATATTAATTCGACGTTTAGCAACTTTTATCGTCTCCTGAATGACTCTAGGTGTAAAACGATTCTCCTTACAAATGACAAATGTTGTATCAAAAATAATTTGATGGTCAATATGTACGGCATGCTGCGCCACAGTAGACTTACCTGGCTGAAGAAGACGTACACTTTGCATTCAATATTCAACTACACTGACTTAGCAAATGTCATGGGATAGTCACCTAACAGCGTGTGGGGCCTCCTCTGGCCCTGTGAACTGCAGTGAGACGCCGTGGAAGTGGGTCGACAAGTCCCTGGTAGTCCTCTGGACTCAGCTGACACCAAATCGCTTGCTGAGCGTTCCAGAAAATCCCAGATATGCTCGATAGGGTTCATATCGGGCCTCCTGGATGGCCATGGCAGTCGTTGGACCTCCGCTGCATGTTCCTGGAACCATTCCCGGGCGACGTGGGAGCGATGTGGCGGCATGTTATCATGTTGAAACACCGCAGAACCGTCTGGGCACTGGAAGGCCAAAAATGGGTGGAGATGGTCTCCGAACAGCTGAACATACCGCGTACCATTCAAAGTCCCTTCCAGAACAACTAGGGGGCCCATTCCATACCAGGAAAATGCACCCCAGACCATAACAGAGATACCAGCGCCCTGGACCACACCTTCGAGGCAGGCGGGATCCATCGCTTTATGTGGTCTCCGCCATACACGGTGCCTCCCATCGGCATAGTGCAGTTGAAATCGTGATTCGTCCGACCATATCACGTTACGCCATTGTTCTAGTGTCCATCCCTGGTGACTGGCGACAAATGCGCGTCGTTGTGCCCGATGATGTTGGGTTAACAATGGCACCCGTGTGCGGCGCCGGCTCCATTACCTCATAGAACCCATGTTCCTACGGATTGTCCACAGGGGGATATGTCTAGCACGGCCTGTGTTGAATTGAGCCGTGATTTGTTGCATGTTTGCCCGTCCGTCACTATTGACAATCCGCCGGTCACGGTCATCGAGGGTGGCTGGACGGCCGGTTGTTCGCCTGTTCTGGACTGTGTCACCCGCATTCAACCATTCACGATACACCCTGGACACGGCTGATCGTGTGAAGCCGAATTCCCGCACCACTTCCGAAATCGCATTTCCCATCCGTCGGGCACCGACCACTATAACCCGTTCGAACGGTGTCAGCTCACAACGACGTTCCATGTTACACCTGTCACATGCACAGCCACTGCTCACAAGGTCTCCTATACAACTGCCGCTGGCACAAGGGGCGTGTGGTGCGCAGGCAACACACCTGAGCATCAGTGTTCCACTATCCCATGACATTTGCTCAGTCAGTATATTTCCGTTTTCAAATTGTTGAAGAAGCGCACTCGAAACATTGCGGTGTAATATGACCGGCCATGATAAATACTGGCCGTGGTAGAGATAATAACAGGCTCTAAAGTTTGTCTTTGTGCTTTGTTAATTGTCATACAAGAAATATGATGAAGAAAAAATTGTCTTTAGAACGAAAAGGAAATGTTGTGTCTTATAGAAGTTAGACATTCTTAGAGGGATGGTGATCGTGATTTTTGTTTTAAGAGGAAGTACTACTACATAATTATCCTCTCTGAACAAATTGCATACAAAAAATAAAATTGTTTATTCAAAGCATGAATTTGAAAATAAATTAAGAAATAAAAACTAAAAATATTTCATTAAACCGAAAAACGCAATGCGTAACAGAACACTTACATGCACTTGATTAACACACTCGGACACGTTAGGCGAATGACGAGATCAGCAGTAGTCGTGTCATCGGGTAGTATGAGTTCGAGTGTCTCCTGCAGGCCGAGGTTGGGTCCTATGTCAGAGGGATAGGCGCACTCTGCTCTGTGAGGATGTGGGTCACGGTGAAGTCGGTACGGAAGGCCTACCCTGAGGGGTCTCCCCTCTTTAGTAGATAACAGTGCGTAGATCTTCTATGCCTTATCCTCAGCCTACACAAAATTACGGCCTCTCTCCGTGAAGGCTGGAAAATGGAGCGCCACAAAGTAATTAGTCTCATTCACAGTTCCTTGATCTATCCTTTCACCGGTAATGATTTCAGGCCTAGAAAGTTTTCATACATTGGCCACATTTAATCGTTTCCCGTTTAAAATGACTCGAGGAGACTTTAAATTTCCTAATAAATCACAATAACGGACATTATCAGTAGTTCGTGCGACTCCACCAGAAAAAGGACCGATGCTTGGAAGAAAAAGGATCCACGTGACTGCTACTAAACCCGAAGGCCTGCAGATGACGAATTGATGTGTGGTCAGCGTGAAAATTCCTTCAGTAATTATTCTAGAGCTTCTAGACCGGGTGGTGGTGGAGATGGTGATTACTGTTTTAAGAGGAACTAAACTGGTAACTATACTCTATTAACACTAATCACAGGAGAAAGTGTAAAGGGTCTGATGGTGGTGATTATTGTTTTAAGAGGAAGTAGAACTAGGCAACCATCCTCTATATAACACAAATCAGAGGGAAATAATGGAAGGGATCCGACTCTTCGAAAAATGAAGATATCGGCCAAAGGAAGACAAGGGCCACGAAGGGCGTGAAAATGATAGACTCCCTAGCCCTCGCAAACCTAATAGCGTCGGGGTCGGAAAAGAACAAGAGTTGACCAAGGGAGGTCGGATAGGGTAGTGGTGGTGGTGGTGATTATTGTTTTAAGAGGAAGTACAACTAGGCAACCATCCTCTATATAACACTAATCAGAGGGAAATAATGGAAGGGATCCGACTCTTCGAAAAATGAAGATATCGACCAAAGTAAGACAAGGACCACAAAGGGCGTGAAAATGAAAGACTCCCTAACCCTCGCAAACCTAATAGCGTCAGGGTCGGAAAAAACAAGAGTTGACCAAGAGAGGTCGGATAGGAATGATGAGAGTAAGGAGCCTGGCACAAGTAAGTGGAAGGAATGCCAGGAATCAGCTAAGGGCCCCGTGGTAGCCAACCCACGCTCCAAAGTTCAGAGCCCCTGGGGCCACTTTTAGTCTCCTCTTACGACAGGCAGGGGATGCCGTGGATGTTATTCTACAGCCCCCACACACAGCGGGATGTAAAGGGTCTGACACTTGCAAATAACCGTTTGAGGTTAAAGTATCCGACACGCCAGGGAATCGAACCCGGGCCCCTCTGAACTAAAGGCGACTAAGCTGACCATTCAGCCAAGGAAGCAGACAACACTAAATAACATTGTATTTCTTGAAAACTAATCACAAAAACTGGACCAATTTCCTGTGTGTGTCGCGGCTTTTACCCGTAACCATATCAGATTGCTGGAAAAAGCGACGGAAAGAGAAGACATGACACACCCCTTGCAATCTGATGAGGGTAGGCAGCGTCTGCTGTGTATCGGAATTTGAATGGTGGTGGTGATTATTGTTTTAAGAGGAAGTATAACTGGGCAACCGTCCTCTATATAACACTAATCAGAGAGAAAAAATGGAAGGGGTCCGACACTTCGACAAATGAAGCTATCGGCCAAAGGAAGACAAGGGCCACGAAGGGCGTGAAAATAAAAGACTCCCTAGGCCTCCATACGTAATACTGTCTGAGTCGGAAAAATGCCAGAGTTGATCAAGAGAGGTCGAATAAGATAGATGAAAGTGAGGAGCCTGACACAAGTAAGTAGAAGCAATGTCAGGACTCAGCTAATGGCCCCGCGGTCGCCAACACACGCTCCAAAAGTTCAGAGCCCCTGGGGCCCCTTTTAGTCTTCTCTTACGTCAGGCAGGGAATACTGTGGGTGTTATTCTACCGCCCCTACCCACAGGGAGATCGGAATCTGAGTGTTATTGTGAGGGTTATATAGAGTGTATCAGTAATATACTAGCAAAAATCAGAGATGCATTTTCTGTTATGTTAAGAAAGATGGTGCCATCGCATTGACTGAAAAAAATATTTTCGAAAAAATGAGGTTACTTTGTTACTTCCGGGCGCGATTCAAATTGACGACCTCGCCGTATTTGCTATGCCAGAACACAAGCCGCTACCGTGCTTCAGGGATGAGAAGGGAAGGGATGGGAAGTGGGGTGTACGATGGAGACAGGAATAATGCTCCGCGCGTATGTACAAGTTTCCTCGTTCGACTCGCACAGGATTGTCCTTGTCTCTTACAGGCAATATCCAGACTTCGTTAGTTAAAAAGATATAATTGCACACACAGTACAAGAACACACTCTAATTAAGACACGCTTGTCAGTCAAGGAATGCACCAGATCGTTTCCCTTCTCGTCTGTTGGTCGCAGGCGGTGGTGGTGATCATTGTTTATAGAGGAAGTACAACTAGGGAACCATTCTCTGTATAACAATAATCAGAGGGGGAAAATGGAAGGGACCCGACACTTCGGAAATGAAGATATCGGCTAAAGAAAGACAAGGCCCATGAAGGGTGTTAAAATGAAAGACTCCCTAGCCCTCGCAAACCTAATAGCATTGGGTTCCTAAAAGAACAAGAGTTGACCAAACGCGGTCAGATAGGACAGATGAAAGTGAGGAGCCTGGCACAAGTAAGTGGAAACAATGCCAGGACTCAGCTAAAGGCCCGTGGTCACCAACCCACGCTCCAAAATTCAGAGCCCCTCGGTCCCCTTTTAGTCGTCTTTAAAACAGACAGGGGATACCGTGGGTGTTATTCTACCGCCCCCACACACAGGGGGAGAAAAGAAGGGAAAGGCTACGAAGTGCGTGAACATAATGTATTCATAGGACTCACAAACCTAGTAAGGCTGGCGTGGGAACAAAATAAGATTTCATCAACGGATGCCGGATAGGAAATATTGAAGTGAGGAGGTCGGTACAAGTAAGTGGAAATAATGCTAGACTCAGCTACGAACCCGGTAGCCACCGACTCACACTCCCGAATTGAGAGCCCCTGGGGTCCTCTTTTACTCACCTCTTACGACAGCCTATGGATACCGGAGTTGTATTCTATCAACCCACGCACAGGGGGGAAATGCCAGTCCTCCTGCCAGTTTTAAAAATTTACCAGTTCTGAGAGTGGCGATGCTTACTGCTTTAAAAGGAAGTACAATTGGGCGGCCATCATCTATTAACGCTAATCAGAGGGAAAAATGGAAGAAGTCTGAAACTTCGAAAAAATGAAGGTTTAGAATCAGATCAAAAATTAGACGGATGGCTTTTCCATTTGGAAATGAAGGTTTAGTCAAAAGAATGGTAAAAGAAAGACTACGGATATGAAAATGAATGATTTCCTAGGCCTCAAAATCCTGATAAAGAAAATAACAAGAATTGACCAAGTGAGGTCAGATAAGAAATGTGAAGTTGGGAAGCATTACACAAGTAATTTGAATCAAAATCAGACTCAACTAAAGAAACCGTGGTCGCCAAGCAACGTTCCAAAATTGAGAACCCTGATCCCCCTTTTAGTCACCTCTTATGACAGGCAGGGTATACCGGATACTATTCTACCGCCCCGCCCTCATAGGGGAAGTAGTACTGAAAATCGAACGTGGGACTCCGAGGAAGCCAGCTAATAGAATTAACCATTTCACTACAAGGGTGGACAAGTATTCCGCTATCGACGTCAAACGATTGGTATCAATCTGTCCATCATGAATAACTACAATCCTTCTTATAGGGACTGGAATGAGACTGGGCAAAGACTGTTCTGTCTGCTACGCTTTGTTTCAAAATATTTCGTTGTCAAATGGTACAATAAGCTATGGACTGTAGCTATCATTATCGTCCCTAGCATGTAATTATACTTTAATTAGCACACACATTCAGTCGCGTGAATCATTAAAATTATTTACTAACTCGCACACAATAGGTATTTACAGCCAGATGTTAAAAAATCACATGGTGCAGTAATATAACTCTGATAATGGCTTTATTAATTGAACAAACGTTAGTTCGAAAATTATAACTCAACATACACTATTCCCATATGGTCTGCATTTTACTGCTGTACCCTGAGGCTTTTAAACTTGTGATTACGTTGCCCATATTTGTTCACAGTCCGGCCAAAATAACAACGGCTCAATGTAAATTTAGTTGACATACATGTTCCCTCGATTCTATGAGCAACTGCAGGTCCACGTATTCTGGTGTCAAGAACAGTTGTCAATTGCAATTCCAGTCTCAGCTTCTCTTAAAGCCATTAGACGGTATCGCACGGGTCTGACTAACACCAATTGATATACAATCACACAGGCACGCCATCAACTTAGTTTGCTCTATCTGTCTGTTCTCACTCTTCAGTCACACTCGCTCTTAACTTTTACAAGCTAAAACAATTACACTACAACTGTCACTTCCACCTCGGAGAATTCACGATGAAACTTGCTGTAAAACCATTAGCGGACGCACGGTTCACAAGTCTGCTCGGGGATAAGAGTCTCGAAAGTCTGTACGTGATACGCAGTCCGCCACTCGCGGCGGTCCACATTCACCTTCCTCGTCACTCAGCTGCACTGTTGTCCCTCGTCACTTAGTTGTACTATTCTGCATTCATCGTCAGTTCACACACAATAGCACGCTCAGTTCTTCACAGTACTCGCATACAGAACTGAACTGTCTTAATCTCTGGCGAAACCGAAACCCTGCAGCTCGTCTGGGCTGCCTTAAATATGGCCTTTTCATATACTTCAGACGAAGAGAAACACCTGGATTTCTTCTGGAAATCGAATGCCCTGGCTACACCTTTAGCACCGTCAAGAAAGCCGACAATGAGATCACGCAGCGGTAACTGAGTGGTGGCAGAGGGCCTGGCCTTGCGCAATTCTCGTCTCTAACTTGTTGTTTGCAATCTCAAGAGGGCGGGACTCTTACTCGGTAATGTCATTCGCGAGTGCAGCTCACTAGTTTACTCCTCCCAGCGCCTTACGTTGAAATGACGGTCAGCGTCACACTATGTACAACACTAGTTCTTAAAATTAAAGGTCCAAAATATATTAAATTGACGCTGTTTGGCTTCTGAGTGGTGGTGGTGGTGATTTTTTTAAAGAGGAATTACAACTAGGCAACCATCCTCCATATAACACTAATCAGAGGGAAAACATGGAAGGTATCCGATACTTCGAAAAATGAAGATATCGTCCAAAAGAAGACAAGGGCCACGAAGGGCGTGAAAATGAAAGACTCCCTAGCCCTCGCAAACCTAATAGCGTCGGGGTCGGAAAAGAACGAGAGTTGACCAAGGGAGGTCGGATAGGATAGATGAAAATGAGAAGCCTGGCACAAGTAAGTGGAAGCAATGCCAGGACTCAGCTGAGGGCCCCGTGGTCGCCAACCCACGCTCCAAAGTTCATAGCCCCTGGGGCCTTGGCTTCTGAGTCCCAATTTCGAGAAATATTCCGCTAGCTCGATACACCTTCTTTGGATTTAAAGTAGAAAGTTCGCAGTTCCAAGACTAAAGGGATGACACTAGGGATAAAAGCTAATAGAATTAAATGTCAGACAAGGAATAGGAAACTGAAAGAGGTGGATTCCTTCAAGTGCTTAGGATACACAGCATATCCTCCCAGGATGGTAATTAGTATACTGCATGGAGTCCTGCATGACCGAGTTTGAAGGCCATAGCTCATCTGACGCCTGGCAATATCGGCAAAACAACTACCGTTCCCGAGAAGCAGGAAAGATCCGGAAAGCGTCTTTACATTCGTTCTTGTTTCAATTACTATTAACTGAAATAATAATTTTTGCTAACGGCAATACGGTGAAAATATACAAGGTTCATTATCGTTTTCAATCAATCAATCAATCAATCAATCAATCACAACTTATCCGCACTGAAGGCTGTCACCGACGTGACAGATTCCCTATCGGTTGTTTGCTAAGTTCTTTTTTAAATGATATCAAAGGAGTTGAAAATTTATCAAACATTCCCGTTGGTAAATTATTCCAGCTCCCAATTTCCCTTCCTATAAATATTTTCCCCAATCTGTCCTCTTGAATTCCAACTTTATCTTCATTTTATGAAAATTCCGATTTTCAAAAACTCCACTCAAACTAATTCATCTACAAATGTCATTTCTCCTTACTTCCAAGTCTTCCCAGCAAGATGTTTGTAACATTTTCGTAATGATACTGTTTTTTCGGAAATCACCCAGAACAAATCGTGCTGCTTTCCTTTGAATATGTTTCAGTTCTCGTATCTAGTAATATTGGTGTGGGTCTCATACAATGGAACCATATTCTAATTGGGGTCTTACCAGTGACTTACACACCCTTTCCTTTACATCCTTACTCTAAACCCTAAATATCCTCATAACCTTTAAACCATTAACTCAAATCACGTATAATATTTGTGTTATAGGTACAGGCTACGAATCACAAATTACTGTATATTGTTCCCTTGTACCACCGAGTTCGATAGCTGCAGTCGCTTAAGTGCGGCCAGTATCCAGTATTCGGGAGATAGTAGGTTCGAACCCCACTATCGGCAGCCCTGAAGATGGTTTTCCGTGGTTTCCCATTTTCATACCAGGCGAATGCTGGGGCTGTACCTTAATTAAGGCCACGGCCGCTTCCTTCCCACACCTAGGCCTTTCCTGTCCCATCGTCGCCATAAGACTTATCTGTGTCGGTGCGACGTAAAGCAACTAGCTAGTTCCCTTGTACCATGAAAGAACAAAATGCAAGTATTACAATAAACATATGTAAGCTGGTAAATGACCTAGGGATCTCAGGAATTGGTCTCGACAATGCAATAGCCCAAGAAAGAGAAAGAAGTATCATTTTTGTAAACATCTGTCCACATTAGTCACGCGATATTGAACCATCTCATTTGGCTGTATGCTGTTAGCTACGCGATTCTGCTTCTTCAGCGACGTTATACGCTGCGGAATCAGAGATCCGTTTTGAAATGATTGATTGAATACAGTCATTGCTAATGTTCCCGGCTGGTCGGAAGTGGAACCAAGTCTAAACCAGTTCATGCATAACTATAGTAGTATAGTAATCGAAACAGGGTCATGGTACAGCAAAGCCAATGCAGTGAGTGTCGATCAACGGAATTCCGTAACAAGGAAGTGCTCGGACAAAACTGTTACATCTGTCTGTTTACAGAACAACTTTGCTGCACGGGTGTTAAAGCTCGGTGAACCGGTGATGGTGGTGATTACTGTTTCCATCGGAAGAAAAACTAGGCGACTGTCCTCTATTAATAATAATAAGAGTAAGAAACAGAAGAGGTCCCACATTTCACAGCATGAAGTTATCGGGAAAAGAAAGAGAAAGGGCCACGGAAGGGGTGAAAATGAAACACTCTACAGGCCTCGATTGCTCTAAAACTGTCGGGGTCGGAAAAGAAAAAGAGTTGAACAAGTGAAGTCGGATAGGATAGATGAAAGTGAGGAGCCTGGTGTAAGTGGAAGCAGTATTAGCACTCGACTAAGAGCCCCGTGGTCGCCACTCCACGCTCCTAAGTTAAGAGCCCCTGGTGGTGGTAGTGATTATTCTTTTAAGAGGGTGTACAACTAGACAACTATCCTCTATATAATATCAATCAGAGAGAAAAAAAATGGAAGGGATCCGACATTTCCAAAAATGAAGGTAGCGGCCAAAGATAGACAAGGGCCATGAAGGACGTGAACATGAAAGACTTCCTAGGCATCGAGTGCTCTATTACCGTCGGGGTCGGAGGAAACAAAAGTTGACCAAGAGAGGTCGGATAGGATAGAGAAAGTGAGGACCCTAGTACAAGTAAGTGAAAGCAATGCCAGCACTCAGCTAAGGGCCCTGTGGTTGCCAAACCACGCTCCAATGTTCAAGCCCCTGGGGCCCATTTAGTCGCCTCTTACGACAGGCAGTGGATACCGTGGGTGTTGTTCTACCGGCCCCACCTACAGGGGGAAAAGAGCCCCTGGGGCCCCACTTAGTCGCCTGTTACGACAGACCATCCAAAGCAGAGGTGGTGGTGGTGCTGATTATTGTTTTAAGAGGAAGTACAACTATACAACCATCCTCTATATAACACTAATCAGAGAGAAAAAATGGAAGGGGTCCGACACTTCGAAAATGAAGGTATCGGCCAAAAGAAGACCAAACAAAGACAAGGGCCACGAAGGGCGTGAAAATGAAAGATTCCCTAGACCTCGAGTTCTCTAATGTCCTCGGGGTCGGAAAATAACAAGTGTTGACCAAGGGAGGTCGGATAGGAAATATGAAGTGAGGAGCTTGGCACAAGTAAGTGTAAGTAATAGCAAGACTCAACTAAGAGATCCGTGGTCGCCAATCCACGCTCCCAAATCAAGAGCCCCTGGGGTCTATTTAAGTCGTCTCTTACGGTAAGTAGGGGATACCGTCAATGTTATTCTACCAACCCCACCCACGGGGGTCTCCGAAGGAGAACGATACATCCGACAAATACTATAAGAGGTGAGGCAAGCATTTCATTAAAGTAGTGAATATTCCTTCAAGAATACAACAATAGCATGTGTTCCTGAGAAAGTATGTCGAACGAACCACAGGCCTGACAGTTCCAGTCCCTTTGAGAGTCCATACTTTAATTACGAGGTTTCATCCGAAGGTTTACACAATGCTTTAGCCTAAGAGTCTGAACTTGAAGAGACTCCCACAGCCGTAGAGAGAATGGTGAAGAAAGAAAGCGGGGAAGCAGGAGACAGGAAATGAAAGACTGAAGTATTGGATCGGCTCCAGAGGCTGGACAAAAGACACAGAGACTGTCGATAGGGAGGGTTGGCATGGCTTGGGATTTCCATCTGCAATCCGGAATCAAGAGAGGAAATATGTAATAAACACAGCTCGCTAAGGCACTCTGTTATTGTATCTTCTGCAAGAAGCCGTACTTGTATAATGATTATCGATGTCCTCACTCATTCACTCTTCTCTGATTCGCTTCTTTTCCTCTAGTGTGTCCCGAGTTCTATACACATTTCTATAATTATGATTCTCGAGGAATATAATATTAATAAATCTGAGCGTGCTGTATTGTAAATAGCCGTGGTTATGTTTTATCACGAAGTATATCTTGTTAATCAACATTTCTTAATACTAATCAGAAGAGAACCCCATGCGGCGTATCCAGTGGCGGGTGGCGCATAAGGTCACAGGGACGCGAGCCCTCCTAATAAATATTAATCTTTTAATTTTTACTTCTCAGTAAATTATACACAGGAATATGCAGGTTTCAAACTCATAAGGAAGGTGACTATTACTTCTAAACGGCGAAATCTGGCTTCAGGATGAATAGCAAAATCGTATACGTCACCTCGAGGTCAAAACTCTCATGCGAGGTGGTGGTGGTGGTGATTATTGTTTTAAGAGGAAGTACAACTAGGCAACCATCCTCTATATAACACTAATCAGAGGGAAAATATGGAAGGGGTCCGACCAACGAGCTAGAATAACATAGAGGGGCAGTAAGCCTGTCATCAGCGCTCCCTTCTTGAAGCAAGTTGATAAGGGGCAGCCATGTTAACGGTTGTCAAAACAAAGCGAATTAGCGCGAGAGCATATGTTGAGGTGACAGGGAGATCGTGCATGCCAATTTAATTCCCTAAATTTTAAGAAGTGAAAACATAGATTCTCGCTTTCAAAAATGCCAGCGTATGGTTGTTCTAATCGGAGTAATAAAACCAAGGATATATCGTACTTTAAGTAAGTATTACTGAATTATAGCCGAGATTCCTTTTTGTAATTTCTGTTTGTAATTAAATCCATTTTATTGTTTATTTAGCGAAAGTACGGATAGCCACGGTAATTATTTGTCGAATTTTGTTTCAGATTTCGTTTAAAGAACAAGGAATCAACGGCACAATGCGTTGTGAGGGCGAAAAGAGATAAATGGTATCCCACTCAATTCAGTTGCTTATGTTCTGTACATTTCCAGCCCTATTTAATTTTCATTCACATTTACAAATAAAGGAAATGGAGCGCCCACAACCAAGAAAACGTAACCACAAAAAAACACTTATTTCGTTCAAACGTACACTAAGTACGGTAAATACAGTATTTTACTGCTATTTTTGAAATGTATACGGCCTTTATTGTAGATGTCTGTTGCCTTGGTTTTTAAAACTATGCCACACTTCATAATGGACAACTTTCAAGCTTACCTTTCAGCTAGTAATCCCAGTATGATATGGTAATGGGAGAAACATGATATCCCCCCTATATTATAATAAATAATTACACTAAACGATTATTGTGGTAAAGTATTCATGGGCCGCCTCTGTGGTGTACTGGTTAGCGTGAGCAGCTGCCACCCCTGGAAGCCCGGGTTCGATTCCCGACTCCGCCACGAAATTTGAAAAGGGGCACGAGGCCTGGAACGGGATTCTATCAGCTTGGGAAGGTCAACTGAGGTCAACCTCAGCCATCCTCGAAGTGATTTTCCGTGGTTTCCCACTTCTCATCCAGGCAAATGCCGGGATGGTCCCTAACCTAAGGCCACGGCCGCTTCCTTCTCCCCCCCCACAAGGCCCCTGTTCAGCATAGCAGGTGCAGCCCTCCCTCACATTTGTATCCCCCGAACCAATGTCTCACGCTCCAGAACACTGTCCTGTCGCTGAGTCTGTGGGAAAAACCAACCCGGGAGGGTAAACAGATTAAGAAAGGAACACAGTACTCATGAGGATGAAATTATTTCAAAAATATGAACAGAATGAGTTTGTAACCTATTGTAGGTCCCTATGATTTTAAGGCTTCCTGTCATAAATATTTATGTCCATCGTTTTTATTCTAATTTACGCTTAACCACAACAGCCAAGCAGGGTAACGCTCTTGTTCCGATTTCGAGGCCTATTCGTATGTCACTGTGCGATGATTTCGAACTACCCTACAATCAACTGATCGTGATGTTGGCCTCGTGCCGCAATATGATGAAGTGGTGGTATTCACTTTAATGCTTCAAGCTATCGGCAGCGGTTTTTAATTCTTCCCCAGTGATTCTAAAATGCGTATTTTCTAAACTTTTCGTCATTTAAAGGCCATGCCCCCTTGCTTGTGTGACAACAGGAAACATGGCGGACTTTCGTTCTATTGGCTTCACCCAGGCAGCGCTTCTGCCTCTCTATGTTATTCTAGCTCGTTGGGTCCGACACTTCGAAAAATGAAGATATCGACCAAAGGAAGACAAGGGCCACGAAGGGCGTGAAAATGACTCCCTAGCCCTCGAAAACCTAATAGCGTCGGGGTCGGAAAAAGAACAAGAGTTGACCAAGAGAGGTCGGATAGGATAGATGAAAGTGAGGAGCCTGGCACAAGTAAGTGGAAGCAATACCAGGACTCAGCTGAGGGCCCCGTGGACGCCAACCCACACTCCAAAGTTCAGAGCCCCTGGGGCCCCTTTCAGTCGCCTCTTACGACAGGCAGGGGATACCGTGGGTGTTATTCTACAGCCCCCACCCACAGGGGGAACTCTCATGCGACCAGAGAGCAGCCGTTTAAAACATATGGTCTCCAAACGTTGCCACTGGCTATTTTCCCTTGAGAAGACACCTGTTGTAATGAGAAAGCCTCGGTCACAAGCAAGTAGTGACGGACAAGGGTAGCAGGCAGTTCTCTGAAAAAAGAAAGAAAAAAATTTTCATTGACTTGTATTTCTGAATGTGTTATTGTAGAAAATAATACTGCAACCATACCAGTGACATTCGATAGAAATTTTTTTTGAGAAGTGGTGGTGGTGATTATTGTTTTAAGAGGAAGTACATCTAGGCAACCATCCTCTATATAACACTAATCAGAGAGAAAAAATGGAAGGGATCCGACACTTCGAAAAATGAAGGCATCGGTCAAAGGAAGACAAGGGGCACGAAGGGCTTGAAAATGATAAACTCTCTAGGCCTCCATACGTAATACCGTCGGGGTCGGGAAAGAACAAGAGTTGACCAAGAGAGGTCGGATAGGATAGATGAAAGTGAGGAGCCTGGCTAAAGTAAGTGGAAGCGATGCCAGGACTCAGCTAAAGGCCCCATGGTCGCCAACCCACGCTCCAAAGTTCAGAGCCCCTGGGTCACCTTTTAGTCGCCTCTTACGACAGGCAGAGGATAATGTTGGTGTATTATTTCTGAGAGTATTTCTGAGAAATACAATGACAACAGGGAGGTAAAAACGCGCAGGCTATGATTGAGAGATTTTCTACAGCTAAAGAAAGAGGAGTGGATTTGTCATAGGAATTAATGATGCGCTGAACTATGATGTGTTTTGGCATATTGTATTTTATCGTTTATACTTGCATGTGTAAATATGACGTATTTTAACAAAGTACTGAACCCTTTTGGTCCATATTGAAGGATACCTTACCTTTCTTACCTATCAGCAAAGTTCATGAGATCTGTCCCTTGGGTCGTATCGAGTTCTTCGTCACTTGCTGAGGTAAAGGTAGGGTTCAGTAATTCTAATCTATCTACTCGAATGAAAGGTCTGTTTAAAAAATTTCCTATTTATTCATGAAATTATGAAGCATTCTGATTTGTCAACGGTATCATTGAAATATACGTGTCCACTGGACACCACAATCATTTTTATTACGTAGAAGGTCAGAACACTGGTGTGAGCCTTTGACGTGTCTGCCTGATGGGCATTCTTACTAGAAACCATTGTCTCATTTTTTATCAAAGAAAGGAAAGTCTGGAAATCCTTAAATTCGGCTTCCATGTGAGACTACATGTACCATCATAGTGATTCGTTATGGTCCAGCCCTCGTAACACGAACTCTGGACTCTGGGTATAATTAAGGCAGTCCAATCGGTGTGTGCCACACAGTGGTTATACGACATGGACCCTTAATTGAATCGATGTGACCTGCGTCTATGTCATGGACCGACATCTAAACTTCTAAGTTACTTTAAAGTCATTGTGGATGATGACCGCAAGGAAAATGATGCTACAGTGGCATATGACCCTAATCTAAGTCACTGAGGTTGATGACCCCAAGACCATCGAAGTTTCTAAGCTGAAGGCTAAATACAATTAAATTACATCGGTTGATGACCAAAGTTTCCACTTTACTATCCCCACCACATTCACTGCTCAATCAATCAAAGTTAAATAATACAACAATAGCAATGCTCACAATACTTTGTGGCAGTAAAATCCATTACCTTCGGATATGTCCCCTTAATCGTTACGTTAACATTTACACATTCCCCAGAAAACAAACTAAGATTTCCAGAATGCATCTCCAAGTTATTCGCTTGATTTAAAGTTATTTCAAAATGCGGTTTCACTGAATTTAATAATGAAATAAATTTAAATGATTTAATGAAATCTTAAAGGACAACAAATTCCATCTCCGCGGACTCTGGTTTCTTCACAAATTCCTACGCAATTGTGTTCTCACAATTTTAATCCTGTGATGTTTATCTGTTGATTCCTATTGCTGAAAAAGAACGATTACATCATTCTTGTCCAGTTTATATCCTGTTTCATGACCTCACACTTTAAATCTAATCTAACCCTAGCCATTATTAACACTTGGATAACCCTAATAATCTACGTACAAACCAAAAGCAACTCGTCATATAATTACGATGTCATATCTCGTCATAACATTTTATAAAGTTTGCGCACCCCTCACAGACAAACTATCATCACTACCATCACTCTATATTTTGGACAACCCTGAATTTGGCTAAACTTGTTCATTATACTCTAAGTCCGCCGTATCAAATGCACATTACGTCCCCAATTAAACAAAATTTACAGTATCTAATAATACTCAGGTTATTGCCGGATGAAAATTTCAACTAAATCCAACATTTAACGTTCTCCCCGGCCGAGAAATACAATCTCAATTCCACGCGTGTCCCGTTATATCCCCGCTGTGTTCCCCTGTCAGCTGACGGCGCCTCGCCCAAGCCTGCTTGGCAGTTATATGATACATCTGTTTCGTTCTACCCGACTGGCTTCTCAAAATGCTCCCTTTTAAACTCCGCCGATATAATTAAACAAATACGATATTCTAACCTACAAAATGCACATAGATTATACTTCAAGATGCCCACAATAATTATACACGTCGCAAATTAATACCAGCGCGGATTCTTTGTACATTGCTTTCCATTCCCAACATTATAAAAATCTTCCTCGGGCTTCCACAAGTCCCGGCTTCATTGACAGGTCTCTAACCTGATTCACAAATCTCATCTCGACTCGCACGACAAAACTAACCTCTGTTTCCCAACTCACGACTATCACTGACAAAAGAACTGGAATAAAATCCTTACTAGAATCCACGACGCCTCATACGCACAATGCTTTAATAATGAATAACTTCGCATAAAATGATAACGTATTTTAATAACTGGATTTCCACGAAAATGACTGAAAATTTGTACTAGATCTTTTTTCATTGTCAGTCAGACACAGTTTAAAAGGGGCCTAGAAAAACGTTTTACTCCGTGACCAAATTTATCACACTATACTCTCACCCGACAGCACGCTTCCACTCGATTGAAAATGAGTAACCATGGATTTCTCATATTATTTACGTCAAAATTTCAGACAGAAAAATTTTACGTCGAATGAACATCTTAATTTGACATCACAAAATATAGGCAATGAACACACGGAAATGACGATCTACATTGGACGTGATATCACTTCGAAACCCTATTTAATAACTTTTTACAACATCATACGGCACTCGCTAGACTTCAAAAATTTATCCAAGTGGAAAATAAAACAAATGACCCTTTTTTAGTCGTATTCTAACATTTATAAAAACCACATAGGGGTGACCAGCTGCGTCATATATACCCCATTCAAATACACATTTTTAGAGATCATGAAACAAGATATAATAGGTAGTAAGATGGTAAGTCACATACCTTATGTGGTCACGCCAGTATTAATCATAGGGCTCACCTGCGACCCTGGCATTTTTATTTAGCCATTTTTACATTTGTGGCTTTACATATAATTTTATTCTTCCGGTTTCCTGGAAATAAAGCATTAAAAAAAGAAAATACTCTTCACTTGTTTTTGTTGAGCGCACACGGTAGACTGTAATTATTTCCGCACACGACTTACTTTCTTCATCCACTCCAAATTTTATTCGGTACTTTGACCTCCTATCTGGTACAATCTCCTATCTCCACATGGAGTCAAGACCCCAGCCACAATGGCTAAAATCTGCGGTTTGGACTTAGTCTACTTTTGTCATTCGATTTCACAGAACACCTCAACCCTCTGTCGTCAGCTTCGTAACACAAAATGCAGGGGGTTTCGTCATGGCGTCAATTCTTATATGTAGCAGCTACCCCCTCTCTTTGGGCATCTCCCTTTGCCGCCAAGAAAAATTCTATAACTTTTCAGACTTAACTAAACTGTAATTACAGGAGTTATGAAGGTGACTACATACTCGCTATATTTCCGGCGGTGGTGTTCATGGACATTTAAAATTTATACGTGTTCGATTAGTTGGATAAATGACCTCATTTGATAGGCACTATATTTTCGACTTGGCTTGGGCACGCCATATACACGCGCTTTAAAATAGTTCACAGAAATGACTTAAGATTCTTCCGCCGTTGACACGTGCGAATGACGTCACGTATCCCAGAGCGTAGGACCGAAGGTAATCACCCCCTTGCCACGTGTCAATTCCCTGCTATCAAGAATCGAACTTCTTATCCCATTGACAATTTAATGCATAACATTATTAGGGCACAAAGGTCATGGGTTCAGTATATTAGAATAGAACCAGCTGTTGGGTGGTTAAGCCGTATGCATTTGCAGAGTTTCGCCCAGACGTGTCATTTGGGCTGTACAAGAATAGTACTTCCCATGGAGATACAATTTCAAAAATGGCTTTCACGGCCTCAGATCTTACGATCACGGCCAAAAGCCGGTTCTATTCCCGTGATCGTAAGATCTGCGGCCGTGAAAGCTACTTTTGAAAGAGTATATTAGGCCTATCTATATCTGTATTTAAACCATAACGTGCCCCCTCCTATCTGAAATTTCACGAGCCGCTACTCGGCGTATCCCCTGCCTATGTCGAAATATTTCCGTTTCTTCCCCTGATTGTAGTTGGGAGAACTAAGGAGAGAGCAGGAGCGTGTATTGGCAGCCACGATTTCCCTTGCTGAGTCTGGCCTTGTTTCCACTTACTTCTGACAGGCTTCTCACTATCATATTTCCTACCTGACATCCCTTGGTCTTGTTCTCTTCGGACCTCGACTGTATTATGTGTCAAGGCTTAGGGACTCTTCCATTTCACACCATTCCTGGCCCTTGCCTTTCTTTTGCCGATATCTTCATTTTTCGAAGTATCGGATCCCTCCTATATTTTTCCTCCTATTAGTATTATAGAGGATGTGGTGGCACAGCTGCACTTCCTCTTAAAACAAACAACCACACCACCGTCGGTCCACCCAGCTTTCACTCCCTTGCACGTGAGACATTTTGATATAATTTGGCAATTAGCTTCGTTAGTATGAAGTAGCACAGCTCATCAAAGGCACTAAATTCTGATGTCCGTTCCCTGACGGTAAAACACCACCAAAGTTCAAGAAAGGTAAAGAAGAGGTAATGAAAAACGTTGACGATGTGTGTTGTTTAAAAGGGCCTAACATCTAAGGTCATCGGCCCTTGAAAAACTTTACCAACCTACCGAAAATATAGGCACATCCACGAGGAAGAGAGTACTCATATTCTGCGGTCACGTGGAGAGAATGGACCACCAAAAATTAGCGTAAAAAATCCACAACTCGACCGCCCAGAGGTCATCTTGTACCAAATTTACTAAACAGGTCAAAAGAGATCTGTACCATTCGGACTGGATTACACAGTAGAAATATCTTATAAATCCCAGCACAGAAGCGCCAATTGACACAAGAATGGGTAGAACTACATGTACACTAACTAGAACAAAAACATACCGGTCCGAAGAAAACCCAAAACAAATCAAACCGCGTGGTCCATAGACGGAGAAAGAAGTCCGATGAGAGGATGATCAATAGTAGGCAAGAAAGTTTCGAAATCAGTAACAAGAGAAAATAGGCTCCGAACAGGCGAGTAGTGTTTGTTATCGATTACCAGAGTCGACTTGTATCAAAGCCAAGCGTCTGTCAGGATGTCCCGGCGCCTGAAGTTGAGTGGAGTTGGTGTAACTTTTAATGTTCCATTTCTCTCTTCACGTTTACCAATATCTGTCACCGTAGAGCATTACTATTATGAAATGGTACAAAAAAGTGCAATGTTTTACGAAACTCGTTAGCTCATCTCCTAGAGAGCAAAGAAGTGCAGTGATCAATATGAGCTTTGCATGACATGTTACTATGTATTTATGTATTTGTATGTATATTTTGAGGCCTCAGCCGGAAGACTAGTAGGATTACCTACAGTTCAACCGTCAAGTGTCTCAAAATGGGCGTAGTAGAGAAATAAATAGTTAGATCGTTTCCCGTTGTTTTCATCAGAGAATACCACCAGTCTTTGGAGCCGATCCAATACTCCAGTCTTTCATTTCCTGTCTCCTGCTTCCCCGCTTTCTTTCTTCACCATTATCTCTAAAGCTGTAGGAGTCCCTTCAAGTTCAGATTCTTAGGCTAAACTTTGTGTAACTGTTCGAATGAGGGGAAGGTTTCAATATCTTTTAATGTAATTTTGTTAAAGCTGGTGGTTTAAATGTAGAATTTCGTCAAGTCTGTGGATTCTGTTCTATTTTCTCCTGGGAAATATGTAACGCAAGGGAGCGAAGAGTGTCCAATTAAACTTTGCATAGGGTGACTTAAGTTTTCAAAACGTCTAAATTTCGTAAATGTACCTTTAATTTTATTTATTTCTTCCATCAGATCTTCAAAAAAAAATTATTCGCATACACTGAATCTTTAGGATGATTGTACAAAAGAACTAGACAAATTGCCTCATTCTCTTCACTTCCCATTTTAACTCTATACCACACCACCGCTTCTACCTCATTCTGTATTCTCCCCACTCTCCCTACTACCTCATTTTTTATTAAGACTGTTATTCCTCAAGGGTTCCTTCCCATCCTCCCTATTTTTTTATTTGTGACATTGATTACTCTATACCCTTCCCATTCAATTTCTATTCCTTTCCCTATCCAAGTCTCTACAAAGGCTATTATCTCAAACTCTTTGACTAATTTCTCTATTTCTTTATTTCCTAGCTTCGCTATCAATCCCTCAATATTCCACAACCCTATCGTCATTTCTAGTTACTTTTTTCCTCCCCCTCTCTGGTTCTGTACTTCTCCACTTCCCCCCTTACTCCTAGTCACTCTTTCTTGCAAGTCTTCTCCCTCTCTCACCCCTTCTTCCTTCCTCTCTTCCTCCTTCCCTTTCTCCGTGCCTACGCTTTTTTTCTTTCCCCATAAATCCTTCAAACTCAATGATCTTTCCTTATTTAGTACCTGCCCGCCTCCGTAGCGTAACGGTTAGTGTTATTAGCTGCCGTCCTCGGGGGCCCGGGTTCGATTCCCGGTACTGCCAGGAATTTAAGAATGGCAGGAGGGCTGGTATGTGGTTAAAATGGTACATGCAGCTCACCTCCAACGGGGGTGTGGCTGAAAAGAGCTGCACCACCTCAGGATGAGGACACGAGTTTACTTGTCCGACTCGTTGGCTGAATGGTCAGCGTACTGGCCTTCGGTTCAGAGGGTCCCGGGTTCGATTCCCGGCCGGGTCGGGGATTTTAACCTTAATTGGTTAATTCCAATGGCCCGGGGGCTGGATGTTTGTGCTGTCCCCAACATCCCTGCAACTCACACACCACACATAACACTATCCTCCACCACAATAACACGCAGTTACCTACACATGGCAGATGCCGCCCACCCTCGTCGGAGGGTCTGCCTTACAAGGGCTGCACCCGGCTAGTAATAGCCACACGAAATTATTATTTAGTACCTGTCTTCTTTCCATTTTATTTTCTGCATTACTTTTGTTCGGTGAGGATGAGTCCTTGCCCTGCTTCCTATTGTCTTCACTTGCACCTTTCACTTCACTCTGCACCACTTGATCGCTCACACTATCTTCCACTGTATAGTTTACTTGCTCGGTATTTCAGCTATTGTTACCACATTTCCTCCCTCCTCTTGAGTGTGCACCTGGCTCTCTCTGGGCCGTTTCGCGCGTTCCTCTTCCTCTTTCAGCTCTTCATCCATCTTTTTTAGTTTTGTTACAGACCACACGCACCACCATACCCCATTTGTTACCACTAGCCTTTGATCCTTAATAAATGCTTTAAGGCCCTGATGTTTGGCTCATCCTAAATGTTTCCGTAGGACTAAATTTCGTAAATCGTTATGGCATTAACGTTTCTCATTTAGTCACCAGGGTGTAGTATCAGTTTAGCCCCTGTATCATTGGGCCATAAGCCCACTTAGGATTGTAACTATTTTTTGAGGGAGTGCAAGAGTTTCGCCTCCTTGCCTTTTGTTTATGGCCGGTCATGTGCAACCCTCTCTTTTACCATTAAGTATGGGCTAGTATTCCCCTGTATTTTCATTTCTGAGTGTAAAATTTTCCTTGTGGGAACAGTAAATATTGTGCAATGGATAAGCCCACATTGGGGCAGCTGTAAATGAACACTTGAATGTGAGGTGTAATTTTAATGCGCAAAGGAAACTGATTACCTCTGCGAAGCTAGACTATGGTATAGTTGGAGTGCAGACTCCTACGAAGTGTACCTTCCTGGAGCATTTCTTGCTCTTATAAAATACTAGCTGATGTACCCGCGCTTCGCTACAGAATTCTACATTGTATACGGAATTCTAGATTACGTAGTGTACACGTTGTGAGCAATATTATATTAAATTGCGTAGTTCTTAACATTACCCTAGAAACTCGACAGGGAATTCATCAAACATCTTTTCTCACATGAAGACTGGGTTAGGGAATTTTCATTGTAATGGTAGACCTACTTGCCTACCATCAGTCACAATCAGGTTGGAGAGTTTTCATTATAAAGGCAAACACTCACTCTCCACCTGCCTTTTTCATCCTAACTGAAATGAATATAGGTTATTACTTTGACGTCAGTAGAAATGGCGAGTTTAAAACCAATGGTTTCATATGAAATACTCAATCAAATGGAAAACCACACATTTTCTCACTTTTAACGAACAGTACTACGCTGCCGATCTAACAGTCCAATGTTCCAGAGCTGGAATGACCAAGCCGCAGCCAGCCATGATCCGTGAACACTCTCCGTCCTTTCTCGGCTAGCTGTATCAGAACATGTATGAACCAGAGGAATGAAAATGCTAAAGAAGAAAGTTTTCTAACTCCCCAGCCATTTCCATTACAGTCGAATAGTGGTGAGTCCCAGGCCAAAATCTATGTGACCTTTTCTAATCTGTTTCCTAGGAGTAACCGATGAATCGGAAAATTTCAATTCACTACGCTGGCGGAGGAAAATCTAACTGACACGAAGGCAAATTTTTCCTCAGCCACAGTAGAAATCCCCCTTCACTGCTAATTTGGAATAAAATGAATGCAGAATTTAATAAAAGTGAAGAGGAAGAAGCTTTTCTTAAGAAACGACTCTTTTCAGGGTTGAATGTTGAGTTGTTTAGTGAATTGTGGTGCTATAATTTCGAGTAGGCCTCAATAGTGATTCTAGACCAGGTCATACTACTACTACTACTACTACTACTACTGCTGCTGCTGCTACTACTACTACTACTACTACTACTACTACTACTACTGAGCCTCTTCCTTAGGTATGCACAATGCTCATTCAAAACAGCTCTTCAGAGTAGGGATCGAATAGCTGGAATACTATGAAGAACCAGTGCGTTACGTACCAACTGTATCAGAAAATGTATGAACTAGAGGAATAAAATTCTAAAGAAGAAAGTTTTCTAACTCCCCAGCCATTTCCCGCCAGTTATTGTCAAGCTATTATACTCGGTACGCAGCAGTAATCCCATCTATTGGAGTTGATTGGCAGCATTAGAGACAAAGAACATCACAACAAACAATGGTCAATGTAATGTTATTGTTGATCAATGTTATGCGCTTTCGGTATTGTAGGCCTTCACATTTAGTTTCCTTCCGACTCTGAAATACCACTCTTATCGTAGTAGGCACGGTAACACTGAGTAAAACATAAATGATCGGAAATTGTATTCTCTACTACTTTTGTTATGTAGTCTTTTCGATAGGACCAATAACATAGGTATTTAAAAACTTTTAGGTGTCTTCCCCTAAACTACAATTTCATCAAGGGTGAGTAAAATTGTTTATAGATTAGACTGCAGTTTCTTATTCCCTGTTTCTATATACCGATTTTCACTAAATTCTGTTAATCCATTTTCTCGTGGCTCGGCGCTGGTATGGACTTAGCAACAAAAATACAAATTCACGAAAACCTGTGACACAAATGATCGGATATTTGATTCAATATAACTTTAGTTATGTAGTATTTATCGATAGGACCACTAACAATATAACTCTAATATATAATATTTAAAAAATCTTAGGCCCTCCCCTAAACTACCATTTTATTTTTTTATTTATTTATTTATTTATTTATTTATTTATTTATTTATTTATTTATTTATTTATTTATTTATTTATTTATTTATTTATTTATTTATTTATTTATCAATTTATTTAGCGTATGGCAACACATTGGAATATACAACAATATATAAATCATATACTAAAATAACTAGGGCCTTATTACTGTTAGACATGAAACAGAGTATACAATGACAGTGTATGCACTTATATAGTGAGAGGTAGTGGTGGTGATTATTGTTTTAAGAGGAAGTACAACTGGGCAACCATCCTCTATATAACACTAATCAGAGGGAAAAAATGGAAGGGGTCCGACACTTCGAAAAATTAAAATATCGGCCAAAGGAAGGCAAGGGCCACGAAGGGCGTGAAAATGAAAGACTCCCTAGCCCTCGCATACCTAATAGCGTCGGGGTCGGAAAAGAACAAGAGTTGACCAAGGGAGGTCGGATAGGATAGATGAAAGTGAGGAGCCTGGCACAAGTAAGTGGAAGCAATGCCAGGACTCAGCTGAGGGCCCCGTGGTCGCCAACCCACGCTCCAAAGTTCAGAGCCCTTGGGGCTTATATAGTGAGAGTCAATTTATCTATCCAGTTAACAGCATCTGGAGTCAACGATAGATTGTAGAGGCTCACCCCCCGCATTTACATACCGATTTTAATTAAATTCTCTTCAGCCGTTTCCTCGTGATGCATGTACATACAGACAGACAGATAGGCAGACAGACAGACAGACAGACAGAGACAGACAGACAGAAATTACGGGAAAACTCTTGTTTTATGTATATAGATTGTACCTGGCAAGTGCAATTTGGCTCTTTTCTATGTAAATTAACAATATGTAATTCTTTCAAGTGTTGTACCTGATGTTCGGACTTCTAAGTCCCCTATATTGTTAGAGCTGTTATTCATTCAGATTTTCTATTTCTCAATTTTTAAACTAGGGAAAAAAAGGGAATGAAATTTGTTGTGTTAACTTCTGCTCTAGTTAATTCCATGTCCAGTCATTCAACCCACACGCGTCTTATCCCTTTGTGAACCACGGATAATCCGTAACAGAAGGTATCGGCCAAAGAAAGACAAGGGCTACGAAGGGCGTGAATATGAAAGACTCTCTAGGCCTCGAATGTTCTAATACCGTCGGGATCGCAAAAGAACAAGAGCTGATCAAGGGAGGTCGGACAGGATAGATGAAAGCGAGGAGCCTGACACAAGAAAGTGGAAGCAATACCAGGACTCATCCAAGTAGTGGTGGTGGTGGTGGTGGTGGTGGTGATTATTCTTTTAAGAGGAAGTACAGCTAGGCAACCATCCTCTATATAACACCAATCAGAGAGAAAATAGGGAAGGGATCCGACACTTCGAAAAATGAAGGTATCGGCCAAAGAAAGGCAAGGGCCACGAAGGGCGTGAAAATGATTCCCTAGCCCACGCAAACCTAATAGCATAGGGGTCGGAAAAAAACAAGTGTTGACCAAGGAAGGTCAGATAGGATAGATGGAAGTGAGGAGCCTGGCACAAGTAAGTGGAAGCAATACCACGACTCAGATAAGTGCCCCGTGGTCGCCAACCCAGCTCCAAATTCAGAGCCCCTGGGGCCCCTTTTATTCGCCTCTTACGACAGGCAGCGGATACCGTGGGTGTTATTCTACCGCACCCACCCACAGGGGGTGGACTCATCCAAGGGCCCTGTGGTCACCAAACCAGGTGGTGGTGGTGGTGGTGGTGGTGGTGGTGATTATTGTTTTAAGAGGAAGTACAACTAGGGAACCATTCTCTATATAACACAAATCAGAGGGAGAAATGGAAGGGATCCGACACTTCGAAGAACGAAGGTATCGGCCAAAGGAAGACAAGGGCCACGAAGGGCGTGAAAATGAAAGACTCCCTAGCCCTCGCAAACCTAGTAGCGTCGGGGTCGAAAAAGAACAAGAGTTCACCAAGAGGGGTCGGATAGGATAGACGAAAGTGAGGACCCTAGTAGAAGTAAGTGGAAGTGGTGGTGGTGGTGATTATTGTTTTAAGAGGAAGTACAACTAGGCAACCATCCTCTATATAACACAAATCAGAGGGAAAATATGGAAGGGGTCCGACACTTCGAAAAATGAAGATATCGGCCAAAGAAAGACAAGGGCCACGAAAGGCGTGAAAATGAAAGACTCCCTAGCCCTCGCAAACCTAATAGCATCGGGGTCGGAAAAGAACAAGAGTTGACCAAGAGAGGTCGGATAGGATAGATGAAAGTGAGGAGCCTGGCACAAGTAAGTGGAAGCAATGCCAGGACTCAGCTGAGGGCCCCGTGGTCGCCAACCCACGCTCCAAAGTTCAGAGCCCCAGGGGCCCCTTTTAGTCGCCTCTTACGACAGGCAGGGGATACCGTGGGTGTTATTCTACCGCCCCCACCCACAGGGGGAGTAAGTGGAAGCAATGCCAGGAATCGGCTAGGGCCCCGTGGTCGCCAACCCACCCTCCCAAGTTAAGAACGCCCTGGGGCCCTTTTAGTCGCCTTTTTCGACATGCGTGGGATATCGTGGATGTAATTCCGCCGCCCTCACCCACAGGGAGTAAAGTTTTGAGGATAGGCAACCTTTCATATATAACATTAACATTAAATAAATTTTATCGTAAGAAAAATTTAAAGAAGAAAGTGGGTCCCCACTGATGGCAATTGCTGGTTCGAGGGAATGCGTGTGGTACATAATTTTGTAGTCTGCATCCCTATGCATTCGTCTCTCAAAAGAGTCTGAAAAAGTCTAGTTGGGCAACCGTCCTGTATTAACACTAATCAGAAGGGAAAACGGAGCGGGTCCAAAACCTCCAAGGATGAAGATATCGGTAAGAAATAACGAAGGGCCAAGTAGGCAGTGAAAATGAGAGGCACACTAGGTCACACAAATCTAATAGTCTCAGGGTCGGAAATTAACAAGAGTAGACCAAGAGAGAGGAGAATGCCACAAGTAAGTGGAAACAATGCCAGACTCAGCTATACACTCTTTGATATCCAACCTACGCTCTTCTTGAGAGCTTCTGGGATGCCCTTTTAGTCGTCTCTTATGACAGGCAGGGTATAACGCGGATGTATTCTACCACCCCCACACACAGGCGTATTTCCCTGACTTGCAATCCCGGTCCCCTAAGCCTCGGGAGGGCAATTAACGCACAATCTGATCTTAAAACTACTGAAAATGGTACGTGGACCCCGTTTGTTCCAAAGAAGGCGGCTGTCAGTCAGTAGTGCCAGGGAGCGCAGTGTTCATTATTTCGAATGCAATCAATATTCCTACTTTTTTTTAACGCTTGATCGAAAGGATCCTCCCATTTCTCTCCCCCCTTATTCCCTGCTGGAATAAAGGAGGGTATTTTATCTCGCTAAACTGCCAAATAAAATCACCAGCATCCCTAAACTGCTCAAACAGCGCCATTTCTTCCCCTCCACCTATTATTTCGTTGGTTCACCGTGAGTTGTGTTGCCTTATATGGCCATTTAACGTCGAGTCTGCAGTTAGCAGAACTGTTACTAGCTGCTACTGCCGGCGCCTAACTTCATTAATTTCACCCACCTTCACTACAACACTGTACCGTGTGGACTGCAGTTTGTGGTGGTTCTAGCTCCCTCTGTGGATCAGTGGTAGAGGGCCGGTCTGTGGATACCAAGATCACTGGTTCATTATTTTCTTGCTAGTTTGCTTTACGTCGCACCGACACAGATAGGTCTTATGGCGACGATGGGATAGGAAAGGCCTACGAGTGGGAAGGAAGTGGCCGTCGCCTTAATTAAGGTATATCCCAAGCATTTGCCTGGGATGAAAATGGGAAAACACGGAAAACCATCTTCAGGGCTGCCGACAGTGGGGTTCGAACCTACTATCTCCCGGATGCAAGCTCACAGCTGCACGACCCTAACCGCATGGCCAACTCGCCCGGTGATCACTGGTTCAAAAGTACATTTTACGTTCTTACGAAGTCAACATGTAAAAATCTTCGGCGGCATATTCGGTGTCGCCTAACTAAATTAAGAAAAGATCCCCCAACAGATATCTGGATTTTCTGCCTTCAGAAAGAGTAAAACGGATCGTCGAAATTGACTCGCACGCAGCCTACATGGCACCGAATTAAAATGCCAGCACATATTAGCTAAGGCCATACGATTAGTAGTATCATTTCTTAACTCTAATCATAAGTGAAAAAGGAAATGGTTCGTCTCTTCCAAGAATGAAGGTATCGTTGAATGACAGGGAAAGGGCCACGAAGGGCGTGGAAATGAAAGGCTCCAAGCCCTGCACACCTAATACCGACAGCTGGTAACATACCCCCTCAGTCAAGCAGCTCGTCTCCTTACTTCCGAGTCTTCCCTGCCCAAAATTTGCAACATTTCTGTAACACTACTCTTTCGTTGGAAATTCTTCTTCTTTTCCTACCGATTCTTCCCCCCATCCTGGGGGTCGCGGGTGCGAACTCCGTCGCATATGTGGAATTGGCCCTGTTTTACGGCCGGATGCCCTTCCTGACGCCAACCCTGTATGGAGGGATGTAATCACTATTGGGTGTTTCTGTGGTGTTGGTTGTGTGGTATGTTGTCTGAATATGAAGAGGAGAGTGTTGGGACAGACACAAACACCCACTCCCCCGGCCACAAGATTTAATCAGAAGCGATTAAAATCCCCGACCCGGCTGGGAATCGAACCCGGGACCGTCTGAATCGAAGGTCAGTACGCTGACCATTCAGCCAACGAGTCGGACACTCTTTCGTTGGAAATCACCCGGAACAAATCGAGCTGCTTTCCTTTGGATCTTTTCCATTTCTTGAATCAAGTAATTCTGATGAGAGTCCCGAACATTGGAACCAAACGCTTACCAGGGTCTTACAGTATAGTCCCCCTCCTTCACATCCTTACAATAACCCCTAAATACACTCATAACTGCATGAAGAGATCTGTAACCTTTCTTTACAACCTCGTTAATGTGATTATTCCATAGCAGAGATTTCCTTATTATTATCAGCGTATGGCAAGGAAATTTACAGTATGTACATAATATACTATATTCATACAATAACAAAAAACATTGATTCACTTCAGGCATTAGCGTTACTTGTTATCATATCCGAATGAACAACTTTTGAATCCAACGTAGTGTTTCCGCTATTGTTGATAGGAAGTCTTCCAATCTACCTGGATAAACCCGCTGAGAACTCGCTGACAATGTGGGGAATGGTCTGGCGGGGGCTCCACAATCACATTCTGGAGATGGTACAAAGTTCCCACTTGTAGAAAGAATCCCTGCACCTTCCTGGTCGTGCTCAATCTGGACCAATTTGCTCGCGGCAGTTGGGATCCGTTAGCAAATTTTTCCCTTCTGAAGATAATAATGGCGTGTGTCCTCCGGAGAGGATGTTATGCAGGGGCAAGTCAGTACAGTTATTCCAGCGGCCTTTCCATTCCTCCAAAACATTGAAGTTGGTGGACGTCTTCAGAGCAGCAGCACAAAGGGGTGGACGTCGTTATTTCAGTCTTTCAAGACTAAGAGCTGGTATGTCGTCTAGAACAGGTAGCAGAGGATTGTTGCAGATCTTGCTGTACTCTCGAACTAAGATAACCTCTCCTCTTGGTGAAACTTACAACTCGACTTTTCACACCGTTTACCAACGTACCATTGTCTGCTGTCAATCTCACAACTTTATCAAGATCCTTAAGCTGTCGCTCGCAATCCTTTAACGTATTTATCACTCTATACAGCACCCAAAACATCCTTATCTGTGATTCTAGTTCTTTACTGATATAATTTGTACAAATATAGATGAAACAGGTTGAGATGGTTACTACGCACCAAACGGATTAGCAGTGAAAGGATAACAAAATCTATTTTGTAACTCCAGCTGATTGGGAACAGTGATCCAAGAACAAAATGGATGGATTTATTTGAAGAACGATCTTAGAAAACGTAACATGGGCCGAACCATATTTTTGAATGAGTGGTGAAATCACGACCGAGATGTGTGTAGCAGAAACACATTAGCCCCAAACTTGAATGAACTGGACAAAGGGAAATGATGATATAGATGGTGGTGGTGGTGGTGGTGGTGGTGGTGGTGGTGGTAGTGGTGGTGGCGGTGGTGATGGCAGAATATTGGATCAGTACAATGTTGTGAATCCATAAATCAAGCACTAAAAGTGATAATTCTGACACGCTGGTTTAATTGTACGTTCCACCCGAAGCAATATCCATTTATTCAGCTGAAGGAGGGCTCTGGCTCAACTTTCACCAGTTATTCGTATTTTCTGGAGAATATAATACTAATATTGTTAATACAGTGCATTTCTCTCATTGTCTTTCTTTTGGGGATCACGTCTCTTGTCTCCCCCACTTGGGAGCACTTGAGGCTTGTTTGTGGCCGGGGGCTCGTTCCCAATTAGCAGTCCAGGATAGGTTCCTAGTCCCGTCTAACTTACAGCCCTCCCCAGAGAACACTTTTAGCTTAATACCAATTTCCATGATAATAAAACAGGCGATAACTTCCCTTTTACCACACTAGCAAGTAAAAACAAGTTTTATGACCTCCAGAGATTGGAATTCAGCGTGTTTGCTAACTTAATCCACACTTGATAGAAATACGACCTAAATGTTATTATTTTCCTTTATCCCTGGAGCAGGATCTTGTGAATATTAATTAAAACTCCGAAGAAGTGTTTATAAATTCATTTATTCAGGTAATAAATGAGAAGAAGAACAATGAGAATAGTGTGGCCTCAGCTACAATGGGCAGGCATTTTGATCTGCCGCCATGTAGGCTCCCTTCGTATCAAGTTCGATGTTCTGTTACGCACTATCAGACGGCAGAGAAGCCAGATCTCTCTTGGGCGATCTAGGCTGAGATTTTAAATTAATTTTGTCAGGTAAACACCGAATGAGTAATCAGTGATCTTTAACCTGAAGGCGTCCTAAGACATGAAGTATCGAGTGGACTTCTGTCTACGCATCAAAAATCCGACTACCTCTGCATGGTTCGAACCTGCGGTCTTAGGATGCAGAACCCAACACTCTACACTGAACCACAGACGGAAATCGATTAATCAGTTAAACATTATATAGTCTAGCATCATTTTACCATACTTTATTACATGGCATAATTCCAAAAATATTACAGCATGTCAATATACTCTACTTTCTCGGAACGTTACAAAGCATATGAATAATCATTACCTGCATGACTGCGTGTAGTCGTTTAAGTTGTTTAATATTAATAATAATAATAATAATAATAATAATAATAATAATAATAATAATAATAATAATAATAATAATATACCGGGCGAGTTGGCCGTGCGGTTACAGGCGCGCGGCTGTGAGCTTGCATCCGGGAGACAGTGGGTTCGAATACCACTGTCGGCAGCCCTGAAAATGGTTTTCCGTGGTTTCCTATTTTCACACCAGGCAAATGCTGGGGGTTGTACCTTAAATAAGGCCACGGCCACTTCCTTCCAACTCCTAGGCATTTCCTATCCCATCGTCGCCATAAGACCTATCAGTGTCGGTGCGACGTAAATCCCCTAGCAAATAATAATAATAATAATAATAATAATAATAATAATAATAATAATAATAATAATAATAATAATAATAATACAGTGTCGGTGCGACATAAATCCCCTAGTAAATGATAATAATAATAATAATAATAATAATAATAATAATAATAATAATAATAATAATAATAATAATAATAATAATAATAATAATAATAATAATAATAATGTTGCTGTTGAGTATTCAGACCGAAGGCTATTTTGATCCGCAACAGCTCCACCATCAGTTGTCATAGAGGCCTAGGAGTCACTAAAGAGGAGTAGTAGGGAAATGCGGAGTGAGGTTGTTTCCCATTGCTTTCCTCACTGAGCCAGAAGTTGCAGTTACACATTAGTCTGCGAAGTCCACTGAAATGCATGCACCAACTGACCCTGTGAGCGACATTTTCACACCATTCTTAGCAGGGACTGGCTACATAAGGAATGGTATCACTATTTTTAACACCGCTCATACCTCAGTCATTTTCACATTGTCAAAGCTAAGGATGAGACAGAGACAGGACAATGAAAGCGACAAAGTTGTTCTATCCCACACTAAAAGACATGGTGCACTGTAGACACTGAGTCTTACCAGCAAAGGCGTATTATTATTATTATTATTATTATTATTATTATTATTATTATTATTATTATTATTATTATTATTATTATTATTATTATTATTATTATTATTATTATTAGTGAGCCATAACTCACGGGTTCATTCTATGAATATGACTCCTGCTGCTGTCAATTTAGTCTTCGACTTTCTGCGTTGTTGAATTATGGCCTCTGTGGCTGCATGACTTGAGATGACATCCTCCCTTCTCCGTATACCGATAAGTGGCGGTCTTGCGCCACATCAGTAGTGGAAAGTTTTTCTTTCCACCAGATATGTAATTTTTGTGCTTGACAAAAGCTTTTGTTGTTAACTTATTGGTAAATGGACACGATACGTTTTGGCACGGCGTTTTTGACATATGAACGCTTTTTTAAATGCTTTAAAAGATGCGGTTATTACCTCTGGCACTTTCGAGAGATCGATTATTGTTCTTATCTTAGGTATTTGATTTTCTTTCCGCTGCCAGTTCCCTTTTAATGTTTCTGTTACTTTTATTAATTGTACTCGCCACATTTTTCTTCTGAGTTTTCTCTATTTATCTTTATATTTCTTGATCTCTTGATAGCGAAATGTGTCACCTTCATGATGGGTGATTTATGTTTGAGTTACTGGATTGTGTTTGATATGCGCCTTGTTATTCTACGTATGTATTGGTACATGTCCTCTCGGCTATATGTAATTGATGCTGTATGCTACAACTGAGTGGTCCGTACATTTCTTGTGCATGTGTGTTCCTTGTGTGGATTTTCCATTTCTCTGCCCTTCAAAATCCATGTCGATGCTGGGCTTTACCACCATTGTATGGGATAAACAGGGTTAAAGTTTGAAGGTACTTACTGTATGTGATTGCTACTCCTATTTCGGAAGCGATGCCGATATTTAGATAAATCGTACGCCTTATGTAGGCCTACCTATTCATCTGAGCATTTGACTTACGAAATGCTCTTGTTTGAGGCCCTATGTAAATGCGCGTGACCACCAGTTTTCCCTCGGCTGTGGCCTTTTTTGGCATATCTGCAAGTGCGCGAGTGTGTGTAAACAAGTAGTTTAATGGGGCGTATACCAACTATGGGTTTTCCGTAGTTGTTTATTTTTATTTCCTCCTTATTGTTGGCGTGATTCGCCCCTTTTTTATTTTTTATTTTTTGCTAGGGGCTTTACGTAGCACCGACACGGATAGGTCTTATGGCGACGATGGGATAGGAAAGGCCTAGGAGTTGGAAGGAAGCGGCCGTGGCCTTAATTAAGGTACAGCCCCAGCATTTGCCTGGTGTGAAAATGGGAAACCACGGAAAACCATCTTCAGGGCTGCCGATAGTGGGATTCGAACCTACTATCTCCCGGATGCAAGCTCACAGCCGCGCGCCTCTACGCGCACGGCCAACTCGCCCGGTCCCCCCCCCCTTTTTTTTTTACCCTACCGTCGTCACATATACATTTTTTTTTGTATTTGAAGTAAAAGATGGCAATCATGTTTGTCTTAATTCATGTTCCCTTTTTATTTTCATGCACTCTGCACATTCTTAATACTTTGCCCACTAATTACCTTTCCGTGATTGGCTTTGATGATTTTATCTAACTAGGTGATTATTTTTTAACAAATCTTATTGTGTGTGAGAGGTAACTTTTGAGTTACGTTTTATATATGTTGTGATTATGAATATCTGTTCTGTTGGAAAGATTTACTCCTTTTCGGGATTTATAATCCAAGTCGTATGTTATTGTATTGAGATGAAAGTAATACGCAACTACTATGTAAGTAAAGCAATTGTTTTATGTGTAGTGGTGGTGGTGGTGATTATTGTTTTAAGAGGAAGTACAACTAGGCAACCATTCTCTATATAACACTAATCAGAGAGAAAAAATGGAAGGGGTCCGACACTTCGAAAAATGAAGGTATCGGCCAAAGGAAGACAAGGGCCACGAAGGGCGTGAAAATGAAAGACTCCCTAGCCCTCGCAAACCTAATAGCGTCGGGGTCGGAAAAGAACAAGAGTTGGTCAAGGAAGGTCGGATAGGATAGATGAAAGTGAGGAGCCTGGCACAAGTAAATGGAAGCGATGCCAGTACTCAGCTGAGGGCCCCATGGTCGCCAACCCACGCTCCGAAGTTCAGAGCCCCTGGGGCCCCTTTTAGTCGCCTCTTACGACAGGCAGGGGATACCGTGGGTGTTATTCTACCGCCCCCACCCACAGGGGACTTTTATGTGTAGGCCCTCACCATATGAATATGGTCTTGGTAAAAGTGACATGAAAACAAACTCTGATGTAAGAACCATACATGCACATTTATATGTATATGTTTGTCCTTTTATATTTCGAGTTATTATCCTTTTCTCCGGATTTTTAAATTAAACCTTACTTTTAAATATTTCTTGGTTTGTATTGTATGTAGACTAGCATCTTAGGCTTGTTTTCTATGACCTAGGAGGCCTATTTCCAGTTCATGACCTGTTCGCTGGTCATTTCCAGTCACAGTCCAAATCCAACCTTTGGTATCATGATTATTGTTGTGGCACTTGATTTCCACTACGCACTGTAATTTTCATGATCATGTTTCTCCTGGATCGGGTGTTACATTATATCTTCATGGGAATTTATCGCAGAAGAGATTCGTATGAAAGGAAACGGCGTATGGCTTTTAGTGCCGGGAGTGTTCGAGGACGTTTTCGGCTCGCGAGGTGCAGGTCTTTTGATTTGACTCCCGTAGGTGACCTACGCGTCATGATGAGAATGGAATGATGATGATGACACATACACCCAGCCCCCGTGCCAGCGAAATTAAACAATGATGGTTAAAATTCCCGACCCTGCCGGAATCGAACCCGGATTAGCCATGGAACCGGAGAGAGATTCATATAATTAGCCGGTATGCGTGGTTCATGACGATTAAAATCTCCGATGTGACCGGGCTTCGAATCCGGGATCCTTTGGACCAAAGGCCAGCACGCTGACCCTTTAGTAATGGAGACGGAGTGAGACAAGGTGACGAAAAGCTACACTTAAAGGAACAGTTATCAGTGGTGATTATTGTTTTAAGACGAAGTAGAACCGGGCTGCCATTCTCTATTAACAGTAATCAGAGGAAAAGATCGAAGATCCTTCGAAGCATGAACCATGGGTAAAAGAAATGGAAGGACCTTGAAGAGCGTGAAAATGACAGACTTCGCAGGCCTTCGTGGCTCAGGTGGCAGTGCGTCAGCCTCTCACCGCTGGGTTCCGGTCACTCCATGTGGGATTTGTGCTGGACAAAGCCGAGGCGGGACAGATTTTTCTCCGGTTACTCCGGTTTTCCCCGTCATCTTTCATTCCAGCAACACTCTCTATTACCATTTCATTTCATTTCATCTGTCAGTCATTAATCATTGCCCCAGAGGAATGCGATAGGCTTCGGCAGCCGGCTCAATTCCTATCCTCGCCGCAAGATGGGGCTTCATTCATTCCATTCCTGACCCGGTCACTGACTGGAAAACAGGTTGTAGGTTTTCATTTTCAATAAAATCATCTAAAGTGAGACTAACTGCCTATTATCAGATATGGATATGTTATGTGAAACCTTTTGACATTGACATTGCAACATATGGTGTAATACTGCTAGAGTAACTGTCGAGTCATCGCTCTGTCTTTGTATCTTTTTAGCGATGAGATCATTATAGGGAACTCCTAGTTCGCCTGAGGCTATTTCAATACAATATATAATATTTGTAGCTAGGTGGGAGTAACATCATAGCTGTTTTGAGAAATGGCGTGTCTGTGACAACTTGTGTCTACAATGCAGTACTGTACCCTATAGCAGCTCATCAATTGGAAGGAGAGTTAGGCCACAGTTGGTCAGTGATTGAGGGAGATCAAGAAGAAGCTGTCGAATGGATACGTAATCGTCAGTGACCAAATGGATTATATGTTCGGAGTGTGTTTCGTGTATTCGGTCGAGTTCTTGTGTCAGTTCGGTGACAGCCGAATACTGAGTCGTCGTAACGCAGACTAACAATTATCAGTGAATTACTTGTAAATTTGATTGTGAAGTGTGAATATAATTTCAAGCCATCCTATATCTCGTTTGTGAAACTAAATTAGGCTTGAGATACCTACAGCTGATACAATTTAAAGGAATACTTCGTAATAACACTCAAAGTGTTGAAGGTGCTGTTGCGTGAACCAGTGAGGGATAAATTTCGTGTACAACTTTTAAATGCCCGGTCAAGAGGATTTCAAATTTTATGCCTAGAGTTTCGTTCAGTTATAATGTCAGAGTTTTATATTATCTTTTGAATTATCGCAGTAAATCTCACTCGTTAAAATCAGCATTTAAAGAATGCATGTTGTTTAGAATCAAATATAATTGTTTCATTTCAATAGTAGATCAGATAACCTCAAATTTTAATGGGGAAACCGAACGCCAATCTCCTTTTCCCAGAACCTATATGTTCTGCTGTTATAGTAAGCTTATTATACATGCTAGTTGCTTTACGTCGCACCGACACAGATAGATCTTACGGCGACGATGGGACAGGGAAGGGCTAGGAGTGAGAAGGAAGCGGCCGTGGCCTTAATTATGGTACAGCCCCAGCATTTGCCTGGTGTGAAAATGGGAAACCACGGAAAACCATTTTCAGGGCTGCCGACAGTGGGGTTCGAACCTACTATCTCCCGAATACTGGATACTGGCCGCACTTAAGCGACTGCAGCTATCGAGCTCGGTAGTATGATTACCTCACACCCTAGATATATTCAAGACTCTCATTCTATTATCGTTACATTGATTTGTAGCTGGCGCCCATCAACAATTGTATGTGTAAGTAATCAGGTAAGTACAAAGTGTGAGTACATTCTCCGTCGATTGAGTATTTTATTTTATGAACATTGTAATATTGTTTCATTATAATTCAGTTTCAATATTTATAAATCAATGAGTTGTAACCACAAGACCTAACTTATTACATAGTCTTACACTTAACACCATATGGCATTTTTGAGTTTTCTTTAACCTACACCACGGCATAACGAGATGATAAGATGACCTGGTACGATAGGTATGTATGGTGTTCCGACATACTAACAAATCATTACTGGGCTTACTCTTCATATATATCAGAAGAATATATACGTATAAATTGATTGCAAGTAAGTGGAAGCAATGCCTGCCTCAGCCAGAGGCCTCGTAGTCACCAACGCACACTCCAAAATTGAGATACCCTAGGTTGGATGTGTGTATGTTTCATGTTTCTCGTAAGAGTTCATCCCCATTTTCAAGAAGACTCTTCGGTAACGAATTATAGGAAGGGTTTTCGTTGAAATAGTGTGCGTAACAAAATATGGAAAAGCATAACACTCCGGGGTGTCTATAAACGAATTTTCAGCCAATATCATTGAAATAAGCATTTCTGGGAGCGCTGGCTAGGCGTAGCGGAGGTTGCAATGTTTGTGTAATATTTCGGAAGTAATCCCTCCTGTTAGCTTAAGCTGCAGCCGTGTGTACGGAACTTGACAAGGCGAGGCAGAGCTACGGAACATCGTCTTCCTGCCATTACCAACGTCTACCTTCTAGCTGATACAGCCGAGCACTGTTTACCATCAGTGATCGTCATCTACTCTAATAGCAATCGCTTAACCCCAAGTTTACTTGATGACTGAATCACTAAATTTACTGCTATCTTAGGCAATATTTTTCAGAAGAAAATCAAAAAATATCTAAGAATTTTTGTGTGGCATGGGGATGTGATTTAAATTAATTTCATTTTTTAACAAAGGATACCTTTAAGGACCTTCATGAACGCTTGAATCCTGAACGTGAAATTCTCTACCGAATGGAAACGGCTAGATAAACGTTTAACAAGATATCACTGAGACTCACGGTACGTCAAGGTATGTTTGGGGCGAGCTGAGTGGCTCAGACGGTTGTGGCGCTGTGCTTCTGACCCCAACTTTGCAACTTCGATCCTCGCTCACGTCAGTCAGCCCAGTGTCGATTACCGGCACTTAAAAGAACTCCTGCGGGACTAAATTCAGGCAACATCGGCGTCTCCGAAAACCGTAAAAGTAGTTAGCGGGACCGGGACCGAAAAGCAATAGTCTATTATTATTATTATTATTATTATTATTATTATTATTATTATTATTATTATTATTATGTCCGACTCGTTGGCTGAACGGTCAGCGCACTGGCCTTCGGTTCAGAGGGTCCCGGGTTCGATTCCCGGCCGGGTCGGGGATTTTAACCATAATTGGTTAATTCCAATGGCCCGGGGGCTGAGTGTATGTGTTGTCTTCATCATCATTTCATCCTCATCATGACGCACAGGTCGCCTACAGGCGTCAAATAGAAAGACCTGCACCTGGCGAGCCGAACCCGTTCTGGGATATCCCGGCACTAAAAGCCATACGACATTTCATTTCATTATTATTATTATTATTATTATTATTATTATTATTATTATTATTATTATTATTATTATTATTATTATTATTATTATTTGCTTTACGTCGCACCGACACAGAGATATCATATGGTGACGATGGGATAGGAAAGAGCTAGGAGTAGGAAGTTAGTGGTCACGGCCTTAATTAAGGTACAGCCCCAGCATTTGCCTGGTGTGAAAAAGGGAAACCACGGAAAACCATTTTCAGAGCTGCCGACAGTGGTGTTCGAACCCGCTATCTCCCGAATGCAAGCTCACATTATTATTATTATTATTATTATTATTATTATTATTATTATTATTATTATTATTATTAATATTATTATTATTATTATTATTATTATTATTATTATTATTATTATTATTATTATTATTATTATTATTATTATTATTATTATTATTTCGTTATGCCCATTCATAGAGCGCGTTCGAACTTGTTCATTGGCTTGATGACTTTCGCCATCCTATTCTTCCGAAATCTCTTCACGAACTCACTGTGTTACCTCTTCCGTTCATCTGACCACTTTGTACCAGTCCTGCTGCTAGTTTTCACCACAAATGTGTGTTTATTTATTGACGTCATGAAGACATTGCGATTTTTCATGATGTCTTCCCTGATGTTCAATTGATTCCTCCAGCCAATTTATTCACCTGTTTTGGGAATTTACTACATTGAATAACCTTTTTGTGAATTTATTATTATCCCTCCTAAAACTGTGTCCAAAAAATTCCAAACGTCTCCTCCGTACAGTATTGATGAAACTAACTGTGTAACTGCAGTTCGCCTTTTGATCTAAATTCCATCTATATATATAAAATAACTTGTTCTGACTGACTAACTGACTGACTGACTGACTGACTGACTGACTGACTCATCATCGCCGAGCCAAAACTACTGGACATAAAGAAATTAAATTTTGGGGATACATTCATATCAAGATGTAAATGCTCGCTAAGAGAGTATTTTCGGATATTCCGTCGCTAAGGGGGTGAAAAACGGGGGGTGAAATTTTAAAATGAATGTATCTATATCTCAAAACTTTAAAAAAATTGGTATTTTGAATTTTCTTTAAAAATAAGGAAACACTTTTTTTTTTTTTTTTCAGAAAATCCCAATAGGAGGGGTGAAAAAGGTTGAATGTCTTTAATCAGGATACCGGTACTTATATCTCAGAAAATGAAGATATTACAGACCTGATGATTGGTACTTTTGATCTCTTTTAAAAAGAAAGATAAAGTATTTTTTAGTTTTTGGAAAATCCAATTAATTGGAGGGTGAAAAGAGGGGTGAATTTTTAAAATGAATGTATCCATATCTCTAAACTTTGAAAGTTTCCAGATGTAAAAATTGGTATTTAGAAAATAATGAAACACGTATTTTTTTGTTTTCGGAAAATCCCAATAGGAGGGGTGAAAAGGGGAGAAAATGGGTTGAATGTCTTTAATGAGGGTACTTATATCTCAGAAACTGAAGATATTACAGACCTGAAAATTGGTGTTTGGGATCTCCTTTAAAAATAAAGAAACGCATATTTTTTTGTTTTGGGAAAATCTAATTAATTGGGGGGGGGTGAAAATGGGTTGAATTTTTAAAATGAGTGTATCTATATCTCAAAACTTTAAAACTTTACAGATGTAAAGAGTTGCATTTAGAATCGCCTTTAAAAATAAAGAAACACGTATTTATTGTTTTCGGAAAATCCCAATAGGAAGGGTGGAAAAGGGTGAAAAATTGGTTTAATGCCTTTAATGAGGCTACTTATATTTCAGAACCTGAAGATATTACAGACCTGGAAATTGGTATTTGGGGTCTACTTTAAAAATAAAGAAACATGTATTTTTTCGTTTTTGGAAAATCCTAATAATGCGGGGATGAAAAAGGGGGTAAATTTTTAAAATGAGTGTATCTACATCTTAAAACTTTAAAAGTTTACACAAGTAAACATTGGTATTTAGAATCTACTTTCAAAATAAAGAAACATGTATTTTTTGTTTTCGGAAAATCCCAATAGCAGGGGTGAAAGAAGGGTTGAATGCCTTTAACGAGGATACTTATATCTCAGAAACTTAAGATATTACAGACCTGAAAATTGGTATTTGGGATCTCCTTTAAAAATAAGGAAGCTTTTTTTTTTTTGCTTTTGGAAAATCCAAATAGTGGGGGGTGAAAAGGGGATGGATTTTTAAATTGAGTGTATCTATATCTCCAAATATTAAAAGTTTACAGATAAAAAATTTATATTTAGAACCTCCTTTAAAAATAATTAAAAATGTACTTTTTTTGTTTTCTGAAAATCCCAATAGGAGGGGTGAAAAGGGGAGAAAAATGGGTTGAATGCCTTTAATAAAGGTACTTATATCCCAGAAAGTGAGGATATTACAGACCAGAAAATTGGTGTTTGGGATATGCAAAAAAAGCACGTATTTTTTGTTTTTGGAAAATCCAATTAATGGCTGTTAAACAGGAGTGACAAATTGGGGTGCATTTTTTGAAAGATTAAATCTACAAAATATCTGAGAAACGTAAAATGTTACAGACGTAAAAGGTGGTATTTGGAATCTCCTGTAAATGTAAAGAAACATAGGTGAATTGTTTTTGGAAACTCCACTTAAGGGGAACTAAAACGGGGGTGAAATTTTAAAATGAGAAATTCTATATATCTATAAAAACTTAACATGTTACAGAAGTTAAAAATGGTATTTTTTATCTCTATTAAAAATAAAGAAACGTGTATTTTTAGTTTTCGGAAAAACCACTTGGGTGGGGGCGGGGTAAATGTGACTGAAAATGGTGTTGAATTCTTTTAATTAGGCTACTGATATCTCAAAAATGAAGATGTTACAGACGTGAAATTTGATATTTGGAATCTGCCTCAAAAGTAAAGAAACACGTATTCTCGGAAAATCCAAGGTGAAATAATTAAAAATTTAATTGTATGAGAATACTTACATCCAATAAAAACTAAAGTTGTTACAGACGTGAAAATTGGTATTTGGATCTCCTTTAAAAACAAAGAAAAACGCGTTTTGGTGGGAAATCATCTTGGGGGGGGGGGCGGGAGTGAAAAGGAGTTGAATTCCTTTCATGAGGACACATAAATCATAAACTGAAGAAGTTAGAGTCGTGATAATTGGTATTTAAAGATCCTTTACTATTTTTTGCTGGAAATTTCACTTGGAGGGGGGGGGGGAGGAGTGTGAAAGGAAATGCAAAAAATAATGTGAATTATTTTTATGGGCATACTTATATTTCAAAACTGAAGGTAATAGACGTGAACATTGGTGTTTGGAATCTCCTTTAAACATAAAGAAACACGCCTTATTTTAATTTTTGGGGGGGGGGGTGGTAAATAAAATTAACGGCGGTGGGGTGTAAAAGGAGGTGAGACTAATTGATTTTACTGTTCATAATGTACTTATAAGGAGCCTCCGTTGCTCAGGCGGCAGTGCGCCGGCCTCTCACAGCTGGGTTCCGTAGCTCAAATCCCGGTCACTCCACGTGACATTTGTACTGGACAAAACGGAGGCAGGACGGTTTTTCTCCGGATACTCCGGTTTTCCCTGTCATCATTCGTTCCAGCAACACTGTCCAATATCATTTCATTTCATTTGCCATTCATTAATAACTGCCCCAGAGGAGTGCGACAGGCTTCGGCATCCCCCTGTGGGTGGGGGCGGTAGAATAACACCCACGGTATCCCCTGCCTGTCGTAAGAGGCGACTAAAAGGGGCCCCAGGGGTTCTGAACTTTGGAGCGTGGGTTGGCGACCACGGGGCCCTCAGCTGAGTCCTGGCATTGCTTCCACTTACTTGTGCCAGGCTCCTCACTTTTATCTATCCTATCCGACCTCCCTTGGTCAACTCTTGTTCTTTTCAGACCCCGACGCTATTAGGTTTGCGAGGGCTAGGGAGTCTTCCATTTTCATGCCCTTCGTGGCCCTTGTCTTCCTTTGGCCGATATCTTCATTTTTCGAAGTGTCGGATCCCTTCCATTTTTCCCTCTGATTAGTGTTATATAGAGGATGGTTGCCTAGTTGTACTTCCTCTTAAAACAATAATCACCAACCAACCAACCAGGTTTCGGCAGCCGGCACAATTCCTATTGTCGCCACTAGATGGGGGCTTTATTCATTCCATTCCTGACACCATCGACTGACTGAAAACAGGCTGTAGATTTTCGATGTACTTATTCTGATCATAAAGCGATCATTGTTAATCTTTCCAGGGTTCGTTTTCAAGAGCCATCTTTTCCTTCGGAGAACGTTCTTAGATTACAGCAGATTCTCCTGGCATATAAATAAAAATTTAAAGACATTTGAAATAAACGATAGAAATGAGATTGACCGTCCAATTGTTCACCTCTATAATAAGATCAATAATGCACGGAAGTATGTCATTCGTATCGCCAGAAATCCCGCACACTTGCCTACGCGCGACAATGGTGCTGGTCACATTATCAACAATGACAATGCTAGCAGATGTAATTTACCGCCAAGTAGCGGTCTTGCATCTTACTGTGGGGTCCAGAAAATCTATAATAATAATAATAATAATAATAATAATAATAATAATAATAATAATAATAATAATAATAATAATAATAATAATAATAATAATAATAATGTGCTGGACCGTCGTCGAATGTGCGGACTGCGCTGGAAACGGGTCCTGGACGGGTAATGACTAAGAATGCAGTCCGACCGCGGGTTCAGTACCGCCAAGGCACCCAAGACGACACCACGCCGCATCTTCTGAAGGATTTGATCCATATTAAAAATGCTTATAGGAAAAGATACCAAAGATTTAGTGACCCAACTGACTGGGTGGAATACCTGGACCTAGCCCGGGAAGTACGAAATCGATTGCTGGAAAGATTGAAAAATGGGAGGAAACTTGCCGTAATCTATTAAAAAACGAGTCAGATCGCGAATTTCGGCGGATTATATATAAAACAATAAGCATTCAATTATAAATTTATGTATAATACTGTAGCGAAGCACGGGTATCTTGCTAGTTTTCTTATATAGGGCCGAAAATTTTCCTAAGACTTTTACGTTCTTGTTTCCCAATATCTGCAATTTTACAAAAGACCTCCTAAAGTTAAGGTTTCTGATGCATATAGAGCTTCCAGTACTGTACAATAACTGTTTTTAAATGTTTCAATTTAGCGATACGTGACATTACTCGTTTATTGAGGTGATCCCATGTTAGTCTAAATGCCCTCTTATGTTTTAAGTCATTTTCTGTATTGGCCAAACTGTCTAATTCCGATGGAATAATTATTTCTCCGAGTTATTTAAAAAATATACCTGTGAAATTGTCCCAAATGCCGTTTCAGTTTTTTCTTTCTTGAACACTTGCTGAAAATTCTGCATATACTTGGTTTTCTCGAATGATATCTAAAGGCCTGCCTATGATGCCATTCTGTGCAATGTCTCGATAGCACACCTAGTTTCCTCCTTGTTCTTAGTGAAGATAGCTAGGTCATCTACGAAAGCCAAGCATTTCACTTTGATTTTGTTCCCACCATTCCCGGTGTTTAGGCCTGTGATATCCGTTTCCCACTCTCTGATGACCTTATCTAAAACTAAGTTAAACAGAGTAGGATAAAGTCCATTTCCTTGACGAACAGCGGTGTATACTTCGAAAGGGTCAGAAATTTCCTCAAATATTTCATCTTAGTTCTTCTAGCGTACCGGTATCGAAAATGTAAGTCTGTCCACAGAGTCATACGCTTTCTTCAGGTCCTCGAAAGTTACAATCGTGTTGTTGCTTCTGAGGATCTTTAGAATCATCTCCAGATTCCATATCTGTTCAGCACACGAACGTCCTTTCCTAAAACCAGGTTGATATTCCCCAATCAAATGATCTGTTTGTTTCTCTAGTCGGTTCAGGGTGGCTTTAGATAGAACTTTATAAGCAACGGGTAGTAGTTATTCGGATCTGTTTTGTCAACTTTTTTATGCAAAGGATGAATCAACGCGCACTTCCAGTCCTGCGGGATCGCTTCTATTTCCAGATTTATGCTAGGATTGCGTAGATTCTTCTGGTAAGCTCTTCCCCTCCAAGTTTCAACATCTCCAAGGTAATGCCATCTTCTCCCGGTGCTTTTTATGATGGTGGAGGAGGTGATTATTGTTTTAAGAGGAAGTACAACTAGGCAACCATCCTCTATATAACACTAATCAGAGGGAAAAATGGAAGGGGTCCGACACTTCGAAAAATGAAGGTGTCGGCCAAAGGAAGACAAGAGCCGCGAAGGGCATGAAAATGAAAGACTCCCTAGCCCTCGCAAACCTAATAGCGTCAGGGTCGGAAAAGAACAAGAGTTGACCAAGGGAGGTCGGATAGGATAGATGAAAGTGAGCAGCCTGGCACAAGTAAGTGGAAGCAATGCCAGGACTCAGCTGAGGGCCCCGTGGACGCCAACCCATGCTCCAAAGTTCAGAGCCCCTGGGGCCCCTTTTAGTCGCCTCTTACGACAAGCAAGGGATACCGTGGGTGTTATTCTACCGCCCCCACCTACAGGGGGACTCTTTATTATTATTATTATTATTATTATTATTATTATTATTATTATTATTATTATTATTATTATTATTATTATTATTATTATTATTATTATTATTATTATTATTATTATTAAGCGTATGGGTATAGGTTACACATATATCGGTATCTAAAATTATATATATATATAAAAAAAGAAACGTGAAACTTGGGGCACCGTATCACAGTTGAGACGTTGAGCTTCTGCAGTTGAGTGCGGGAAGGGAGGCAAGGGCTCTTAACGCTCCCTCCACAACACGTATTGAAGTTTTCGAAATATGAGTCATAGACGAATGTTTCATATCTCTTAGATTCAAACAATATAACATTCTAAAATATTACGAAGAGGAAGAACTAGGCGAGAGTTTTAAAAGTTGATTCAAGTGTCGAAAATTTGAAAATGTTGGTCCCATCATACGAGGAAACAAATGCCATTTTTACAGACTATATTACGTGGAAAAATTGAGAGTCATCAAAGAATTGGACACAGGAAGAAGTATAGGCTGAATGATGTCGAGAAATAAACCAAAATCCACAGCTTGCCACAGCGGTTACCACAGTAACTGAGAGACGGCGCATGAAGAAGAATGATTTCGCAATTAATAGGATGCTCTTATGATAAAGCTCATCATGCAGCTCAAGTACTTGATTCAATCAACAAGGTAATGAAAATCAGAGGTGTGTGGTCCCTACGTTGCCCCTAACGAATATAAGAATACCAGAGCCTCCCATCACGACCGTCAGACTGCACCGATATCAATCATAAGTTATAAGTTACTTACTGTTATTATTATTATTGTTGTTCCGAGGTATCTGTGGAACAGCAGAGGTGAAAGAAGGTGCGGGGGTGAACGGGTCTCAAACTACGAAATTAAAGTTAAGGTAAAATTTAACAAGGTTATATTTTCTTTTCAAAATCAAGAATAAGAAATAACAAATTGAACAGGTACACAGTAGCCGAAACACAATTCGAAAAGGTACAATTACAGTGATTCCAGGATTTGGGCTCCGAGAGCCAGACACTCAATTCTTGAGCTATAAGCCCAACCTTACGATATACAGAAGTCAACAAAGGGGCAGAAGTTGTTTGAGCTGCAACGGTTTTCCTATTGACTTCTCCCTTAGGAGTTTCTTCCTCGCTACCTACATTCACCGTGGTGGGTTGATCAGTTTTGGGAGGAACTTCCCCAGTTAACAATTGGGTAACCTTACTGGATAATTCAGAAAGATTTTCAAGAACCATACTAGCTTCCTTCCTCTGAACGTCATTCAACTTCAGAGACAACAGGTCGTTAACTCTATTAGAAAAATGAAATAACCTGGCTTGCACACGTTTAATTTGATTAGGAGAAGGATCATTCTCTTCAAAAAAACTAACTACAGATGCTAGCTCAGTAGCATTGTCAGTGATCGTGGAAAGAGAGTCGTCAATTTCTTTCTCTCCCAAAGTAGGGATGGAAATGGGCAAATCAAGGGACTCTCTAAGCTTATTTGTGTCTACCGCAACCGTGCCCCCAGATTGCACATTTCTAATAGTTAATTCATAGATCAACTCCTCCTTGCGCAAATAGTTAAGATGGAGAACATCGCGAGGGCCGGGCATGATGACAGAACAATTTTGAAAAAAGAAAAATCAAAAAATTCCAGCAACTGAGAAAATTGTTAGAGTTCGGATCAAAGTAATGTTTAGCCGTCAAAAGGGGCTAAATTGAGACCCATTCAACCACGCTCTGCTACCACTTGTTCCGAGGTATCTGTGGAACAGCAGAGGTGAAAGAAGGTGCGGGAGTGAACGGGTCTCAAAATACGAAGTTAAAGTTAAGGTAAAATTTAACAAGGTTATATTTTCTTTTCAAAATCAAGAAATAACAAGAATGGCAGGTACAGAGCAGCAAGGCAACAAAAGTACAATTACAGTATTTACAGGATTTGGGCTTCGAGCCCCGAACTCACAATTCTTGAGCAATTAGCCCAGCTTTACCCCAAAACAAGTTTCAACAGAGGGGCAGAAAACCCCATTCATGCCCAGGAGCACTTGCTCCAAATTACACAGTAAAAGCCTCCTCGAGGCACGCAGAACCAAATTTCAAAAAGAGCAAACCGCTCTCAACGTTCAAGCCTATAAAGGGCCACACCAAACTCCACCTTCAAGTTGTCCTCCAAGGACATGAAAACAGGGGTAAAATACCCAACCTACTGAGGCCTATTAAGTAAGGAAAGGATAATTACATGGCCTCTAAAATACCAATTTGAGAGGAGGCGTTCTTGCACTCCTAATACACTTTATATAAAACCTACTTGGCTCTAGGCCGTTAATGCAAGGGCTAATCCCATACTAAAGAGGTGACTTATATGAGAAGACAATTTACATTACGCTAGACTGGAAGAAACGGTTGAGAAAAATAAGTTCACCTCAAAGCAATATGAGTGGGAGCTTGAGAGGGTTAAGCAATCTCTATCCCAATTTATAGTTAAACAGATAGAATAGATTCCGAGTGTCTTTACATTTTAAGGGAAAGTTACATGGTAAAAGGCTTCGGACCTGCCCCGAGAGTTAAACTGCTGAGCTAGCAAGAAAAGGAAGTTATTAAACGGCCATTACCTTGTGGATGAACTTCTGCCCGAAGAAAGAGGCGCTTCCCGCCCCCTGCTACGTACTTTACACACTGAAAGATGTTACTGAAGTGGCGCGGAGACCCGAAAATCAGCAGTTTATATACTCTCGCGGAAAGTTCGAGGCGTTTCAGGAATGAAAACACCCTCCCACAAGAATTTTATTGGTTAGGTTTAAGCAACATATCCCTGTTGAGGAAGATACACCTGATTTGTCATAAATTAATTAAAGAAATTCGGGATTGGCTAAATTCAAAACAAGGGGAAAGAAAGGGTTATACAGCCAACTTAAACAATGACAGAAAGAAATTTAACAAGGAACAAACTTTTGAAATAAAAATTTCTCCAAAAAACAGTTCTTTCACTTCGCACTAGGGTGCACCATTGTAGTTCTTCAGTAGTGTCCTCTAGAAGAGAATGTTCACACTTCTTACTACAGGCAAAACAAAAATACATCGAAAACGACCCAGTTCAGAAACTTCAAAATTTCCAAGTAGTGACATCTTCTGAGAAACTTGAAAATTAACACATTAGATAAAGTTCAGACTTCCTCCAGTAGGGGAGTTTCAACTGGCGCAAAGTTTGAATTAGCGACGTGGAGGTGTACCACCCGGTACAATTATTATTATTATTATTATTATTATTATTATTATTATTATTATTATTATTATTATTATTATTATTATTATTATTATTATTATTATTATACCACTATTCCCACATCTGTGGGTTGCGGCTGCGTAATGTGTGGCGCATGTGGATTTGGCTCTGTTTTAGGTCAGGATGTCTTTCCTACCACTAACCCTTTGAGTAGAGATATAGTCACTATTGGGTGTTTCTGTGGTGGTTGGTGCTGGAGTGTGTTGTGTGAATATATAGAGGAGAGTGTTGGGTCAAAGACAAACAACCATCCTCCGAGCCAGAAGAATTAGCCTGGCGAGATTAAAATCCCCAACGCGGCCTGGTATCGAATCCGGGATCCTTTGAACCGAACGCCTCAACGCTGACCATTCAGCTAACCAGTCGGACCGATATCAGTCATAAGCAGCTGGTGAAAAATGGACAAATATAGAGATTGTCCGATTGCAGAGTCTAAAGGCCAACACAGCATGTGAAGCATCCGTAGAGAACGAGCTCAGTTGCAGTTGCCGTGTGTGATGCATGGTAACGCCGGCAACACTCAATGGTGGTAATTACTATTTTAAAAGAAGTAAAACTCGGCAACTTTAATCAGAATAGAAAAAGAAAGAGAATAGACAGTTCCAAAATGTCATCAGCAAAAGTTAAGTGGAATGGGTGTGGAAATAAAAGACTCTAAAGCCCTTACAAATCTAATACCGTCGCGGTCGGAAAAGAGCAGCTGACAGCTCGGAACATAACGCTTAGTTGACCAGCTCCACTCATTACTCCCACGTCTTCACAGCCCAAAGTTTGCAGCATTTTCAAAGCATTACTCTTTCGTCGGAAATCTCGCAAAACAAATCTTTCTATGAGAAATGATTATAAAACCTTATAATTTTGTATTTTCAATTTTCACAGAATGGCAATTAATAATATGTTTTGAAAGCGATAAAAATGCGAAATGTATTCAAAATGTGAAATTTGTATGGCAAACATACTACCGTCAGGGTGGAAAGACAACAATAATTGGCCAAGGAAGGACGCATAGGAAATATGAAAATTAGGAGCCTGCTACAAGTAAGTGGAAGCGTAGGGCCCACGCTGGAGGTAGTGGTGGTGCTGGCAGTGGTTATTGTTTTAAAATCAAGTACAACAGGGCAACCATAATCTATATAACACTTATCAGATAGAAAAATGGAAGGGAACCGACACTTCAAAAATGAAAATATCGGCAAAAGGAAGACAAGGGCCACGAAGGGCGTGAAAATGAAAGACTCCCTAGCCCTCGGAAACCTAATAGCGTCGGGGTCGGAAAAGAACAAGAGTTGACCGAGGAAGGCGGATAGGGTGGATGAAAGTGAGGAGCCTGGCACAAGTAAATGGAAGCAATGTCAAGACTCAGCTAATTGCCTCGAGGTCGCCAACGCACGCTCCAAAGTTCAGGAGTCCCTGGGACCCTTTTAGTCGCCTCTTACGACAGACATGAGATACCGTGGGCGTTATTCTAACGTCCCCACCCACAGGGGGAATGAAGGTATCTGTAAGTGGAACTATGCCAGGATGCAGCTAAGCGCCCTGTGGCCGCCAACCGATGCTCCTAGCTAAAAGCCCCTCGGGTCTCTTTTAGTCACCTCTTACGTCAGGCAGGGGATACCGCCCCCACCCACAGAGGGAGCAGAAGTAAATGAGTGCAAGGACACGTTGTTACGAACCCAGGGTCTCCTAGGTGAGTTTGGAAAATAATATTCTGTACAGGAACCATGCCATCGAGCAGAGCCGGAGAGATCCCATTTGGCTAGGGCATGGCTGTAAGCTATGCCAGCAGTACAAATGGAGCAATTAACTCCCAAGTACACTCTAGGGAGACGCAGTGCATACAGTTCTTACGACCTGAGCCCACCGTTCATTCTCATCTGATAATAAGATTTTCCCGCACATTTCAAGTCTGTTATTCGTTATTCACAGCAGTTCAACGATTTTCACGTTTATACGCCAGTTAGTGATCGTGGTGGCGATTCATGTTTTAAGATTGTGGTGTGGTATTTATTGCCCTAGGGGCAAGTACAACTGAGCTACCATCCTTTATTAACACTAATCAGGGGGGGGGGGAAAGGAACAGATTCTACCATTCGAAAAATGAAGGTATCGGCCAAATAAAGACAAGGGCCATGAAGTGCGTGAAAATGGACGACTTCCTAGGCCTCGCAAATCTAATACCGTCGGGGTCGGAAAAGAAAAAAATTGACCTGGGAAGGTCGAGCAGGATGATGAAGTGAGGAGCCTGGCACAAGTAAGTGGAAACAATGCCAGGACTCAGCTAAAGGACCCATGGCCGCTAACCCACTCTCCCAAGTTGAGAGCCTCCGGAGACCCTTTTAGCCGCCTCTTATGACAGGCGCGGTATACCTTGGGTGTTATTATACCTCCCCCATTCACACGGGGGGAAAAGGAAGAAGTTCAACACTTCGAAATAAAAAGGTATCGACCAAAGAAATGCAAGGGTCACGAAACACGTGAAAATGAAGGACTCCCTAGACCTCGAATCCTCTAACAATGTCGGAGTGAAAAAAGAATACGAGTTTAACAAGGAAGGTGGAATACGTAAGATAAAAGTGAAGAGCCGGGAACAAGTAGGCTAAGTGGAAGCTATGCCAGGACCCCGTGGTCGTCAAACCAGCCCCCAAATTGAAAGCTCTTGGATCCTCTGTCAGTCACCTTTTACGACAGGAAATGGATACCATGGATGTACTTTACTGCCACCACACGTAACGGGATGCGTGATGATTGACGTGATAAAAAAAATTCCCTGGAAGAAGACGACATTCAGAATGCTTCTTGGTTCTTAAATACCTATTTCTTACTCTCTTTAATCTTCCCTAAACGACTTCCCTTGATCATTTCCTGCTTTTAAGGCACCTGTCCTAAATTACTTTTAGATTTGAAATATCCCTTCTCTCATGAGTAATTCCACCTGCAAGGTGCAGGAAATTGAAATGAAATGGCGTATGGCTTTTAGTGCCGGGAGTGTCCGAGGACATGTTCGGCTCGCCAGGTGCAGGTCTTTTGATTTGACTCCCGTAGGCGACCTGCGCGTCATGATGAGGATGAAATGATGATGAAGACAACACATGCACCCAGCCCCTGTGCCAGCGAAATTAACCAATGGTGGTTAAAATTCCCGAACCTGCTGGGAATCGAACCCGGGACCCCTCTGACCAAAGGCCAGCACGCTAACCATTTAGCCATGGAGCAGGAAAGTAATAATACACTTGACCTTATACACCACCGTAGAAATGTCGTTACCAGTCTTCAAGAAGTCAACGAACGTGCAACATACAATATATTGTTCTCTCGGAGGTTGATTTGAAACAAATGTTTTTCTGTTCCCTTCGAGCGAGATGTTTCGATCCATGACGATCACTAACAAAAAGTAGGAAACACGCCCCGCACTCACAAGAAGCAGTTGATATGATTAAAAGTTTATCCACGCCCGAGTTCTAACAGCAGCGAGATATCCCGAGGGATGCACCAACTTCTAACTTCTAAGACACACAAATAAAACACCACAAAGCACAATATCACAGCGCAAAAACAGCTCATGTCTTTTGTATCTGGAAATAGGAAACATGTAATCTTCCCCCTTAGTGTCCGTATAAAATCAAAATTTAGTTGTCTCACTTCCTCAGTGTATCGTAATTTCTGTGACAGTGGTTTGTAAAGCTTTCCAGCAGGAGGTCCTATTTCAAAATCACACGCACTTCTCTCCCTCATAAAATTATTGCAAATACACTTTTCTTGGAATCAATAACATTCTGAGATGAATGTAAATTAATAAGAGTATTTCAGAACTCACAATAGTACAGTTTAGGATTGTTTTGTTTTGTTTTATGGCGTGTGACCTCCGAAGGGGCCTAGTGCATGTCTTTCGAGCTGACGTCGTATAGGCGATCTGGGCGTCTCTATGAGTATGGGGCCCTACCTATGATGAATTCTAATTATGCTTTCTTTTTTTTCTTTTTTTCTTTTTGCTACGGGCTTTACGTCGCACCGACACAGATAGGTCTTATGGCGACGATGGGATAGGAAAGGCCTAGGAGTTGGAAGGAAGGGGCCGTGGCCTTAATTAAGGTACAACCCCAGCATTTGCCTGGTGTGAAAATGGGAAACCACGGAAAACCATCTTCAGGGCTGCCGACAGTGGGATTCGAACCCACGATCTCCCGGATGCAAGCTCACAGCTGCGCCTCTACGCGCACAGCCAACTCGCCGGGTTTCTAATTATGAAGACGACACACACACACACACACCCAGGCCCCGAGCCATCGGAATTTACCAATGAAGTTTAAACTCCCTAATCCGACCGGGAATCGAACCCAGAACCTCTTCGGCCGAAGGCCAGCACGCTAACCATTTAACCAAGGAGCTGGACAACAGTGCAGTAATTAATTCCTTTTATTTCAAACTAGGTTGTTTGGTTTGAAACGGGAATACATAATAAAAAAAACCATACGTCAACAAACGTGCTGGTGGTGATTATTGTTTCAAGTGGAAATACAACGCCCACCTTGTGGCCATGATCGTTAATACGTCGAGTGTCTATGGTGTGAAACAGTGGTTAGCCTGTTCGATCCAGCTGGTGGGGAAAAATTGTCATCCGAATGTTGGCCGGCAGGATAGAAGAGGTGGTAGTATACAAAAACGCCGGCTCCATGGTAAAGGGGTGGCTTGCCTCTGTCTCTTAACCGGACGCCCCAGGTTCGATTCCCGGCAGGTCAGGGATTTTAACCTGACTCGTTCCAGGTCCAGTCACCCTACCTTGTTACAATTGAGGAATTTACCTGACGATGAGATAGAGGCTCCGGTCTAGAAAGCCAATAATAATGACCGAGAGGGTTCGTCGTGCTGACCACACAACACATAGTAAGTAGTGCTGGTGGTGGTGGTGATTACTGTTTTAAGAGGAAGTACAACTAGGCAACCATCCCCTATATAACACTAATCAGAGAGAAAAACTGTACATAAAATATGTACTATAATACACAATATAAATGAACAATTTGCTTCCTGAGTACAAAAATATAATACCTACGAAGAAATTAACATTGAACAAATTACAATAATAATAATAATAATAATAATAATAATAATAATAATACAGATAAACTTACTAATATTTAAAATTAATTTGTCCAATTCCAGAAATTTCTCACATTGACGAATGTTTTCATGTTATTACTGAGGGCGAAAAATATTACAAAATGGGAATCGGGATAAGGATAACTATGGACTTAACCACAGCTGCGTACTCTCTAACTCTACTGATGAATGATAGAAGAAGAAGAAGAAGAAGAAGAAGAAGAAGAAGAAGAAGAAGAAGAAGAAGAAGAAGAAGAAGAAGAAGACCAGGAGGAGGAGGAGAAGAAGAAGAAGAAAAATGTCGTACTACGAGGTCGTCTCAGGAGATATTTTGATCACCTACTTTTAAATCTTCCGTGGTTTGATATCCCTCTGAACTCTTGCGGAAGGAAGTTCCATTCACGGCTGGCCACCAGTGAAGGAATTGTTGTAGTTTGTGGATTTATGCTTAGGAATAGCGAGCAATGTCGTGTTCAGCGCTCTGGTGTTTTAATCATGGTGTACAGAAAGGCTATGAAATCGTTCATACAGGTAAGATGGGGATTGTAAGTTAAGGATTCGGTGCAATGAAGTCAGGATATGCAGCTTGTGCCTGTCTTCGACGCGTAGCCATCCGAGGTCGACGTAAGACTGGGTAACGTGATCTGAAAATTTCGAATTGCGTGTAGATGATATGTATGCCGTTTACTTTTCCCTGTTGTTTCAGAATATGGTACATCCCTGGATCAAATAGTGAAGGAGAAGAAGAAGAAGAAGAAGGAGAAGAAGGACTGTACAAGTTACGGAAAAGAAAAGAAAAACCTAGACTTATAACAGACATTGTCGTTCAAGCTGATACTTCCACTGACGCGTCCATCAGTGATATAGTGTATCAATGGAGAGGAAATCTCGAAGAGAAGTCAATGTTTTAGATCACGTATCCGCCAAACATACAGTACGTTCAGTTTTTTAAAAAAGGCAACGGTCACTTTGACTATTTCGTTGCATGTGTGAACAACATGTTCTACAAAGAACGTTTCTGCGTAAGGTAAATCAAAATCAGGAGTAGAGTTTCTTTTCACATTTGCAGGGGAATTAATTAGACTTTGGATGTCACAACGATCGAAAACCCCGTCACTATGCGGAGGAATCCGCATTTCCATTGCAAAACAAATGGGGGTTGAGATAACCTCTCAGCTAACAGCAGCCAGTCGGAGATCGGAAGATGTAATATCTGTCAAAATAAGACACTAAACCACTGTTGCTTACGACAACGACGACGACGACGACAGCGATGATGATGATGATGATAAAGATGATCGTACCCAAGTATCCTCAAATATTGAGAGCTATAAAAGGCTTGATGATGCTCAATATCGAGAAAGTTAGCCGCTCTGTTAATTAACGTTGGCCAGGATATACCACGAGAAGGCCTTTCTAACGTAGGCCTACTATGAATGTAAGGTACCCGTACGTAAAAATCATACCCTGGTCTTGGACCCAAATTGAGTGAAATGAAACTTATATTTGTACCAGAAATGAAAGATTTGCAAGACCTTTGAAAAATGTGACTTTATTTTCTTTTACTTTCAGCAGTTGCACTGTTTTTGTAATTCACAATTAAATACATTTCATTTCACTTATTTCATGCTTTTAAAAAATAAATTGTTATGTCGGAAAGTGTAAAATCTGTGTTTATTTTATAGGATTCACAGTGCCTCGATAATGAAATGGCGTATGGCTTTTAGTGCCGGGAGTGTCCGAGGACATGTTCGACTCGCCAGGTGCAGGTCTTTTGATTTGACTCCCGTAGGGGACCTGCGTGTCATGAAGAGGATGAAATGATTATGAAAACGACACACACACCCAGCCCCGTGCCAGAGAAATTAACCAATGATGGTTAAAATTCCCGACCCTGCCGGGAATCGAACTCGGGTCCCCTGCGACCAAAGGCCAGCACGCTATCCATTTAGCCACAGTGTCTCGGTGTACGGTTACGTCCCCGCATATTGTTCCAGGGTTAAAAATTGATCTTCTGATTCGGTAGTTTTGATGGTGGCGGTGGTGATTATTGTATTAATAGGAAGTACAACTAGACAGTTATCCTCTATATAAAACTAATCAGAGTGAAAAATACTGAAGGAATCCGACTCTTCGAAAACTAATGATCTCGGTCAAGGAAAGGTAAGGGCCACGAAGGGCGTGAAACTGACTCCCTAGGCCTCGGAAACTAATAGCGTCAGGGTCGGAAAATAATAAGAGTTGACCAAGGAAGGATAGGAAAGGTGAAAGAGCCTGGTGCAAGAAAGTGGAAACAATGCCAGGACTCAGCTAAGGGCCCCATGTCCGCCAACACGTATTCCTAAGCCGAGCGCCCCTGGTCCACATTTTAGTAGCCTTTTACGACAGGTAGGGGATACCCCGGTGTATTCTACTGCCCCTACCTACAGGGGTGCAATATTACCGACAAGCCATTTATTTATTTTTTCAAGTCGCACCAACACAAATAGGTCTTATGATGACGAGGGGACAGAAAATGGCTAGGAGTGGGAAGGAAGCGTCCTTGGCCTTAATTAAGGTGCAGCCCGCGCATTCGACTGGTGTTAAAATGGGAAACCACGGAAAACCTTCTTCAGGGCTGCCGACAATGAAGTTCCAATCCACTCTCTCACAGGTGCGCACCCCTAACCACACGGATAACTCACTCGGTATTATTTATTTATTTATTTATTTATTTATTTATTTATTTATTTATTTATTTATTTATTTATTTATTTATTTATTTATTTATTTACTATGCCCAAGTAAGGAGCGCGTTTGAACTTACCAGCACTTAGTCGAGGGGCGGGGGCCTTTACAGAAAATGTGTGTTTGTGAAACAAGTTTCTGAATTTTATTGAATAGTTTCTCCATTACTGCCATTTTCATTAAGGTCTTCACTGATTTCTTTTAGCCAGTTATTGTGATTTTTCATTGATAAGGCTAAGTTTAAAATTTACTTTGTGTGCCTGGTATTATCCATTCTATATAAGTGACCAAAAATTTTAATCGCCGTTTCCTGATTGTATCTGTGGTGTTTTCTGTAACTTGATAGATTTTATGTGATTTCTTTTTCATCTAAATCCCATTTTAGCATTTTGGTCCTTCGATTATTATTATTATTATTATTATTATTATTATTATTATTATTATTATTATTATTATTGATAGATTGTTTGTTTTGTAAATATCTTCTTCCCTTGTTCACAGTTGTACCTGACATCGAACGTGAGTACGTCGGACTTCAACATGGGCTACAGTATGACTGGCACCCTCGAACGCGGCAGTAAGAAGAGCAACACGTTCCAGATGACTCACTTCGCCGTAATCCGACGTCGAGACTACGACAAGTAACCGTAACACTACTCCCATTGATGATACAGTACTTTGTCACAGACAAAGCTGAAGTACAAGCCAGTACGAACTAAATATAACCGATGAGTGTATGATAGAGTTCGAACAGCACTTACTGACTAAAATGTTATTTTACAATCGATAGTTTCATAAGCACAGCAGGTACTGCTTGCAGTTGTAATGTAAAATGTACATTTCAATATGTTTCAATTTTGTGTGTTAAAAATCTACTTCTTGGAGCGTCAGAAGATACTGGAAACTTCCCATGAACTGTGTTAAAACAGTCAGCCCTGTTTCATGATCACTGAGAATTGAAGGATGTCCCTTGTGTTTATACATCCTAATTTGTAGAATAATGTGCAACTTAAATTTCAAGGTATATTTTTTACATATGCAGTACCTGGACAGGTGGTGGTAGTGGTGATGATCACAGCTTTAAAGCAAAGTAGAATTGGGCAACCGTTATTTCTTAATATTAATCAGACAGAACGAGCATAGAAATGTAAGACAACTAGTTCCTACAAAATTATTTCCGTCATGGTGTTATACTGCCTCCCACCCCTTGGTGCTGGCAAGCCATTTATGATTATGATGATGATGATGATTATTATTATTATTATTATTATTATTATTATTATTATTATTATTATTATTATTATTATTATTATTATTTGACCGAGGGATTCCGATAGGAAAGATGAAAGTGAGGAGCCTAGCACAAGTAAATGAAAGCAATGCCAGACTCCACTAGGAGAACCGTGGTCGCAACTCCACGCTCCCAAATTCAGAATCCCTTGCTCCTGTTTTAGTCGCCTCTGACGACAATAGAAAATATTTTTCGGGTATTCTATGTACCCAGTATTATTACAAGCTATTTTGTGAAGAAGATAAAAATCGCATGCACTAAATACAGTACGTACACTGGCAGTCATAAATCTATATACAAACCAAAGAAGAAATCCACTTCAAACAATTGACAAGACATTTTCTTATTTTTCCTTTCTATGAAACTCCAGAGAATACAAGAATAATAATTACAGATAAATAGGCTACATGGAAGGACGTTTTGATGTAAAAGTAATTTCCGGTAGATTAGTATACTATTTTAAATTACTAGCAACCTATTGTCCTCCTCTGTGGTGTAGTGGTTAGCGTGATTAACTGCCATCCCGAGGTCCGGGTTCGATTCCCGGCTCTGCCACGAAATTTGAAAAGTGGTACGAGGTGGTGGTGGTGATTATTGTTTTAAGAGGAAGTACAACTAGGCAACCATCCTCTATATAACACTAATCAGAGAGAAAAAATGGAAGGGGTCCGACACTTCGAAAAATGAAGGTATCGGCCAAAGGAAGGAAAGGGCCACGAAGGGCGTGAAAATGAAAGACTCCCTAGGCCTCCATACGTAATACCGTCGGGGTCGGAATAAGAACAAGAGTTGACCAAGAGAGATCAGATAGGATAGATGAAAGTGAGGAGCCTGGCACAAGTAAGTGGAAGCAATGCCAGGACTCAGCTGAGGGCCCCATGGTCGCCAACCCACGCTCCAAAGTTCCGAGCCCCTGAGGCCCCTTTTAGTCGCCTCTTACGACAGGCAGGGGATACCGTGGGTGTTATTCTACTGCCCCCACCCACAGGGGGAGGTGATGGTGGTGGTGGTGGTGGTGGTGGTGGTGGTGATAATGACTATTGTTTTAAGAGGAAGTAAAACTAGGCAACCACCCTCTCTGATTAAATTCAATAGGAAATAAAAACAAAAATATAATATAATAATTTATTCAGCAACAAAACTTGAAAAGTTTTAAATAATAAACCATAAAATATTTCATTAAGACAAAATGGACACAAACTCTTCGAAAATTAACGTAAATTCCCTGAGTAACAGAACACTTCACTTTTTAAATTCGCTTTAGCCTACGTCACACCGGCACCGGCATAATCTTACGGCGATTATGCAATAGGAACGGGATAGGAGAAGGAAGGAAGGAAGTAAGGAAGGAACGAACGAAATGGCCATTGCCTTAGTTAAGGTACATCCCCAGCAATTGTCTGGTGTTAAAATGAGAAACCACGGAAAACGATCTTTAGGACTGCTGACAGTGGGGTTCGAATCCACTATCTCCCAAATGCAATCTCACAGCTGCGCGGCCGAAACCGCTCGGCCAACTTTCTCGGTACTTGAAATATATTACCATGACAAATGAAAGTAAGAAACCTGACACAAGTGGAAGGAATGTCACTCTCAGAAGCTCCATGGTCGTCAACCCGCGCTCCCGAGGTAAGAGCCCCTGGAGTACCCCTTTCAGTCACCTCTTACGTAAAGCAGGAGATATCGTACCTGTATTCTACCAAGCTCACCCACAGTACATCTTTATTTGGATGGTGAAAAGTCGAAAAATCAGTTTTCAAGGATTTTTCCTACACCTACGGTGAAAGTGTCAAGGACATGAGCTACTCTAATTGGAATATGAATTTTCAGTTATTTAGCACTGTAACCATTACATCTTCACCTAAAGTATATTTCTCTCATTTTCTTTCGCGACTTACTGCCAACACTTTAAAGTTCAAGTTCATAAGCTAGTGTTCTAGCGAAGAGCGCTACTGAGCCATAAAATTGTCTGTTACTGGCCGTTGTTTTCCACAAGTCTTCTTAAGTGATATTGTGTTCCCCGCAGCTCTAGCGCCTTAACTTTTGATCAACCATTCAGTGAGACCAGAAAACAAAAGACTGCTCATTCAGCTGTTTCATGGCCCCTTGTGTCTCGCGTGAAGAGGGGAGAGGAGGTAAAGAACCTGCTCGTAAAACCAAACGTTCAGTCAATATAGGAGCCAGGGAGTTTTAAACGAGATTTATGTTATGGGTATTCGGACCACGTATTGAACGTCTCAGGTGAGGAATATCTACGGGTAAAAACTGAGAACTAATTGTGGGATTCTGGACGAATAGACTACAGTAGATCTTTCACTGAAGGTTGAACTTCCTGAAGAGGCGAAGAGCTATTTGTAGTCAGATTAAGGTTATTATTTCTCAAACATGCCCTAACATTAGCTTATCATATTAGCTTTAAAAATTCGATCGCCAGCTAATAGATTCCAATATTAAAAATAGGGAGACTCTACTCAAACGAGTGAAAACTTTCACGCATCTAGGACGCAAAATTACTGCAATTGGCATTCAAGAACTCAAGAGTTATTCTAACCACTAACAAACTGTCCAGAAATGTATAAAAGGTCATATTTAGAGTGTTACTCTTCCATGGCTCAGAAGCATGGATCATTGGCAGGAACTAAAAGAGTCATTCGAGATGTGGTGTTGGAGACGAATGGAAATAATACCCTTGATGGTAATGTCATATAAGAATATGCTTACCAGAGTAGGAGAAAATAGCTTTAGAAAAATGTATGAAAACGAAGGGACCGGTTTTTACATTCCACTCCTCCAAGGGTCTTCCTTTCTCACCACCTCACTTGTCTCCAGACATCTTTCTCTCTGAATGTGCCACTGATACGAAATAGCCAACTTTTATTTATTTATTTATTTATTTATTTATTTATTTATTTATTTATTTATTTATTTATTTATTTATTTATTTATTTATTTATTTATTTATTTGCAGCCAACCTGGAGGGCATGATCGTTAAGGCGTGTTTTAAAAGGAAGTATGTAGCTACTCCAACAACTACTCTTCTACCTTAATATCTTCCACACAATATAAATAACATTTGTTTGAACGCCAGTTGCTTTTTTAAGAAAAACAACAAAATTCGGTAGAGCATACCTCTTATATCAATTATCTCAAGGCGTGAGGTGATAAACTCACATATCTGGCAATATACAGGGATATGGATCAGGACAATATTAAATTACTGTTGCATTTCCACAATTGAGGATTGTACATGGAGCTGGAATCACTTATTATAATTAAAATAAAACTGAGTTTATGACTATAATTTACGTCACAATGAACAATCATTGACGTCTTTTAATTTAACAAAAAAATATATATATAGTGAGATTTGCGGTACTAATAAAAGGAAAATTTAATCTAAACAAAAAAAGCTATTGGCATGAACTTGAAGTGAGATGTGATATCGCCGCTGATTACATTCTTCTTCATGTTATGAATGCATAACATGTCTGATGCTTTAATTACCTGATGTCTGCATACACCGCTGTTGAACTTGAAATTCTTGGGAAAACCTGTGAGCTGAAGTCGGGAGCCGTCTGCTGTTATCTTCTTATATAACAAGGAGTTGGCCTACATACCATGTACGCGTGTAGAGAGCTCCAATGTAATTACGTCCACTCAATATATTATAAGTAATTGGAAAATATTATTGAAACATCTTGTGAAGTCCATCCTCACAAGAAGATGATGTTTCTTTATCAGCATAGTACCCGTCTCTGCTCGGATACCACCACCACTTGTAGACCTCCTCGATTATTACAAGACCTCTTGAAAACACAACTCTTAGCTCTGACCATCACTCTAAGACCACTTCTTCCATTTGATACATCTGACTGTTACATATGATCTGAACGATATGATCTGAATACCTCACACCACCGTTGCATCGACTTTTATAACCTCGCGATGACGACTCATCTCCCTACTCTCTGTTCATCCCTTCCACTTCAACATACAGTAGCTGGCGAATACTGACACTTGGTCGCAATCACGTGCCCACGCACTGATGTCATCAGTCAAGTGTTGTCTAAGCGTGCCCAAGCGGATTGCAGATGACTAAGTTTCATGCGTCACCGGGAAATCTACTTGCACATAACATTCTCAGTTAAACATAGCCTCCATTGCAAAATACTATGCCAGCTCATCCAGCCAGAGTTACAAGCCATAGCATGACTATATGAAACCAACAAATCTCACTTACTACAATACAGAATAATTACAAACAAATTTCACTTAACCTATGATTAAATACAATAGTATACGTGATACCTTATTATTACAGTCTAAGTGATGAGAAACCGAATATAAAATCTAATGAATCGGGTTAATAATAATAATAATAATAATAATAATAATAATAATAATAATAATAAATACTGAATGGAATCTGTAACCCTGTAGTCCGGTTACAAGTACAACTAGGTAATAATCATCTAAATAACACTAATCAGAGAGAGAAAAATGAAAGGGATCCGACACTTCGAAAAATGAAGGCATCAGCCAAAGAAAGAGAAGAGCCACGAAGGGCGTGAAAATGAATGACTCCATAGGCCTCGAGTGTCGGAAAAGAACAAGAGTTGACCTAGGGAGGTCGGATAGGATAGATGAAAGTGCGGAGCCTGGCACAAGTAAGAGGAAGTAATGCCAGAACTCAGCTGAGGGCCCAGTGGTCGCCAACACGTGCTCCCAAGTTAAGAGCCCCTGGGGCCACTTTTAGTCACCTCTTACGACAGGCAGGGGATACCGTGGGTATTATTCTACCGCCCCGCCCACAGAAAGAGGTGATTATTGTTTTCAGAGGAAGTACAAATAGGCAACTCTTCTCTATATAACACTAATCAGAGAGAAAAATGGAAGAGATTCGAAGAAAATGAAGATATCGACCAAAGAAACACAAGGGCCACGATGGGCATGAAAATGAAAAAACTTCCTAGACCTCGAGAACATAATACCGTCGGGGTCGGAAAAGAATTGGAGTTGACCAAGGGACGTCGGACACGATAGATTAAAGTGAGGTGGTAGTTGTGGTGATTACTGTTTTAAGAGGAAGTGCAACTAGACAACCATCCTCTATATAACTCTAATCAGAGGAAAAAATAGAAGGGAATCCGAAACTTCGAGAAATGAAGATATCGGCTAAAGAAAGGCCCCTTTTAGTCGCCTCTTACGGCAGGCAGAGGATACCGTGGGTGTTATTCTACCAGACCCACCCACAGGGGTGGGGGGAAGTTAGGAGCCTGACTCATCTAGGAGTCCTGTGACCACCTATACACTCTACCATATTAAGAGCCCTTGAGCGACCACTCTTACGGCAGGCAAGCGATACAGATAATGTAATGTATGTTACCGTTAGGAATTTTCTATAGTTTAGGATATTTCAGTCAAGTTTGTTAACATTATCCCAGTTTCCGGATTAGATTCTCGAGAGTAATGTGCGTATGACTGTCAGTAACAAAATACGTACTCAGATTCTTAATTGCATTAACCAACCAAGTTCCTTAGCATGTATCTGTTCCTCAGTCTGTGAACACGACGTGGAGACAAGAGAGCTTGATTTCATTAGGTTTTGATAATACCGTTGCAATAAGCCACGAGCTCAAAATATATTAAAAGCCGTTTGCTGGAAGGCATCTTTAAGAGTACCTATGGTATCTATGCTCACGTAGAGTAGCTACGGAATTGGGACAAAGGGACCTTCAATTGCTTCCAAGTCGACCACCATATTCCATATTCTAATTCAGATGTCATTTCAGAGTTTTTTTTTTTTTTTGCTAGGGGCTTTAAGTCGCACCGACACAGATAGGTCTTATGGCGACGATGGGATAGGAAAGGCCTAGGAGTTGGAAGGAAGCGGCCGTGGCCTTAATTAAGGTACAGCCCCAGCATTTGCCTGGTGTGAAAATGGGAAACCACGGAAAACCATCTTCAGAGTATTGTAGGATCCATGTTAACTAATAATAATAATAATAATAATAATAATAATAATAATAATAATAATAATAATAATTCTCTATTCTTAATTCTCAATCCTTAGATTGGTTGGCAGCAATTCGTCTTCTCAATTCTTCTCTGTAATCCGCTAATCTCTTCATTTCCACACATGAGCCTGTTCCTACTTCATCTTTGATCTGTCTTGAATATTGCAGTCTAGGTCTTCCTCTTTCTCCTTTACCTTGAATCATTCCTTCCATGACATTAACTATGAAACCATTGTGCCTATAGAGATGGCCAATTAATTGGTCTCTTCTCTTTCTTATTGTTGCTAAAAAGGATCTTGTTTCACCTATCCGTCGAATAACTTCTTCATTGGTGAGTTTTTCTGTCCATGAGATCTTTTGCATCCTCCTCCAGCACCACATCTCAAATGCTTCGAAACGTTTCTTATCACATGCACTAATAGTCCACGTTTCTGAACCATACAAGGCCAAACTCCAGACATAGCACTTAATAAATCTCTTCTTGGTCACCATATTTCAATTCCTTGATGTAAGTAGTATCCTTTTCTTGTAAAAAGCAATCTTTGCTTGGGAAATTCTGCTCTTTAAGTCGACTGAACTTTTGCCATCTGGAGTGATTTTACTTCCTAAGTAGGTAAATATATTTACTTGCCTTAGTGGTATATGACTAATTCTGATGTCGACTGCAATATGCTGGCGGTTGCATACCATAATTTCGGTTTTTTTTTTTTTTTTCATGTTATACTTATCTCTCAATATCTTATTCATTCTTATTAATGCACTTTGTAGTTTCTCTTCGTTCTCCTCTATGACAGCTATGTCATCAGCAAATCTTATCATTTTGATTTCTACTCCATTTATCTTTATCCCTTCCATATCCTCTTTACATTCCTCAATGCCTTTCTCAATATACAGGTTGAACAGCACTGGTGACAAATTACATCCCTGTCGTACTCCTTTCTCTATGTAAGCCTAGCATACTTCACCATTTATGTTTATGATGCCTCTTTGGTTGTTATAGAGTACATATACTATTCGTCTATCTCTAAAATCTAGACCAACACTAGTCATATCTTCATTAACATATTCCAGTTCACATCATCAAAAGCTTTTTCTAAATCCACGAATGCAATGCCTACCAGAAAGCAAATGTTTCTGCTGATTCCACATGAGTGACTTACGTGCTAATTTGGACGTCCTATTCTCGCTACCAGATTGCGCTCTGTAGTTAATTATTAATACCAAAATATCAAATCATATCGATGACATATTGAAAGCTTTTCGCAGCCCACTACCTGTGTTTACGTGGCGCAGATGTGTAGCCTCCTTAGTAAACTCGTGTGTATTACTGTTCCGTCAATGAGGTAATTCAGAGTTAATAGCTGTTGTAATAGCGCACTTCTGCCGTCAGGCACTGGCTAATTAGCATATCCTAGGGCTGTTATCCATTTCATTGGAGGTGGTGGTCGCCATCAGCTGGTGCATACAGTAGTTGTATCAGTGTTTGGCGTTTTAAGAGAATATGCTTCGGAAGATTCTAGATTATAAACAGTAAAGTAAACTCCGAGTTGGTGCGGTACTTTCCAGCACAAAGGACCACGTTAATCACGTTCCAACCCTCCTGTCATTCTCAAATCCCTGGCATTACCGGGTGGGGCTGGTGGTGGTATTTATTGTTTTAAGAGTAAGTACAACTGGGCAACTATACTGTATTAACACTAACCACAGGGAAAAATTGAAAAATGAAGGTTTCGGCCAAATAAGGACAAGGACCACGAAGGGCGGGAAAATGAAATACTCCACAGGCCTCGCGAATCTAATACTGTTGGGGTCGGAACAGAACAAGAATTGACCAAGGGAGGTTGGTCAGGATAGGTGAAAGTGAGGAGAACCCCTGGGCAATACCGAGGATCGAAACCGAACCTCTGAAGGTGGCAGTTAACAGCGTTAACCTTTACTGTTTAAAGAGGAAGTACAACTGGGTAACCATCTTCTATTAAGACCAATCAGAGGGGGAAAGTATAAAAAGGTCTGACACTTCGAAAAATGAAGATATCGGCCAAAGAAAGACAAAGGCAAAGAAAGACGTGAAATTGAAAAACTCCCTAGGCCTCGTAACGTAATACTGTCGGGATCGGAAAAAAAATAGAGGAGGTCAAAGGGACGTCAGATGGGATGTATGAAAGTGAGGATCCTGGCAAAAATAAGTGGAAGCAAAGCCAGTATTCAGCTGAGGGCCCCGTGGGCGCCAACACACGGTCGCAACTTGAGAGCCCCTGGGGTAGTGGTGGTGGTGATTATTGTTTAAAGAGGAAGTACAACTAGGCAACCATCCTCTATATAACACTAATCAGAGGGAAAAATTTGAAGCTGTCCGACCGTTTGAAAAATGAAGGTTTCGGCCAAATAAGGACAAGGACCACGAAGGGCGGGAAAATGAAATACTCCACAGGCCTCGCGAATCTAATACTGTTGGGGTCGGAACAGAACAAGAATTGACCAAGGGAGGTTGGTCAGGATAGATGAAAGTGAGGAGACAACCCCTGGGCAATACCGAGGATCAAAACCGAACCTCTGAAGGTGGCAGTTAACAGTTAACTGCCAGTTAACAGTTAACAGTTAACAGGGATCCGACACTTCGAAAAATGAAGATATCGGCCAAAGAAAGACAAGGGCCACGAAGGGCGTGAAAATGAAAGACTCCTTAGCCCTCGCAAACCTAATAGCGTCGGGGTCGGAAACGAACAAGAGTTTACCAAGGGAGGTCGGATAGGATAGATGAAAGTGAGGAGTGGTGGTGGTGAGTATTGTTTTAAGAGGAAGTACAACTGGGCAACCATCCTCTATATAACACTAATCAGAGGGAAGAAATGGAAGGGATCCAACACTTCGAAAAGTGAAGGTATCCGCCAAAGGAAGACAAGGGCCACGAAGGGCGTGAAAGTGAAAGACTCCCTAGGCCTCCATACGTAATACCGTCGGGGTCGGAAAAGAACAAGTGTTGACCAAGGGGGGTCAGATAGGACAGATGAAAGTGAGGAGCCTGGCACAAGTAAGTGGAAGCAATACCAGGACTCAGCTAAGGGCCCCGTGGTCACCAATCCACGCTCCAAATTTCAGAGCCCCTGGGGCCCCTTTCAGTCGCCTCTTACGACAGGCAGGGGATACCGTGGGTGTTATTCTACCGCCCCCACCCATAGGGGGATGAAAGTGAGGACCCTGGCACAAGTAAGTGGAAGCAATGCCAGGACTCAGCGGAGGGCCCCGTGGTCGCCAACCCACGCTCCAAAGTTCAGAGCCCCTGGGGTGGTGGTGGTGGTGGTGATGATTATTGTTTTAAGAGGAAGCACAACTGGGCAACCATCCTCTATATAAACACTAATCAGAGAGAAAAGATGGAAGGGGTCCGACACTTCGAAAAATGAAGGTATCGGCCTAAGGAAGACAAGGGCCGCGAAGGGCATGAAAATGAAAGACTCCCTAGCCCTCGCAACCTAATAGCGTCGGGGTCGGAAAAGAACAAGACTTGACCAAGGGAGGTCAGATAGGAAAGTTGAAAGTGAGGAGCCTGGCACAAGTAAGTGGAAGCAATGCCAGGACTCAGCTAAGGGACCCGTGGTTGCCAACCCACGCTCCAAAGTTTAGAGCCCCTGGGGCCCCTTTTAGTCGCCTCTTACGACAGGCAGGGGATACCGTGGGTGTTATTCTACCGCCCCCACCCACAGGGGGATGCTATTCTACCTCCCCCATCCATTGGTGGTGGACTCAGCTAAGGGCCCTATCGTTGTGAACCCATGCCCCCAAATGAAGAGCCCTTAGGGCCCATTTAAGTCACTCCTTACGGCAAGCAGGTGATATTGTGGATGTTATTTACCACCCCCACCCACAGATAAGGAGCCCACATTAATTCAAGGTTTTATTCTAATAAAGTTTGGAACCCAAAGCTTGTTTATAGAACTCCAACAAGAAAACGACTACATTTGATTTGGATAAGGTTTGGCATTTTGATCAAGCACAAGCATTTTATAAAATTCTTTTCAGACTTTGTATACACCTATGTGTATGTTATTGCCTGCTAATAATGTGTAAATTCGTATCACTTTAAAAGTTAACGAAAACGGTATGAAACCACTTAAATATTTTCGATTAAATTGGTAATGCTATGCATTGTACAACATTTTGTAGTTATAATTTCATAGACCTGACGTGCATTCCTTCCATTAAACATGCTTTAGGTCAGTTAATATTCGAGATGTTACAAACAGAACAGACAGTTTAAAAGCATCGAAACTGGGTTTAATGGAATCATTAATTATGCATATGAATTCCAATCGAAACGGCCGCAATCCTTTAAGCGAGTTACAGCAGAGTGCGGCTTTGTCGCTCAGCTTCCCTTGCATTATACTTCAAATATTAATATACACAAACGTTTGAAATTACGTTACACAACGTGTTCTTTCCTTCCATGACAGACGCAGCGCCCTTATTGAGATTAATACTTATACCCGTAATATTTAAAGAAGCATTCTGACAGGTTGAGCTGGAGGGAGGAGCATTGCACGTGCCATTGCACGGTGTTGCCACATTCCTGCAATCCGTTCTCCTTCCCCTCGTTACCGGCTCACTTGTTCGTTCGATCAGACCGCTCGGAAGTTGGAGGTTGGGCAACTCCAAGCAACTAGACCCGAACAGCAGGCCCTCGTTTCCATAGCAACCATACCCCCCTACTCCCTTCTTCCCACCCAGGTAGGCAGTAAATGGACCTCCCTCTATGAACTGTCAGAATCTATCTTTTAGTATTACAGCCATAGTGAATTGAACATCTATATAAACACTACAGAATTCACTCATTGGCGCCCGGTACTTAAGCGATAGTGTGGTTTTGGGAGGTACAACAAGTCAACCACCCACTTCTTATCTCTAATCGCAAGAGACCAACGATGTAGCCCGACAGAGAAAGGCCAAAAAGGATATGAAATTAAAGATTTCTCAGGTCTCGCTTTAGAGGGAAGACGATAGTCAGAACCGTGGTACAATTGATTGGAAACAATGTTAGAGATGGTGGTGGTTATTGTTGTTCTAGTGATGAGTGGTAGTGAATACTGTTTTCAGTGGAGTACAAAAGGGCAACCATCCTCTATCGACACTAACCACGAAGAAAGAATGGAAGAGGTCGGAGATTTCGAAATGTGAGGGTATCGGCGAAAGGAAGGGAAGGGAAGGGCGACGAAGGGCCTGAAAATGACAGACTCCTTAGGCCCCGGACACCTTATACCGTCGGGGTCGAAAGAGAACAAGAATTGGCTGTGAGGCCAGATAGTTAAGGTGAAAGCTAGGAGCTTGGCACAAGTAAATAGAACCAATGCCAGATTTAGCTATGGTAACTCTGCTAAGTTGAGAGTCCCGTTTTAATCACCTCAGAACACTGCTAGACTCAGCTAGGATCCCCATGGTCACTAACCCACGCTCCGGAGTTCCGAGTGGGGGTAGTGGTGGTGGTGTTTATTGTTTTAAGAGGAAGTACAACTGAGCGACCATCCGCTATTAACCATAATTAGACGAAAATAAGAAGGAATCCGTCACTTCGGAAAAGGAAGGTATCGGCCAATGAAAGACAAGGCTCACCAAGGGCGCGAAAATGAAAGACTCCCTAAGCTTCGAATGCTCTAATACCGTCGGGGTCGGAAATGAACAAGAGTCGAGCAAGAGAGGTCGGATAGGATAGATGAAAATGAAGAGCCTCGTAGAAGCAAGTGGAAACGATGCGAGGACTCAGCTAAGCACCGCCTGGTCGCCAACCCACGCTCCAAAATTGAGAGCCCCTGGGACCACTGCTGTTCAGAGCTCCTTGGAACTATCCCTTGTAATCGCTCCTTACGACAGGCAGCGATACCGTGGATGTGTGGCGGTTTCTCCTCTAGTAAAGGTCAAATAATATACAACAGAAAGTTTTGAATAAATTAATACCGTTTTTCACTAACACACATCAACTATGACAAAAAAATCTCGCTTGAAATGACGGACAAATGTATAATAAAACGTAGGATTGTGTTTAAACATTCATCAAATGTTGAACCCGTTATTTTATTTTATAAACAGAATAAAACATCTGCACAATAAAATGATGTAAATATTTATCGTATTTCATTTTTAGCCTGCGTGATATTTAAATGTATGCTGGTATGTTATCTCACGATACAAAATATGGTAACTTATTCCAGCATGTTCTCGGAATCTCCTGTCGCGGCACGGAAGGAAGATTACGCTGCGCCATATGCGGCCCCAATCAGCTCTGATATGGATATATGCGCAATCAGCTTATTGGGAGCAGGGCAAACACCGTATTTCCCGTGTACCTTCTAACAGCGCCCTGCTATGCTTACAGCTTCTAAGGCACAGTTCGAACATTTAGAGATCTAGAAGTCACGTACGCCGATTACACGCACCTACATTAGGTACGAAGATAGTGAGACTAAGACCAGTAATCATAGTTTGTAATACCTATTTACCATAAAATCGTATGTAGACAGATAGAAACTATGTTTAGGAGTACATTTTAGGATAGAGCTGGTAGCGATTATTGATTTAAGGGAGGAGTTCAACTGGGCAACCGTCATCTCTCAACAATAATCAGGAGGTGTTTTAAGAGGAAGTACAACTAGGTGACCATCCTCTATATAATACTAATCAGAGAGAAAAATGGAAGGGATCCAACACTTCGAAAAATGAAGGTATCGGCCAAAGAGAGACAATGAAAGACTAATAGCGTCGGGGTCAGAAAAGAACAAGAGTTGAGGTCGGATAGAATAGATGAAAGTGAAGACCCTGGCACAAGTAAGTGGAAGCAATGCCAGGACTCAGCTACGGGCCGCGTGGTCACCAACCCACGGTCCAGAGTTCAGAGCCCTTGGGGCCCTTTAGTCGCCTCTTAGGACAGGCAGGGGATACCGTGGGTGTTATTCTACCGCACCCACCCACAGGGGGGGGGGATCATCAGAAGGAAAATGGAAGAGGTCAGATTTGAAAAAGGAATGTATCGGTAAAGAAAGGTAAGGGCCACAAAGAACATGAAAATGAAAGACTCCTCAGGCCTCACAAACCTGATACAGATGGGGTCCGAAAAAAAAAGAGTTGACCAAGGGAGGTCGGATAGGATAGATAGAAGTGATGAGCGTGGCACACGTAAGTGGAAGCATTGCGTAAATAAATTTCTTAATCTAAATGTTTTCATTATTCAGTTTCAAATCCACATACTAAGGTAGAGCGAACTAATTATTCCTGTAGTAATATATATCAATTTAATAACTGTAAAACGTTAACAAATCTTCCCTTTCCCTTTAGGATATCAAATTTATTATTGTCGTTCTGACCCAGATTGTTCTTTATTAGTGACAAATGAAAGAAAGCATGAACTTTAATTTCATGGAACAGGTCAGATGACTTTTAATGAACACAGGACTATACAATAACCTCAAAAGTAGATACTAATGTGTCATATTACAACAATTTTTAAAAGTCAAAGCAGGAAGTTTTCAGTATCTTCTCCACGAAAATAAACATTATATTACCACCATAAAAATTTGCCTTGAGCACAATGTTCAAAGTAAAGTGGACAAAATGTCCCATATTGCTTGCTGTATATGAATGATACTTAGACCTGAAATGTGACTCCAAACATTCTCAATGTTCTAGAAAGTTTCTTGTAATTCTACCCTGATACTGTTATTAGAATAGATTTATTCAGTGTATAGTTATTGTAAACCATTTATCTTCGTCTGTGCAATCTAGTCTGTCTTCTTCCTGAGAGTTTTAAAACTAGGCTGCTATGTAGTGCAGTGTTTTTTGTGCTTAGCACTAGAATGTAGATTTGTATCCGTGCGAAGAGTTTGAAGCATAGAATTATGTTGTTAGATGTAGATACTGTGCTTAGAATCGCGTTAATTGTAAGGTAAGACAATCTTCCTTGTATCCAGAACGTAACGTGGTTAATGTTAGCGCTACGCTCATTGGTTGTGATACTAATAGCTTGTCAAAGGACAAGATATTCTACACCTTTTCATAAAACATACTAGTCAGGGACATCAGTCGTAGTGAGATTTTCTTAAAAGAATTACGGATACAGAATAGCAGGTGATTCAAAAGTGGCAGGGGTGGTGGCGGTGATTATTACCGTTTTAAGAGGGAGTACAAGTGGGCAACCATTCTCTTTTTAAAATTAATCAGGAAGAAAGAAAGGGTTCTGACAGCTGGTGGTGGCGGTGGTGATGATTGTTTTAAGAGGAAATACAACTAGGCAACCATCCTCTACATAACATTAATCAGAGAGAAAAATGGAACGGATCCGACACTTTGAAAAATGAAGGTATCGGCCAAAGGAAGATAAGGGCCACGAATGGCGTGAAAATGGACTCCCTAGACCTCGAGTGCTCTAATACCGTCGGAATCGGAAAAGAACAAGAGTTGCCCTAGGGAGGTCAGATAAGATAGATGAAAGTGGGAGGTGGTGGTGGTGGTGATGATTGCTTTAAGAGGAAGTACAACTAGGCAACCATCCTCTATATAACACTAATCAGAGGGGAAAAAATGGAAGGGATAAGACACTTCAAAAAATGAAGATATCGGCCAAAGGAAGACAAGGGCTGTCAAGGGCGTGAAAATGAAAGACTCCCTAGGCCTCCATACGTACAGTAATACTGTCGGGGTCGGAAAAGAAGAAGAGTTGACCAAGGAAGGTCGGATAGGATAGATGAAAGTGACGAGCCTGGCACAAGTAGGTGGAAGCAATGCCAGAACTCAGCTAAGGGCCACGTGGTCGCCAACCCACGCTCCAAAGTTCAGAGCCATTGGGGACCCTTTTAGTCGCCTCTTACGACAGGCAGGGGATACCGTGTGTGTTATTCTACCCCCTCCACCCACAGGAGGATCAAAGTGAGGAGCCTAGCACAAATAAGTGGATGCAATTCCAGGACTCAGCTAAGAGCCTCGTGGTCACAATCCCACGCTCTCAAGTTAAGGGCCGTTGGGTCTCCTTTTAATCATCTCTTTCTGCACCAGGGATACCATGGATGTTTTTATTTTTATAATTTGCTTTACGTCGCACCGACTCAGATAGGTCTTAAGACCACGTTGGGACAGGAAAGGGCTAGGAGTTGGAAGGAAGTGGCTATGGCCTTAATTAAGGTACAGCCCCAGCTTTTGCCTGGTGTGAACATGGGAAACGACGGAAAACCATCTTCAGCGCTGCCAACAGTGGGGTTCGAACCCACTGTCTCCCGATTAGAAGCACACAACTGCGTGCCCCTAACCGCACGGCCAAGTCGCTCGGTCGTGCATGTTTTCCTACTGCCCCCACCCACAAGGAGAGATCATCGCACCGGGCGAGTTGGCCGTGCGGTAAGGATCGCGCAGCTGTGAGCTTGCGTCCCGGAGATAGTGGATTCGAACCCCACTGTCGGCAGCCATGAAGAAGGTTTTCCGTGATTTCCCATTTTCACACCTGGCAAATGCTGGAGCTGTACCTTAATTAAGGCCGCGGCCGTTTCTTTCCCACTCCTAGGCCTTCCCTGTCCCATCGTCACCATAAGACCTATCAGCGTCGGCGCGACGTAAAGCAAATAGTAAAAGAAAAAAATCCTCGTATGATGTGAGAGGTAAGAAGCGGTGGTGGTGGTGGTGGTGGTGGTGATTATTGTTTTAAGAGGAAGTACAACTAGGCAACCATCCTCTATATAACACTAACCGGAGAGAAAAATGGAAGGGATCCGAAACTTCGAAAAATGATGGTATCGGCCAAAGAAAGACAAGGGCCACGAAGGGCGTGAAAATGAAAGACTCCCTAGCCCTCGCAAACCTAATAGCGTCGGGGTCGGAAAAGAACAAGAGTTGACCAAGAGAGATCGGATAGGGTAGAAGAAAGGAGACTGGCACAAGTAAGTGGAAGCAATGCTAGGACTCAGCTGAGGGCCCCGTGGTCGCCAATCCACTCTCTAAAGTTCAGAGCCCCTGAGGCCCCTTTTAGTCGCCTCTTACGACAGGCAGGAGATACCGTGGGTGTTATTCTTCCGCCCCCACCCACAGGGGGAGAGGTAAGAAGCCATGCATTTGAGCGTCGACTTGATAGTTCTGAAAATGGGGATGATGAGTAGTTAGTCGAATGTAATTTTAAAAATAAAGAATACTAAAGGCCTTAGAATAATAAGCGAGAATGTTACTAAATATTTAGAGGAGATTTTCGGTTTCCTCTAGCCTCATTAAGTGAATTATTCAGCTAGTATATAATCTCAGATATGTTTACGGATCGTAAACGTATCACAGAGAGCTGGGAAAGAAGAGCGGATCAAGTAGTTACAAGCTACACCTGCCACACGACGAAGTATTCAAAATATTATGTCATGTACTAGTGTAGAGCGTACATTGTTAGAATGTTCAAGTCAATCTTAGTTCCTGTAGAACGTCTTTTTATTGTGTCCCTAGTCCAGGGTAACTTTTTCTTTATATTCTAAATGATGTTCGATTGGCTGAAATATTTGCGGTTTTAAAAATACATTTTCTTTGAAATATTTCTTGCTCACTCCAGGTTGAAGAGATGACAAAGAATAACTACAGACATGTCGAAAATATTAGTCTAGCTGGTTCCTTATAGAAGAGATACATCATAACATTCGATAAGACATGTTCTTGATGGAGTCTCAAAGTCCTATTCGGCTTGAGATTCGAGTCATGATAGTTTATAGAACAGTTTTAAACGTCGCAATAATTATTTTATTATACATACTCCGTTGTGGATACAAGGATGATTGTTGTAGAGACTGACAAGCATGGCCGAGAATATTATTCGAATTTAGGGATAGCGACTTTTTAATTGGAGTCTTTACAATTTGGATGGCGCAATAGTGCGTCAAAAGAAATCTTAAGTACCACAAATATAATGTTTATAAATGGACTGGTTCCGTAGTTAAACTCATTTAATTAAATATTCTGACCTCCAGTTTAATATCATTGTCGAACCCATACTCATCTTCTTGTTCTTTGCATTTTCCCGTTTGTGTAGGGTCTATCTTATTGCAATGTTTCCTCCACTTTAATCGATGAATAGCGTCCCGGGCGTTGAGTTTCGTGAGCCGCATGTCATCTCTCACCCGGTCCAGCCAGCGTATTTGAGGTCGCCCTCGAGGTCGGTGACACTACATGTTCAGTGTCTTTCCAACTGAGGTTTCGCTGCTACGGAGTACATGCCCATCACATCGCAGACATGATTCACACATTTTCTCTGTGATTCGGAAAACCTCGGGTCAAGCTATTGGACGACCGCAGCATCTTCATTTCCATGATATGAAGTGCTTGCTCATGCTTCGATGCTGTAGGCCATCATTCAGCTCCTTAAAGGGCCACTTTAGATTTTAAGTGCAGTGGTAGTTTCTAATCGCACAGGATTCAAGTAACTCGGCACCATTTCATCCATGCGGCACTGACTCTTGTGTTGTATCACTTTATTAATTTGACCCCCCGTCCCCCGTCCCCCGTCCCCCGACACACACACACACACACACACACACGCGCGCGCGCGCGCGCGCGCACGCACACACACACAATGATCGTGCCATGAGTTTGGATACCGCATTCCAGGTACTCCAACTTCTTAAGCTTTAATTTCATCTCTAATTCTTCGAGACGCATCTTCCACTCATGCATTTGCTGTTCGAAGCCCTTGCGTGTCTCGTCAGCGTCCACGGATGGCTCTTCTGGATGACATCTGTGATGGCGTTCATGCAGACTATGAAGAGTAATGGGGACAAGGCTTGATCCTTGACGGACACCAACATTGATACTGCCGTAATAAATCGTAATCCATCATGCTGTATGTTAGCTGTCTCGATGTATTGGTGATAGAGTGTCCAACTCATGCTCCGAAGTGCGTGGGTTCTATCCCAGCTGACAAATTCAATTTTTGAATGGTGGTGAAATATCTTGGCTAACCATGTCATAGTTGTCCGCACACAAAGAAAATATTCACTCGTCTAAATTCCTCTGATAAATCACATCTTCCTTCGTCTCTCTACAAATGACCATGCAGAAGATCCTACTAGATCTCATAGACTCATCGAATTTGACTGAAGAGTTGCTTGTTCGAGTCAGAGTGTTGGACGTGGTATATGAACACAACGCCGCCCTGTGCCAAGCAATCTCATTATTTACTATCATGTTCAAAGAATCCCACCTCACGTGATTTCGTAATAATAATAAAGGCGTGTGGTCTTCGAAGACGCCTGCTGCATGTCTTTCGAATTGACGCCGTATGTAAGACCTGCGCGTCTATGAGGATAGGACCCTACGTATAATTAATTCTAATGATGAATATGGCACACACTCCCAGCCCCTGAGCCATCGGAATTAACCAATGAAAGTTAAAATACCCGACCGTGCCGGGAATCAAAACCGGTACCTCTGGACCAGCACGGTAACCATTTAGCCATGGAGCCGAACATTGTGTATTAATTTCATATTTGGATTGTGCATATGACATTTCAAAATTCTCCAGAAGCTGTTATTTTAGAAGATGAACCGAAATGGTTAGGTGGTGATGGTGGTGATTATTGTTTTAAGAGGAAGTACAACTAGGCAACCATCCTCTATATAACACTAATCAGAGGGGGAAAATGGAAGGGATCCGACACTTCGAAAAATGAAGATATCGGCCAAAGGAAGACAAGGGCCACGAAGGGCGTGAAAATGAAAGACTCCCTAGCCCTCGCAAACCTAATAGCGTCGGGGTCGGAAAAGAACAAGAGTTGACCAAGGGAGGTCGGATAGGATAGATGAAAGTGAGGAGCCTGGCACAAGTAAGTGGAAGCAATGCCAGGACTCAGCTAAGGGCCCCGTGGTCGCCAACCCACGCTCCAAAGTTCAGAGCCCCTGGGGCCCCTTTTAGTCGCCTCTTACGACAGGCAGGGGATACCGTGGGTGTTATTCTACCGCCCCCACCCACAGGGGGACCGAAATGGTTACATTTAATAAAATAAAATAAAAACTGAAGGGCTTAAAAGCCAAAGCCATAAAAAAATAATTATATATTTCCTAAAATTAAATTTCAATTTTTTTTAAATCAGTGCAAAGGTATCTGTTAATTTCTCGGTGGATCATTTTATTATTCTTATTCTTATACTTCCTGACATTCTTCCCATCTTATGTGGGGTCTGTCTCCTTGCATTCCACTCTCCATTTTACTCGCGATAGATTCTGCATCAGCTCTGACCGCCTCTTGTGGTGGTGTGGTTGTGATAGCGTCGGGGTCGGAAAAGAACAAGAGTTGACCAAGGAAGGTCGGATGAAAGTGAGGAACGTGGCACAAGTAAGTGGAAGCAATGCTAGGACTCAGCTAAGGGACCCATGATCACAACCCACGCTCCTAAGTTAAAAGCCCCTGGGGGCCCTCTTAGTCGCCTCTTACGGCAGGCAGGAGATGCCGTGGGTGTTATTCTACCGTCCCCATCCACAGTGGGACCCAGCTAAGAGATAGACCGATAATGGAACAGGCCACTTGGCCTAATACCCGTTTGGATGAAGTGATGATGATGATATAATCTTTCTATTCATAATTCAGAATGCAGAATTATTTGAGAAGCATATTACAACAACCATTTCATTGCAAATAAAGCTGCATATTAAAACTAAATTATGAAATCCCGTTTCGAATAGTAGGGACTGTTGTGTCATCACCAGTTTCCATATTGACCGTACATCGTTGAGGTATTTATGCGAAATCAGCATTCCGATTCACTTGACTCAATAAGTTGGAGATGTGTGTTGTCCAGTTTCGAAACACTGACCCTTGGCCTCAAGGTAAGAGTCCAATGAAGCTCAGCTGTACTGGATGTAACTGAATGTAACCGCTTTAAAATTTAACTTTCACACTCCACTACCATGTTACATGCCATGTGGTAATTTAACTGGTAAAAGTTTCCAGTCTGTCGGCTGAATATTGAAGTACTTGATGGAACAAATGCCTTCTTTCCTTGCGTTTCTCAATTAAGCATTACATTCCCTATAAAGTTTCATAAAACAGAAGAGCATGTGTATTTAATAGAGAACAAGTTAACTTATTTCGCAACTTTTAATGATATTGCGATACTTTCCAATTTTAAAGACGGTGCTCTTCTAGTCTGGTGCACACGGCTGTTAAATTTCCACTGTAAGTACGTAAAGTTAAACTGTGAGTGTTCTCGCCACTAGTCCCTTGTTGAAAACGGTATAGATGTTCCTGGGTCTAATCAAACACGCAATAAGCAACAATTTACCATTACGAGTATTTTGTCATTGGCTTTATTTACGAAAGGTTTATCGGGCAGCGGGCAAATCATGATTAGTGATGGATATTCGATTCATTTTACTGAATCGATTGTTGATTCCATTCACGTTACTGAATCGATACAGTGATCCGATTCACGGCACATTAAAATGGTGGTGATTATTGTTTTAAGAGGAAGTACAACTACGAAATCACTCTCTTTCACTTTCACTATCAGCCATATTCAATCGTTTTTGCGATGTGGCCTCTGCAAGTCCGAAGCAAGGTAGGTTTCCATGAGGTCTCTCCATCAGGGACTGTCTTGAGCGATGTTCTGCCAACTGATCCCAGTAATCTTCCGGATGTCTTTATCCCATCTGTTAGGTGGCCTACCATTTGGCCTCAGATGATCTTTCGGACTCCACTCAAGCACAAGCTTACCATTAGTTCTCCGAGCAACATGGCCTGCCCACTGCCATTTTAGGGTAGCCACCATTTCTAAAATGCCACTGGCCTTTGTGACTGACCTGATGTAATCTGCTCTCTTCTTGTCTTTCTTCGTGAAGCCTAGCATAAACCGTTCCATAGCTCTTTGGGCTGTTCTGAGTTTTTGCTTAACAAACTCGCTCAATGTCCAGGTTTCACAACCATAAGTCAGTACACTCTGGTCAAAGACTATCTTCTTTAGGTAGGTTGGCACGTTGGAATTGAAGAATGTCCTCCGTAGGCTTCCCATCCTAGTTTGATAAGTCGGAAGATTTCCGGTCTTAAGTCCCCCTTCATGTTTACAAGCTAGTCAAGATAGATATACTCATTGATCCTTTATATAACATTAATCAGAGAGGAAAAAATAAAGGGACTTGTCACTTCGAAAATAATGAAGGTATCGGCCAAAGAAAGACAATGGTCACGAAGGGCCTCGAGTGCTCTAATACCGTCGGGGTCGGAAAAGAGCAAGACTTGACCGAGGGAGGTCGGATAGGATAGATGACAGTGAGGAGTCTGGCACAAGAAAGTTGAAGCAATACAAGGACTCAGCTAAGCGCCCCGTGGTCGCCAATCCACGTTCCTAAGTTCAGAGCCCCTGGGGCCCCTTTCAGTCGCCTCTTACGACAGGCAGGGGATACCGTGGGTGTTATTCTACCGCCCCCACCCACAGGGGGAAGCCCCTGGGGCCCCTTTCAGTCGCCTCTTACGACAGGCAGGGGACACCGTGGGTGTTATTCTGCCACCCCCATCCACAGGGAGAAGCACATTAGAGTCACCGTTCCTATTACATATGTGTAGTGTGTGCTGATAGACAGTGGCAGCAGCCTTCAATGTTCACTGCTGCCATTTGGTCTTCATTCTATGAACTACTTTCCTATGCGTCGCCCAGCCCTTAGATTCAGGTTTCTCCAGCAGCCAGCTCTTCGCATTAAGTTTTCATATAACAAAGCCTTTCCCCCGCAATGACAAGTCCAGTAGAATTAGAATATCCGTACACACGGTCATCAATGATCTACATTTAGGGCTGTCGTTCAGGTGACAGATTCCCTGCCAACTGTTTGCCTGTTCTTTTCTTGAATGATTGCAAGGAACTTTGAAATTTCACCGTATTTATGGTTTTCTGATTCTATATCTTTTTAGTTAAGTTATTGCGTCACTCAGCTCAATTACTCACTGACCACGTAGCCTACACCGGTGATCTCGTGATGCGATAATTGAAGTCCTGTGCAATGATGCATCATGCGAACTGAGAGAATACTGAGCGGTTTTTTTCCTAAAATGAAATAAATAATTTTGAGTGGTCATCAGCATGACTAATTGTCATAGGGTAGGCTAGAGAGCTTGAGTTGAATTAACTGTAGAATGTCAACTAAATTATAATACCAAGATTCATTAAACTAATGAATAGAATGACCTATCTATCTACTTAAACTATGGAATTTTGTTTTGACTACCTTTTCAACACTGCAAATAAATAAAATTATTATTTAAATCTCCCTGTAAGAAGAGGATACTGAATGCAAGTAGGTATTATTTTCAAATGAGCTGAGAGCGAGAGTCGTTATGGCGTACGATTCGTTCAGTGAGCCATGGCTCTGTATGTTTCACTGTAGCGGAAGTTCGGTTCCCCGCCAATGTCCAGTGTGTGTGTTGTGCCTCACTGATCGTGAGAGCGCCACTCACCACTTGTCTGCTGCGAGTCAGCTGAATCGTGTACCGTGAGCTCACCGTTGCTACGATTCGATTCACTCAGACAGTTGAATGAATCGATACACTCCTTCGACTCATATACTCAGTAGCAAACATTATATCAGATGCTCTGAATCTTGCGTAGTATTACTAGCAGCGAAATTAAGGCGTTTGAAATTGAAACCATCCACATCTTGTACGTGATAAAGTAGCGCCTTACGATATATTTTTTTCATTAATTTAGGAAATCAAACTTAACACATATATACTAGCTTCCCCCATAAAATTCCAAGGAATTCAGTTCAATTGCCAATGCTTTTTAATACAATAGGTATACAGAACGAAAGAAATATCGTTTAAGCTTTAAGCAATATATGAATATGAGAATGAATGTTTAATCTTATCTTCCCATGCTTGTCAGCCTCGAACCCCATGTGACATTTGACTATTTCGCTGTATTTATCTCAGATCCAAGACGTCCGTCTATTCTTCGTCCGATATCATATTCCCTCCCAGAGATTGAGAAAAAAAAGGTCGATTTTAAGATCGACCGGTACGACAGTAGCTCGACATAGTAAATAGTGTTATGAGTTTAACATCTCACATCAAATTACGTTCATGATTTATTTACATGTAAGAAATTCTCTTTATGCACTGCGTAAGAAATGTCTGGGCTATGTTAATTGCAAGCAACTTACAGTGACAAGTCGCAATCAAATACACTCAAGGCTCCGTAAATTGTGTTTGAAATAAGTTATGTTATTTTTCACCATGTTTCTCAGTGCTTTTTTGCGTCTTGATAAAATCTCGTGCATTGTGTTGCTAAAAGTCAGGATGTTTCCAAACTGATAGTTTAATAATTAATAGGTGAAAGATACATACTAATTATGTAAAACAAAGTTTCAATGAACAGGTGAACTCTTTCATAATAAATGAATGCTTTAGTGAATATTTCCCACTGACTTGTTTAATGACAAACTTATAAAACCAGAGGATGCAGATTTGCATTTTTTAAAATTTCTGTACTACAGCGCTTTATGGACATCAATTGTTACAGGATGTTTCAACTAATATTCAAAACGCAGGTCTTACAATTCCTACTGTGAAATATCGTGATGTTAAAAAGAAAATTTTGAAACATGTTTTATCTCATATTACATTAATGAAAGCACCACAAGTACACGATTCACATCCAGTGTGTTAGAATATGATTCTATGTGTAACTTTTAGATCTAAATAGAAAATGTTCATTGTTACGAAGACCATTTCTTTTCAAATATACTGGGACTTCAACTGCGCCTGTAATTTTCACCTTTCATTATTGACAACACTTTTGAAACAATCTGTATAGCAACATCCCAAAGGAGAGTTAAGGTTATCACGCTATATATTCGATATTTAACGAAGATATTTCATTTGTATTGTTTAAGAAAATACATATTTTATGTTGTTTCAAAATTATGAAAATGTTTTGTAAAAATTTGTAATTTTCTTTCAAATTAATGTTTATATTAAGCAATGATAACGATTCTCTTGAATAAAAAGGTTCATACGAATCCTTTTTGCATAGGCGAAATACAAAATAAATGTTTCGCTGTACTTGTGTATGAATATTTCTGTAAATTCTTTAGGATTAATTTAAAATGTTACAGTAATTTGCTAAACGAGTGAGTTAATTTGAAATATTTTTCTATTGAAAATCATATCGTTTAAAACGTGATTAGTCATTATTTGACCACATTCAGATACTATTCCAACCGTAGAAAAAATGTGTAATATACTGTACATCATCAGTTACTGGTGTGTGGTGGTGGTGATGATTGTTTTAAGAGAAATTATAACTGGACAACCATCCTCTATTAATGCTACTCAGAGGTATATTGGAAGCGGTCCATCACTTCGAAAAAGGAAGGCATCGGCAAAAGAAAGGAAAAGCCACGAGAGGCGTAAAAATGGAAGACACCCTAGGCCTCGCAAACCTAATATTGTCAGGGTCGGGAAAGGACAAGAGTTGAGGAAAGTGGGTCAGATAGGAAAGAAGAAAGTGAGGAGCTTGACACAAGTAACTCAGAATAACGCCAAGCTCAGAAAGACGAACCGTGGTCGCCAACCCACACCAAAACTGAGAGATCCTGGTTCCCCTTTTAGTCGTTGTTAGTACAGGCAGGGGATATTCTACCATCCCCACTCATAGAGGAACTGGTTCGTCAAATGATGTACTGTATTTAAATAATTTTAATAAATAGTTTGTATTTGTATTAATTTTAACTATTACTTATTATATACTATCAATAATGCACTCTGAAAGGCATTAAGTGATACTTACAATATATTGTAAATCATGGGAACCATCCACATTTTATTCCCTGTATATTTCAATGTATATATCATACTGTCACAATTATAATATTTCTGTTTGATATTTATAATTTGTATCACAAACTACCACTAAATAGTTTATAATTATCAGCATTACCATTATAGTTATTGTATAGAAAATATATTTCATTTAAATATATATATATTGAAGATTTTGTATTACTATTCATAAAATGAATCATTGGCCCGGACGAGATTCTTTACTTCGGTGAATATGAGAGGTTTAACAGCTTATTTCCAATGTTTTCTGTACTATAATACATTGTTATGTGAGCTAAATTCAATTCTACTGAGTGTGCTCTGCATAATTCATTTTGTATTTTATTTTAACAGTGTTTTCAGTGTTCCCTACAGGAAAAGACCCCGTCTTTGCCAGCTCCGTGGATAAAAGACCCTTTGTGTGGCAATGGACGGGGCATTCAAAGCGAAAAGGCTGTGATAACCAGATTGTCGAGCAGGAAGTGGAAGTTAGATACAAAGAAAGCATCACTCAGATTAATGTATATGTATAATAATCACCCATTTACAGTTTTCTGTGAGCGAATCAACGAAGGTATTGATTGAACTGAAGTAATAATTCAAGTGTGCTTTTGGCTAGTGGATGGTTGTGCAAAAACATGAATTCACTACATCTGTTTCTTGTCCATGTCGGAATGTGCAAACACGATGTGCTTACCGTGTACCGTACATGAATGTTCAGTGTAAAATAAACTAAAATAGCATGTGTATAATTCTCTGAGATATTTAAAATACTAGTCTTTGTGAATTTCTTTTGTGATTGTTAATACAGTCCTATAACCGTGATTTCATTTTTGTGTGTAGTTAATCGAAAATTGCGTATTTTCAATCGTAATTCGTGTTACTTTACGACCATATTTTGTGATTTCAAGATCTAGTCTGATGTCCAGTCGGAAATAAAACAAGAGTTATGTGTTACCAAACTAATTATCATTAATAGATTAACAAGCAAAGAGATACAAGATTATTGTATAGCTAAGTGGATATTCCTCGATGTTAAAACTGGCTGATACGCTATAGTGAATACAATCTAGTTCACGCCAAGTTTCTAATCTTCCTCGTTTTGCCGTGCAGTGCCAATATTTTCGAAAGACAGGGTGCAAGTATATTGAAGGATATTTTGATTACGGATGAAAATGTGACTGATGAATTAGTTAATGATTGGTAGGCTTTGTAGTATACTAATTGTGTTACAATTCAAGGGTTAGTGAGATGAAATGTAAGGTTTACATGCCATATCAATCACAGACTTCAACTGAAACTCCTGTTAGTAGCTTGCATTTGAGGACAAATTAATCCCGAACACTTCAGTCTTCAAGTTTTCCTTACACTACCATTTCGTCTGAAATTGATAAAACATTGGACATGACCAGCACAGTTTTACAGTACTCCAACAAGAATTACAAGTTCTTTTCACATAATGAAATTTGTACTTATTTTTATTTCGTGTATTTATTTCAATATAACACAGCCGACGTTTGGGTCATTTTTATGAAAGATGTGTTACATTAAAGACGCTAAATTACTCCGCTCAAAGAATATTAACAAGTTGAGCATGCCACAGGACTTAAGGCATCGATAAAGTCTATGACATAAAGGATCTCATCATGATTGGTTTCCAGAAATCCATTACGGTAAATATACCAAACATGCCAATCATATATAATTACTTATAATGCCAATGAAAAATCTTATTATTATCAGCCTTCAAAATTGTTTGGGAGATACATTTCCCGGAAACTATTATGTCGGGTGCTGTTTCAAACATGCAGAATTGCAAATATGCAATTTCTTCCATGAAAAGAAGTGGTTATGTCTCTATTTCTGACTTATTCTAAACTACACAAACGTACAGGGGATACATCACAATTATAGTTATTGAATCCATCCATAACTGTGATCACGATGTAATATAATTTCGTGATGTGGTTGCTTTGCTGTTAATTTCTTCCTTCTAAAAAATAAATAAAGACATTTGAAGAAAATCTGTTCTTAGCATGTAATTAATACATAAATAAACGAGTTCTGTGAGTTCCGCATAACGTTTAAAATTTATTTTAAGTATATAAAATGTTTTGAGCCAAATACTTTTATTTATTTATTCTTACAAATGATGTCGTTACAAAGATGTCTCGGTTGTTTCTGCACAGGAATGGACTTTTCTCGATTAAATACCAAATCTACTACAATGTAAGATTTACTGTATTTTACTTCACCTCTCGATGGTCAGAAAACTAAAATGCTACCCTTCCTCAGAGCTTAGAAATACGTTTCCAGCTACGACGACCATCAAGTAAAGCCCTTAAAGATGTCATAAGCTAGCTATTTCAACTCACTTTCCCTCGAAAGTCTGGGTTTGCTTGAGCAAGGCAATTAGAATGAGTATAGCCTCTTGATAAATTAATAGTAGTAGAATATTAATTACATACTAACTTATATAATAAAAACGATTACAATATGTACTTTGGAGGGTTCTGAAGGTAGAACACACTATGCTGCCTAGAGTTTCACTTAAAACATTTTATTACACTAAAATACTTTGTTCGTAACCTACAAAATGTATTTTTTGCATATCTTATGTTAAATACTTCTCAGTGGTTGCGAGAATGTAATATCGTGTTTGATTTTGTTTAAACTTAAAACAGTAATGTAAATGAGTTCAGAGAATGTGGGGGCTACTGAATGATATTATTTACTTGCCAACTGCAGTTATTAACGAATTCTATTACTTCTATTACTTCAGCGGAGAAAATGACAGCCTCTCAAAGCCAATTGCAATAGTTTTTTTTCTACAGTGTGTTCTTTATTCTTAAAACAGGGAATAGAGGACAAAAATGTCAGATAAATAAATTTTAAACAGCAAATTAATGAAAAATTCTCGCGATGAAATGAATTGGTATACTTCAAATATGTACGTTGCCTCAATCCGACTATGATTTTCTAACAAATTTCTAGAATCATCATTAATCAGAAAGTTATGGTTTAATGAAAGGAGATATTCTAGTTTATCTGAAATGGTTATTCTGGAGTTCATCTTCATACTCTATTTGCAATATTTTCCCAACATGTATCTTTTTGCAAGAAAAGAAATAGGAACATAATATCGATGTTTCTAAATATTGATGAGTCTAGTTTTCGGGTTCATGAATGCTAAATAATATACGTATATTTCGCTATTTCATTGAAGATTTTAGGTTTTGAGCCTGACCACTATTTATAAAAATGTTGAATTTATACATTACTATTTTAATAGTTTCATACAAATGTGGTCTTATGAGATCAGATTTTGCAATGTTTAAGACACTGCAAAGAATTATAATACGACGAAGTGAATATTTTATGATTACTCAACCCTCCCTCGTTTTATTGAATGAATTAATTGAAACGCTAGGCTGCCCAATTTATCGATGTTACATCGCTGAATAACTGCTTATTTTGTAATAAAAGCGATAAGAAAAATATATGTATCCTAAACGCCATCTCGTAGTTTTAGAATAGTGTTGTATTGTTTGAGGTCCATGTATACGAGCTGTGTCGGTTCACAATGGTGTTAATAACTGTAAACTAATATTCCTTATGGTTGTGTCATAATAATGTTTATATTTAATTGTGATTCAAGTCGCGGATGGTTGAATGCACAAAACAACTTCTCAGCGTTTGTTACTGGTCTCTAGATGAAACGAACTGGATTTTATGAGGAGATGAACAAAATTTTACCTGTTGAATGCACAGTTCTCACTATATTAATCTCTAGAACACACTTTTGCACACTTCCAGAATAGGGCAGATACAGTCTTCAGCACTATCGTAGGTGTTATTAAAGTACTGAAACGCTGAAACACTAGTATATTAGTTGCCTTACTCGAGCTACAAAATATATGAAACAAGGTACTCCGTCTAACAGCTAAAGAAACCATTCTGAGCAGCCTATGCGAAGAAACTGGATATTTTTAGATTTTCAGTAACTCTAAGTTACTGAGAAACTAAGTAGGCCTATGCTATATGTTGTAACCAAGGTTGAAATTTACAAACACAACTTTTATTGCTTCACTTTATGATATTTACACAAATAACTGAAATTTACTTTGAAGCAAAAAGGAATATTGAATCTTGAGAAAAGTCTGACTTTATACAATATGTACAGGTTTGCAGTCTTTATATACACTTCTATCTTGAAAAGATAGTCTTTGTGAATTGACACGTTGATAGTCGAAAACTATCTGGCACACTAACATGAATGTCTTTGAGAGTCCTTGTTTGTGGAAGTGCCTGAATTCCTAAAAAGCAAGTTCAATTGATTGAAGAAATTCCACCTAGCGAAACTAAGGGAGCTTGCATAACTTAGGGAATGAAAATGGCTTGTAAAAGAATTACGGAACATAGGCAGTGGAAACAGGTAAGGGAGCGGTGACCAGAGGTGAAACCTCGTACTGCCAGAAATTCAGTCCACCTGGTCGAAGCACATTTTAAAGAGGAGTAGCCTCCGTGCTCGACGTAGGGTGTATTCTGGAGCTGGACACCGGGGCAAGTGGGCAAGTGAGCAGGCAGGGAGCTCCTATTTATAGTACACTCGATGGTCAGGCACGCGCACTGAGGGCTGCGCGTCGAAGCTAGCAGAATGATACACAGGCGCGCGTACAGCTGGCTGGTGGAGCGAGAAGGGAGCGCCGGACATACAACACCCTCCCCTCCTAAATACGCCGGTACGGCGTGAAACGGCGGCGGCGCTGGCGGCGACTGCGATGCTGGGGCGGAGCTGCTGATGTCTCCGTTGTATTGTCCGGAGCTGGAACTGGGCGGAGTGGCGCTGTCTCGTCCTGAAAGGAACCCATTGTTATTAAATGATCTAAAGCGCGTTCAGCAATAGATTTAGTTGGTTTAGGAATAGCATCAATAGCTGGACAGGGGCGGTAGCGCAGACGTATCTGATCTTGATGGCGGCAGATACGTTTCTCCGTAGTCTGTATCTCGTATAGACGATGACCCAAAGATCTGCAGATGACTCCAGGTATCCAGAGTGGGTTGGATTTGAATGTCCTGGTGTAGACCTTGTCGTTGAGGGAGAACTTCGTTGGTGAGGTCTTATGCTGGGCCGGAAGAGGCTGTAACAGAGAAAGTAAAGTTCTGTGAGGTCGTCCATGGAGCTTCTGTGCAGGAGTGATATTATCAGCGCCGGGTAGAGTTCTGTAGTTGTTTAAGAGTTGGAGCAAGGCTTGATCTTTAGTTAAGCCTGAAGAGACAGCTTTCTTCATACTTCTTTTAAATGTCTGTACGAAGCGTTCAGCTTCACCATTAGATTGAGGGTGAAAAGGTGGTGCTAGGATATGACGAATGCCATTATGTGTACAAAAGTTCTGAAAAGCAGTAGCTGTAAATTGAGGTCCGTTGTCTGAAATGAGTACTTGTGGTAAGCCTTCTGTAGTAAAGATTTTCTGGAGAGCACGAATGGTAGCTTCGGTTGTAGTAGTCGAATGCATATCCACGACATATGGAAAGTTTGACAGTGAATCGATGACTATTAACCACATGGAATTGAGGAAAGGACCTGCGAAATCGATGTGAACTCGTTCCCATGGAGTAGTAGCAGGAGGCCATGAAGCAAGATCAGAAGACGGGGCGTTCTGATTCGTTTGACATTGCTCACAATGACGTATTAGCTTTTCGATGGCGGCATCAATACCGGGCCAGTAGCAGTGTTGACGGGCGAGTTGCTTTGTTCTGGAGATACCCCAATGGCTTTGGTGTAATAATTCGAGAACTTGTTTCTGTAGGCTAAGTGGGATAACCACTCGGAAGATGGTGCCTGCTTCTAGTAATACAACTCCGGCACGAGTCGTGAGACGATGCTGCATACGATGATAAGGTGCCAGGCGGGCAGGAAGTGTGCTCTGAAGAGGCCAACCGTTGCGGATGTAAGTACGTACAAGAGCAAGTGTACTGTCCTTATCCGTAGCTTTAGCTATGCAGGTAGCATCAATAGGAAAACTGGATACAGTATCTTCAAGTTCTATGTCCAACTGAAGACATTCAGATTCTTGAGAATCGAAGGCAGTATCAGGACCAACGGGTAAGCGGGAGAGAGCATCAGCATTACAATGCTGGGATGTGGCTCGATAGACAATCTGATAGGAATAATCAGAAAGGAACATGGACCATCTCTGAAGCTTTCTGAGGGAATTCTCTGGGATCTTATTACCAGAATGGAATAAGTGTACGAGAGGCTTATGATCGGTAATGATCAGGAAATGGTTGCCATAGAGATATTCATTGAAACGGCGAATACCAAAGATGATGGCTAAAGCTTCTTTCTCTATCTGTGAGTATCGACGTTGATGGTCATTAAGTGTTTTCGAAGCGAAGGCGATGGGGCGTTCTTGTCCATGACGATCCTTCTGGGAGAGAACGGCACCGACACCGTAGTCTGAAGCGTCAGTAGCTAGCGTGATGATCTTGTCGGGCTGAAAATGAGTGAGTTGTATAGCTTGAATTAAGGCGTTGTTGATTGTTTTCCATGCCTGTTGGCATTGCGGAGTCCACTGAAACTTAACACCTTTTTTACGTAGAGCGTTTAATGGAGCTGCCACTGTAGCGAAGCGTGGAATGAACTTATTATAATAGTTCGCTTTGCCTATGAAGGACTGAAGCTGCTTGAGGTTCTGAGGTGCTGGCATGTTTACTATCGCTGAGACATTCTGTGTACTAGGACGAATTCCATTCTTATCAAGTATATGTCCTAGGTAGTGAACTTGAGGCTGAAAGAAGGTACATTTAGCGAGATTCGCTCGTAGGCCATTGTCTTGCAATTTCTGGAGAAGGAGGCGTAGATTGGTTAGATGTTCCTGATGATCTTTTCCAGTAACAATAATATCATCCAGGTAGTTAGCACAACCGGGAATGGAGGCGGTGAGTTGAGCCAAATAGCGCTGAAAAATAGCCGCTGAGGATGAAACACCGAATAGGAGCCGCTGGAGCTGGAGCAGTCCGAGAGGAGTGTTGAGTGTGAGAAATTTCTTAGATTCTTCGTCTAAAAGTAGCTGGAGATATGCTTCTTTAAGATCAACTCGAGAGAAGAATTGTCCACCAGAGAGACGACGGAATAAGTCTTCTGGACGTGGAATAGGAAAGATATCTGTGTCGAGTTGTGCGTTGACTGTAGATCGAAAATCGCCACAAAGTCGAACATTACCATCAGGTTTCTTGATTACCACGAGTGGAGTAGCCCATTGACTAGAAGTAACTGGTACAACAATTCCAGTTTGTATCCATCGTTCTAATTCTTTCGTGACCTGGTCTTGAAGTGCTAGGGGTACTGGACGAGCCGTGAGGAAGCGAGGCTTAGCTCCGGATTTCAGCTGTATGTGAGCTGTATAGTCTTTGGCTGTTCCGAGCTGAGAGTCGAAGACTTCAGGAAACTGCGCTAGGAGAGCGGTAACGTCAGAAGTAGGATGCAATGTAGATACGACGTTAATGTTGTCATGTATCTGGAAACCAAATAAGTTAAATAGATCCATGCCCATAATGTTTGATGCAGTGTAGTTGTTAACTACGAGAAGAGGAATGGCCTTCTGAATTCCTTTATAACTAGCCTGAAGCTTGATTTGACCTTTGATGTCAATTTTCTTCTTGTTAAATGTCACGAGCTGGATGTCAGCTGGAGAGCATGAAGGTGAACTTAAGTCGTGGTAGGTAGTCAGGTTAATAATAGAGACAGGTGATCCAGTGTCTAATTGAAAATCGACAGATCGATCAGAGAATGAGAGAGGAATGATGATTTTGTGAGAATCCTTTGTGGGAAGAATAAGATTGATCTGATCAACTTCCATGTCTTGGCGGGGCTGTATATGCTTCCGGCGTGCTGCAGTAGTCTTAGTAGGGCGGAGCGAACTTTGACAGACAGTCTTAATGTGTCCAAGTTTATTACATCGTTCACAAGTAGCTTTGAAAAAACGACAGTCACGACGTTCATGATGCTTGAAACAACCTCGGCAGGAAGGCAGGAGTTTCGAGGTGCTTTGAGAATTGGGCTTCCGTGTAGCATTACGAGAGGGAACCTGTCGAGAATGCTTGGTGGAGAGCGCCTTATCCGTACGGTTCACTGTAGAAGAGGACTTGCGGGCCTGAGGCGAGACTTGTGCAACTTCGTGTGGAGAAGCTATGGCTGCGGCAGTCTTGGTAGTAAGCTCATAAACCGTAGCGATACGCTGGACGTCTTCTAAAGAAGGGTTACTCTGCTTGACAGCGTCAAAACGTATTTTGTCTTCAGGAGTATGTAAAATTATCATGTCCCGAATGAGAGAATCAGTGTAGGATGAACCACAACCGTCCTGGGAGCAGATGAACTGGCAGGGTTTAGCTAGACCACGCAATTCAGTTATCCATTCAGTATGTGTCTGATGGGGTTGCTTTCTGCACTGAAAAAATTTATAGCGAGCAGCCACTATGTGAGGAGCTTTGGCATAGTGTTCCGTGAGACGGGCCAAGAGCTGCGTGAAGGGTACCTCAGATAAGTGTTCTTCCGGACTTAATTTACGTAGTAAGTCACACGTAGCATTGCCAACCGAACTAAGAAATAGTGCGCGGCGGCGTTGATCATCTGTGACAGAATGGCAGATGAAATGCTGTTGTAAACGGGCTAAATAAACTGACCATTCTTCCTTAGCCGGATCAAAAGCAGAGAACGGAGGAATAGCTGATGGCTGTGTAGAGACAGAAATAGCTTGAATAGCCTGAATTAATGCTGCCTGTTGTTGTTGCATAAACTGTTGTTGTTGCTGCTGTAAGGCTTGGAAGACCGTAGCGAGTTGTTCCGCAGTAGCCATTGCGAGATGCGTGTAAGAAAGAGTAAGGTAAGCTGTGTGTCAGAACTAGTTGGAGTGTCGTTGTGTTTAGCACGTCGCCGTAGAGTTGACAACTGGGCCTGTTGAATTGTAGTGTCGTGTTTACCTCGTTGCTATAGAGTTGGCGATTGGGGCTGAAGAATTGTAGGTTGTTGCGTTTTTTACCTCGTCGCCATAGAGTTGGCAACTGGGGTCGAAGAATTGTAGAGTTGCTGCTTTTTTACCTCGTCGCCATAGAGTTGTGTTGTAACCAAGGTTGAAATTTACAAACACAACTTTTATTGCTTCACTTTATGATATTTACACAAATAACTGAAATTTACTTTGAAGCAAAAAGGAATATTGAATCTTGAGAAAAGTCTGACTTTATACAATATGTACAGGTTTGCAGTCTTTATATACACTTCTATCTTGAAAAGATAGTCTTTGTGAATTGACACGTTGATAGTCGAAAACTATCTGGCACACTAACATGAATGTCTTTGAGAGTCCTTGTTTGTGGAAGTGCCTGAATTCCTAAAAAGCAAGTTCAATTGATTGAAGAAATTCCACCTAGCGAAACTAAGGGAGCTTGCATAACTTAGGGAATGAAAATGGCTTGTAAAAGAATTACGGAACATAGGCAGTGGAAACAGGTAAGGGAGCGGTGACCAGAGGTGAAACCTCGTACTGCCAGAAATTCAGTCCACCTGGTCGAAGCACATTTTAAAGAGAAGTAGCCTCCGTGCTCGACGTAGGGTGTATTCTGGAGCTGGACACCGGGGCAAGTGGGCAAGTGAGCAGGCAGGGAGCTCCTATTTATAGTACACTCGATGGTCAGGCACGCGCACTGAGGGCTGCGCGTCGAAGCTAGCAGAATGATACACAGGCGCGCGTACAGCTGGCTGGTGGAGCGAGAAGGGAGCGCCGGACATACAACACTATAGCTAGTGGAATTTGATCGTGGCAAGATCAGTGACGGGAAGTTGTTGCGTAATAAAAACATGGCTTCGCCCGTTGGCTGGGTTGAGGAGGGAAGCAGTCAGCCGACAAGAGAATAGCGGTGCTTGCCTTGTAAAATCCCTACATAAAAAAAAGTTGCTGTTGTTGTTGTTGTTGTTGTTGTTGCAACTTCACGTAATGGTTTGGGATATCTTGACCGGTATACTGTGTAGCCTACGTAGTAAGGGTAGAAAGTGTAGATTGATTGATTGATTGATTGATTGATTGATTGATTGATTGATTGATTGATTGATTGATTGATTGATTGATTGATTGATTGATTGATTGATTGATGTTGTTTTAAAGGATAACATTATTTCGATAATCAGCCCCGATGTGGAAATCTCTGATGGTGGTGATTATTGTTTTCAGAGGAAGTACAATTTGGCAACTAGCCTCTATATTACACTAATCAGAGATGAAGACGGGAATGATCCGACACTCCGAAAAATGAAAGTATCGACCAAAGAAAGACAAAAACCACGAAGGGCGTTAAAAGAAAGACTCCCTAGGCCTGGCAACCTAATACCGTCGGAGTCGGAAAAGGACAAGTGTTGACCAATGGAGTGGTGGTGGTGGTGATTATTGTTTTAAGAGGAAGTTCAACTAGGCAACCATCCTCTATACAACACTAATCAGAGAGATAAAATGGAAGGACCCGACACCTCGAAAAATGAAGGTATCGGCAGAAGAAAGACGAGGACCACGAAGGGTGTGAAAATGAAAGAACAAGAGTTGACCAAGGAAGGTCGGATAAGATAGATGAAGATGAGGAGCCTGGCGCAAGTAAGTGGAAGCAATACCAGGACTCAGCTAAGGGCCCCGTGGTCGCCAACAAAGTTCAGAGCCCCTGAAACCACTTTTATGACCAAGGGAGATCACATAGGATAGATGAAAATGAGGCACCTAACACAAGTAAGTGGAAGCAATGCCAGGACTCAGCCAAAGGCCCTATGGTTGTCAACCCACGCTCCCAAGTTCAGAGCACCTGGGCAGAGTGAAAAAAGCCCGATCACTTGGAGGTCTTCGGATGGGAAAACGTTCCCGATATATTCCTCCCGCCCTTAATCTATTACATCTTGCCTCACCGTAAATTAAACTCATATCACACATTTTATGAATTCATAAAGCCATTTTCCCAAAACTCAGAGCTCGTCTGTAAGTCGCAGTGCACTGGCCTCGAGTACCATAAACCTACATTCACAGCCTTACCAGCCTTCACAGCCATGGAGGGGAGGGCGACCTGGGGAAAACTCAGCTCTATTGACGTTCTGTTGAGCAGAGGGGTGTATCCAGTGCCTATTGGCTTCTCAAAATATTGACCGAAGTTTCATGATTTATTTTCTCCTACACTAATTAAAACAGGTGCAATACTTTTGAAGATTTTTGTTTATAATACCATCTTCCACCAGCAGTTAAAATGGCGTGCCGTATTTTAATTACACTCTATACCAACACATTTATGTCGAAGTAGTGTTGCGTAGCCTACCTAGTAAGAGTATAAATCAAGTTATAAAAATCTGAATAGAAAGGAATAAATACGGGGATTCCAAGTACCGAAACACTTGGTACCATATAACTTTTTATCATCTAGCTCCAAACTCCCCGATAGGGCTGGGTACCGCTCCTGAACTGTCAGTCATATTAAAAGGCTAAGTGATTATTTTACAATTCTCCCTAACTCCTCCACTTTTCTATACTTTGGAGCATGTTATATCCAACGAAAACCAAAATAAGAAGCAGGGATACCGTGAGTGCACTCTACCACCCACAGTGGGTGTGGTGATTATTGTTTTAAGAGGAAGTACAACTAGGCAACCATCCTCTATATAACACTAATCAGAGGGAAAATATGGAAGGGGTCCGACACTTCGAAAAATGAAGGTATCGGCCAAAGAAAGACAAGGGCCACGAAGGGCGTAAAAATGAAAGACTCCCTAGCCCTCGCAAACCTAATAGCGTCGGGGTCGGAAAAAAACAAGAGTTGACCAAGGGAGGTCGGATAGGATAGATGAAAGTGAGGAGCCTGGCACAAGTAAGTGGAAGCAATGCCAGGACTCAGCTAAGGGCCCCGTGGTCGCCAACCCACGCTCCAATGTTCAGAGCCCCTGAGGCCTCTTTTAGTCGCCTCTTACGACAGGCAGGGGATACCGTGGGTGTTATTCTACCGCCCCCACCCACAGGGGGAGGAAAATAGCTACCCTTAACAATGAAAAAGATGGAATAAGCACGATATAAAAGGAACAGTCAAATTTAAATGGGCCACCTGTCAAAAGGTATAGTAGAATATTTTGCATCCTAAAAGTAATTACCAGAACTCTTACGACATCCATCCTACTGGATGGTAAGGCGGTTAATCTCATTCTTGGAAAAGCTGGCGGGTTGTCGACGGAACCACATCAGTACTCAGTCACGCACGTTGTCTGGTACAAAAAGATGTCCACGGATGTCTTTATACAACTCGAGCATGGAGCCGCAATCAGTAGGAAGCGCTAGGGAAACACGTTGCAGAAACTGATGGTCGTGGTAGTTATGATTGTTTTAAGAGGAAGTTCATCTGGGCAATCACCCACTATTAATAATAATCACAGGGAAAATAAGGAAGGGATCCGACACTTTGAAAAATGAAGGTATCGGTCAAAGTAATATAAGGACCACAACGGGCGTGAAACTGGAAAAATTCCTCGACCTCGAATGATCTAATGCCGTCGGGGTCGTAAAATAACAAGAATTGACTAAGGGAGATCGGAGAGTATAGAAGAAAGTGAGTAGCCTGGTACAAGTAAGTGGAAACAATTCAAAGGATTCAGCTAACGGAAGCGTGGTCGCCAACTCACGGCTCCCAAGTTCAGAGCCTTTGGGGCCCCTTTTAGTCACCTCTTACGACAGGCAGGGGATACCGTGGGTGTTATTCTACCTCCCCCACCCACAGGGGGAAAGAGAGCCCTTGGGGCCCCTTTTAGTCACCTCTTGCGACAGGCAGGAGCTACCGTGAATGTTATTCTACCGCCTCCACCCAAAGGGCCCATGATCCTTAAAAGAGAATACAATGCATTACATGTTAGAAGTCAAAGTTCTGGAACAAATAACGTTACCTGGTGAGAGAATTGAAACGTGAAAGATTGGCAAATTTTCAAATCCGATTTCTAATTAAGCCTGACTAACGTAGGTAGCGCCGCAGGAACTTGCTGTAAAGCTGAGAAAGACGAGATAAACAGCATGTTTAATCCCATCATACCACAAGCACACATCCTAAGTAGGCAGGCTCAGAATCTCTCCCTTCTTCCTGATGAAACAAGTATCCCCACATCTACCTGACAGCACTTAAGGTAACCTGTGGTGGTGGTGGTGGTGATTATTGTTTTAAGAGGAAGTACAACTGGGCAACCATCCTCTATATAACACTAATCAGAGGGAAAATGGAAGGGATCCGACACTTCGAAAAATGAAGGTATCGGCCAAGGGAAGACAAGGGCCACGAAGGGCGTGAAAATGAAAGACTCCCTAGCCCTCGCAAACCTAATAGCGTCGGGGTCGGAAAAGAACAAGAGTTGACCAAGAGAGGTCGGATAGGATAGACGAAAGTGAGGAGCCTGACACAAGTAAGTGGAAGCAATGCCAGGACTCAGCTGAGGCCCCGTGGTCGCCAACACACGCTCCAAAGTTCAGAGCCCCTGGGGCCCCTTTTAGTCGCCTCTTACGACAGGCAGGGGATACCGTGGGTGTTATTCTACCGCCCCCACCCACAGGGGGAGGTAACCTGTGGCAGTTGACATCTTAGGATGGAGAAATTCAGGAATTTATTTCTTGAAAATCCAGAGTGTAAGTTAGTTTCTCCTGGAAGGCCAGTAATTAACAAGTACAGGACTAGTTTTGTCCATTAAACCACTCGAGTGTTGGCATCTACAGAAAATTTTCAAATGTTTTTTCCTTCTTTTCAAACTTATTTGTCAAAAATATATGAATATTATGTGTCATACTTTATGAGTGGTAAAATAATTTCTTCTGAAGGTTCCAACATCAAATTCATGACAAGAAAATTTAAAGTTTAGAAAATAACTGTTTTCATCTTTATGTTGATTATTGTCGTGTATACAAATTTATTGTAGAATGTTTATGTGATATGTATTAGTGTATATCATCATATTTGCTTATTCATGTTTCATAATTTATTTTCCACGTTTGGATGCATTCTGTCAGCATTTAAAAATTTCGTTGCTTGTTCGTTGAATGTTAAATAAATATATAATTAGCAGAGAGATAATTTATTCAGATATGAAAATTGTTATGAAGAGAACAGTGAATGGAATGCTAAATCATCGTTTAGACCCCTACAAAAAATGTTCACGTGGAATATTAAAAAGCTGCATAATTCACTGTACATAATACAAGTTGTACTAGGTATTCGAGCAGTTCCCAAACTACATGAGACCAGGCTGGTGGTGGTGGCGGTGATTATTGTTTTAAGAGGAAGTACAATTAGGCAACCATCCTCTATATAACACTACTCAGAGGGAAAAAGTGGAAGGGACCCGACACTTCGAAAAATGAATATATCGGCCAAAGGAAGACAGGGTCCACGAAAGGCGTGAGAATGAAAGACTCCCTAGCCCTCGCAAACCTAATAGCGTCGGGGTCGGAAAAGAACAAGAGTTGACTAAGAGAGATCGGAGAGGATAAATAAAAGTAAGGAGGCTGGCACAAGTAAGTGGAAGCAATGTCAGGACTCAGTTAAGGGCCCCGTGGTCGCCAACCCACTCCCCCAAGTTGACATCCCCTAATTAAATTCTCGTTGTAGTCGCCTCTTACGACAGGCAGGGATTACCGCGGATGTTTCTCTATCCCCACCCACAGGAGGTGGGGTTATCGAGGGATAGGAGTCCTGTAAATGGTGGGTTCGAACTCCCGAATGGATGCCTACCGTACAGTTCGTGTGCAGAATTTGTTCGATATGACCTGTTTTAATGTGACATATGATCGATAATCCCTCATCCATGAACCTTAAACTAATGAAAAGTGCGAACATCTATCTATTTATAACTAAGGACCTGAAAAATTAGCATCTATTTGTTTCAAAATTAGCATCTATTTCTTCCAAAATTAGCATTTATTTTTCCAAAATTAGCATCTATTTACAAAGTTAAAATAATCGCATGGTATTATTAATTTTAACGATTCCAAGTATATGAAGTGCAATTATTGTCCTTGGTTCACACACAATACAAATTCGTTCTTCAAACGAAAACATTGTCAGTACTTCGGCATTGCTTTTCTTCAAATTGCACCGTCTGTCTGTAACCACTGTGTTGTAATGAGGCATCACGCGCTCGCTATCTACATTGTTCTTTGGGGTCCACAACAACTCAAGACAGTATTAAACAAATATGCTGTACTCTGTCTGAACTGCAGTTAATGCAAGCATGACATCACATTTTTCACTTTCTTTCGTCTGGGTTTCAATTGCATGTTTCAGAGAACAGTAACCAGACCAGATATCGTTTCCTGAGAGATCTGTTACTCCAAACAATTTCTCAAGCTCATCTAATTTATCAGTGTTATTCAAAATTATATTTTTTGGATACAAAGCTTGAGAAATTGACACAAAATGCTTATGGTTGCGGTCTTTAGCTTTCAGTGTGGCTAGCTTGCACTGTGCAGAATGTGTCTCTACATGCAGCCTGCTGTAGAGGAGTGAGCTTAATCAAAGCATCATTAGTTGCCGCAGAAAAATTCCCCTGACAAATTAAGGTAAAACTAGCGTCAAGGTTATGCATTTTGGGGTAAAGGAGATGAGAGTAGTAGTAGTGGTGGTGATTTATGTTTTAAGAAGAAGTACAACCGGGCAACCATCCGCTATATATCACTAATCAGAGAGAAAAAAATGGAAGGGGACCGACACTTCGAAAAAAGAAGGTATCGGCCAAAGAAAGACAAGGGCCACGAAGGGCGTGAAAATGAAAGACTCCCTAGCCCTCGCTAACCTAATAGCGTCGGGGTCGAAAAAGAACAAGAGTTGACCAAGAGAGGTCGGATAGGATAGATGAAAGTGAGGAGCCTGGCATAAGTAAGTGTAAACAATGCCAGGACTCAGCTAAGGGCCCCGTGGTCGCCAACTCGCGCTCCAAAGTTCAGAGACCCTGGGGCCCCTTTAAGTTGCCTCTTACGACAGGCAGGGGATACCGTGGAAGTTATTCTACCACCCCCACCCTCAGGGGGATACAGAATAACATCATCCACAAAAAGCCTTATCTCGCATTCCACTTCCACTCGAAGTGGTAGTGGTTATTATTATTTTAAGATGAAGTATAACTAGGCAGCCATGCTCTATTAATACTAATAGGTAGTGAAAAGATTTTAAAGTGCAGGAGATGAGAGGTCGAATATAGAGACCCTTCAAATTCAGTAAGGAGGTCAACCAATCCAGCTGCATGATCTGTGACAAAAACCATGTGGGAGTGAAGCCTATTCACTTCTCGGTCCCTCAGATCAGTCAGGTACTTAATACCACAGTTGTTGATGTCTTTCATGTCAGACAACTTGAAAAATGCAACAATATCAGTAAAGTAAGCAATCAAATAAAAGACAGCCTGAAACCGGCTATTCCATCGGGTTATGACAGGTGCAGGAAAAAGCTTTGCTTCCTTTGAAGCACCATACTTCGAAGTTAATTGTAAATCATTATATTTTTGCTTTCTTGTGTTCAAAAATGCAGACTTTACTCTTGCAACCACATGATTTAAATCTGTCATCACTGCGACCCAACTATTGCCAACCAAACTGATCTTATGTGCCCAGCACTGTACATTGCATTACATGATCCCCTATGACCACACTTAGGGCCGGTTTCATCAACGTGGGTTAAACCTTAACCCCGAGTTACACAGTTTTAACTCTGAATTTGACTGTTCATTCCGTTTCATCAAGGAGGGTTATTTTTAACTCTAGGTTAAGACCGGAGTTAAGTTAACTCCTCCTTTCACCTGGGTTAAACTGTTTATTCGAGGTTAAAAGCAAAATGGCGACCGTAAATCATGCATTTGATGCAGAGTTGCTTTATTTAGATTTGTTAAACGGTGTTCCTAACAGAAATAGGCCTATAATAAGGAGGAAAGACTTTGAAAATCTATCTGAGGAACAATTTCTGAAGAGATAGACTTCAAAAACCGTCGTCAGTAAATTCGTCAATGAAGTTCGCGAGAGGTTAGAATACACAGCTGATCGAAACGAACTTGGGCGTGCGAACTAAACTAGAAACTACATTGACCGTAATAGTAGCAACAGCGGTATTACACAATATTACTGTGGAGACCCGAGATGAACTTCCCCCCACAGGATTTGACTCTGCATCAGTATCTCACAGGAAGGAGAAGGAATAGGAATGTTGGAATTGAGAATGACATCATTCTTCACATTGATAACGACAGCACTACAGTGGCATATAAGAATGCAACTGCACAACACCACTTCAATAGTACAACACCTGTGAACATTATACTGTGTATTACGTAGTGGTTATACAGAAATGCACTTTGAAATTAAACTGTATATTTATTTACTTTCGAGTGTGTTATTCCTGTGAAGGTGTGCCAACTTTCAAAACACAACTCTTGGCACAGAGAAGCTAAAATTTTTATAGAACTGTTTTAGTTGTTTCGTAGCTCGCACTGTAACGTGGGCAATATTATTAAATTCCCCTGTTATTCTTTCCCATGTATCCTCCTTTACTTTTAATTTTATACCGTCAATCTTCTTGCATTCTATAATAGTTCGGTAATCGGTGGCTAATTCAATAAGTAATGATTTTTCTAAAGCAGAAAAATTCGTGCCACTATTTCTCTTCTGCACTTCTTTCATTTTTCGTTCAAGATCACGAAAGAATAATATCTACCACGGACCTGAGGAAGAAAACGAAATACCGCGCAAGAAATGAACAAAAGAACCACGCAAGAAGCGTGTTCATGATTTCTGATTTTTAGTCACTGCCTCCTTGATTATTAGGGCAGCTGTTTCCTGAGAGGTTTAACGCGGTGTTAGTTAACCCTCTGCCGAAATAGCTTGGTGAAACGCGTGACTTGTAAGAATGAGTTAAAATATTAACCCTAAGTTAACAAACCCAGGGTTAGAGTATATTTAACCCACGTTGATGAAACCGGGCCTTAATGTTTCATAACACTGGGTCATGTATGGGGCACTGTCACTACCAAACACTTTAACTGCATCATACGGTACACTATAACTGCGCAGAGCTTCTAAAACAGCACGAGAGCAGTTTGTAGCATTTCCTGCATCAAGATAGTACACAGAAACAACGTGCAGCTCTCTTTTCTATCCGGCTGGGACTTAGAATATGATGATAAAAACACAATCGGGGTACGATGCGCATTTGTATCACCCAAATATCACTATAAAATTTGTCACAAATGGAACATAATAATTTCTTTTACACATATCAGATGAAAAATCTGCGGCAAATTAAGAAATACCGTTGTTATTTGAAAAATATGAAAACATACTTAAGAGTTGTAGACAGGACTGGTTTATGACGTACTCCGCTGCTGGTGCCGTCTTTTGTTACTTTCTTCAGGTCCAGGGCTAGCACCGTGGAATGGGAGGGCTATGTCTGTAGATTCTCATTATCTTTGTCCATATGACTAGAGCGGCCAGTTCAAACAGCAAAATGAAGATCAACAGAAAAATAGCATGATCCCTGGACCAATAAATCACTAGTCCACTGAATTTTTCGTATGTACATTGGCCATACCATTTTGTCGCCTATTAAATATAGCATATCGCGATACAATTTATGAAATGATGTCATTGACAAGTGAAGCAATGAAACGAAAGCAAAGAACTTCAGTGAACACAGATATCACACACGAAATTGTTGAAAGTGTAAGACAAAAGACATACGTGTGTCCCTGTGAGCGCAACACCAAATGTAATTGTAAAGTGGTAAAGTACGTATACATAATATTCTACAGAAATCAAATATTTCTTAATTTGCCGCAGATTTTTCACTTGATATGTGTAAAAGCAATTATTATGTTCCATTTGTGATAAATTTTGTAGTGATATTTGGGTGATACCAATGCGCACTATACCCCACAACGGCCCATTCTATCTGTAGTTTCATCACAGAATATGTTAGAATATGTTGATGTTCTTCCCCACTAGAGCCTCTTCTGTTCTTTTCTGGTGGTCAGATGCAACTTCTAGAAAGGAAGAAAGACCTCAAATTTTAACAAAATAATTTAAAATTACTGGATCAGTTGGGTACGGGTAAGTTAGTTCGATATGAAAATTGCACTCAAATTCGGTATCCTTTTTCGCGCCTGGTTTCGATGTCATAATACCTAAACCGTACCCGATCAATGAAATCGAAACTTACCCGGTAAATATACTTCACGTAGAGTTCTCACACATGGCAGCTCTTCATTTGAAAACTCAGTAATCCAGGTTCTTAGCTCTTTGCTTTCCAGCTTTTCCAGGGGTATATTCGCTTTGACAAATACTTCACTGTGCGTTTCGAGAAGTTATCTCTGGAAATTTTTCGTCCTTTGCAACTATCTAACTGTGTAAGCACAGAAGATTGCTTCCTTTGAGACGTACTAGCAGCAGGGATTGAACTTTCGTTATCGCATCGCTTATCCACGTGTTTTACAGATTTAACATGTTTCACAATGCTATCCTTTTTTTCCCACCCAAATCGGCAATTACAATACTTGCAAAACACTCTCGCTGGATCTGGGTGGCATATAAACAATCCTTTGCATATTGCTGAGCCCTTTCGTGCGCAGTTTTTGTCGTGCACCCCATAACCTAAACAATCGCTCGACTTTCTGCTCTTCACTAGTTTCAATTTTGAATAACAGGAAAACAACGTGACACTCGATTTACATTTCGATAATGATCGATAAAGATCTTATTCCCCTTGCTATTCCCATTGTAAATATCGATTAAAGTCAGCAAGCAGCAATCGATCGGCTACTTTTCTTCATCGATCGGAACGGTCGAAAGATTTATGCATCATATTTTGAGTATTTCTGACGATTTTGCTGAAATATGTTGTTTTCGGCTGTAAAATAGCACATTTTCACAGAATTCGCACCAAAATCGCATATTCATACTATTTTCGCATTTGGGGTCACAATTGGCATTTTGTCGCACTTCTATTTATGCATAAAAATGATTTTATTCCACATTAGACTTACGTAGGCTTGGATTCAGTACAAGATTCAAAAATTGGCATTTATCGCAAATGCGATTTTTTCAGGTCCATATTTATAACTTTCTCTGACAAATTCTTTACATAGTAAAGCATATTCCTTGATTAACAGATTCTGTACATGAAAAATATGAGACAGGCTTTCTGCTATAAGTCCAAACCTGATTAATTCACACTGGATGAAAATTATACATCTGAAGAAAAAAATTCCAATCCGAACCTTTTCCTGAAGAAATCTATTATACAGAGATTTTATTCCTATAGATGATTAAACGATAATTCCGAAATGTCATGTTTCCCATTGGGAAACCTCCCTTCAGTCCTCAAATACTCTTGCCTCACATCACGTAACGATAGAGAAAGATGTTCTTCCCCGGGTATTAAGACTTGAGGAAGTTACCCGCAGCTCGTGCCGTGTCACAGGACAGAAATTCGCAGGTGTGAGTCAAAGACAAACAAACAGAGATAGCCCCCCTGAGCACGTGGAGGCACGTTCGGCAAACAGCTCCCACGCACCCATCCTGATTTATTTCACCAGCACTTACTCTACCGCTCTACACGAGAAAATCACACGGTGATGGCTTGAACAGGCTGACTCTATCTCCTGCAGAGAGTGAACTATTTCAGTACACAATACATTCTGTAAGTTGTCTTTATTCTTCGTCGAAGTATGAAATAACATGCAATCAATCAATCACTACTGATTTAGGGCAGTCATGTAGGTGGCAGATTCCCTATCTGTTGTTTTCCTAGCCTTTTCTTAAATGATTGCAAAGAAATTGGAAATTTATTGAAAATCTCCCTTGGTAAGTTATTCCAATCCCTGACTCCCCTTCCTATACACGAACATTTGCCCCAATTTGTCCCATTGAATTCCAACTTTATCTTCATATCGTGATCTTTCCTACTTTTAAAGACACAACTCAAACTTATTCGTCTACTGATTTCATTCCACGACATCTCTCAACTGACAGCTCGGAAAATACCACTTAGTGGAGCAGCTCCCCAAACTTTGCAACATTGAATTTCACACCAATTTCATTTTAGTTTATTCGCAGCTTTCCCTACGAATAACCATAGTCATGGCAAAATTTACAAATAAGTTTTCTCTTTGTACACTAGAACCTCGTTTATCTGGATTAAATGGGACTGGAACTGATCCGGATTATCGAAAATCCGGATAATCCGGGAAACTAAAAGAACAAATACAGTACATGTTATACAATATACTAACATAAGTTGTACAGTGATACCTTTTTTCAATTGTACAAAAATATAATAACACTTTTCTTACATTTACGACTCTGTTTTACGCACTAAAATAATGTGTGAGTTTTTTTCTGTTTTACATTTGTATAGCGTTTGCGCACAGCATGATCACGAAGGCGTTTGATTAACATCACTTCTGCCGGTGTGGTTTCAGTCTGAGAAGTGGTGGTGGTGATTATTGTTTTAAGAGGAAGTACTAGGCAACCATCCTCTATATAACACTAATCAGAGAGAAAATATGGAAAGGGTCCGACACTTCGAAAAATGAAGGTATCGGCCAAAGGAAGACAAGGGCCACGAAGGGCGTGAAAATGAAACACTCCCTAGGCCTCCATACGTAATACCTTCGGGGTCTGAAAAGAACAAGAGTTGACCAAGGGAGGTCGGATGGGATAGATAAAGTGAGGAGCCTGGCACAAGTAAGTGGAAGCAATGCTAGGACTCAGCTGAGGGCCGCATGGTCGCAAACCCACGCTCCAAAGTTCAGATGGTGGTGGTCATTATTGTTTTAAGAGGAAGTACAACTAGGCAACCATCCTCTATATAACACTAATCAGAGGAAAAAACGGAAGGGGTCTGACACTTCGAAAAATGAAGGTATCGGCCAAAGGAAGTCAAGGGCCACGAAGGGCGTGAAAATGAAAGACTCCCTGGCCCTCGCAAACCTAATAGCGTCGGGGTCGGAAAAGAACAAGAGTTGACCAAGATAGGTCAGATAGGATAGATGAAAGTGAGGAGTCTGGCACAAGTAAGTGGAAGCAATGCCAGGACTCAGATGAGGGGCCCCGTGGTCGCTAACACACGCTCCAAAGTTCAGAGCCCTTGGAGCCCCTTTTAGTCGCCTCTTACGACAGGCAGGGGATACCGTGGATGTTATTCTACCGCCCCCACCCACAGAGGGACCAAAATTCAGAGCCCCTGACGCCTTTCAGTCTGGGATTCTAAATAGGCCATCAGTTTGTCCACCTGCATTGTTACATCTCCATGAGTCATTGTTTCTTCTGATGGAGCGCCGGTTTCATTTTCGAATTCACCATCACTCTCGTCATTACCTGTGGAGGAACAAGAGGCAATAATTTATTCATCTGTCACTATACCGTAGCCTGAATTACAGTCAGTTTTCAACCAGTCATTTACGTCGTTCACATCTACGTCCGAGCATCCGGGAACGCATGCAAATGTGTCAAGAAACTCAGAAGAGTCTACAGTTTCCCATTCTCAATTCCTTTGATAGACCGCGGCCGACTTACTTCGAATTCTGTTCTTAACTATCCTTGGCGGAGAAGACATTCAAGAAGAATCTACTCCGTAAAAGAAATGCTGTACAAGTAAAAATAAATGTTTATTATTTTTGATCCGGATAAACCGGAGATCCGGAATAATGAGGGCGGTATAAATGAGGTTCTTGTGTACTAAGAACAGAATGAAATGCACTCTTGTCATGCACTTCAAGACATATAATAGACTGCCAATTTTACATCAAGCCGAAAGTGATTCTCTGGTATTGGCGGTGGTGGTGGTGGCGGTGGTGATTGTTTTAAGATGAAGCACAACTGAGCAACCATCCTCCAATACTAATCAAGAGGAAAGGCGGTGGTGGTGATTATTGTTTTAAGAGGAAGTACAACTAGGCAACCATCCTCTGTATAACACTAATCAGAGGGAAAAATGGAAGGGATCCGACACTTCGAAAAATGAAGATATCGGCCAAAGGAAGACAAGGGCCACGAAGGGCGTGAAAATGAAAGACTCCCTAGCCCTCGCAAACCTAATAGCGTCGGGGTCGGAAAAGAACAAGAGTTGACCAAGGGAGGTCGGATAGGATAGATAAAAGTGAGGAGCCTGGCCCAAGTAAGTGGAAGCAATGCCAGGACTCAGCTGAGGGCCCCGTGGTCGCCAACCCACGCTCCAAAGTTCAGAGCCCCTGAGGCCCCTTTTAGTCGCCTCTTACGACAGGCAGGGGATACCGTGGGTGTTATTCTACCGCCCCCACCCACAGGGGGTAATCAAGAGGAAAATATGGAAGAAGTCCGACATTTCGAAAGTGAAGGAAAGGGAGAAAGGAAAGGAAGGGCAACGAATGACCAGAAAAAGAAAAACGCCTTAGGCCTCACAAACCTATCACCGTCGAGGTCACTCGAGAAGAAAAGTGAGGTAGGATAGGAAAAACGAAAGATGGAGCAATGTTAGACAAAGTTGGGTGTGCCGTGATCGCAAATCTCACGATGATAACCCCTGCGTGTTTCATTTATTTGGCATATGGTTTTTGTGTCGAGAGGGTCGGAGGACATGTTCCGCTCGCCTCGTGCAGGTCTTCCTCTTCGGCACCCATGGGTGACCTGTGCGTCTGTGTGTGAGATGATGAAAATGAAGTGTAGGGAGGGTCAAACCCAATGTCGGCACGTAGCCTACTCCTGATGAATAACATCAAAGGGTCTGTTCAAAGCTTAACGTCTCCGTCCGACAGACGAATCACTTGCAAAAGCGCCATATGCCCTCGCTCCATATGAACACTGCGGAGATGATTGAAATAGAATGCAGGGCTTTCGTCTCGCAGTCCAGTGATTTGAAATTGTATATCACCACTTCTCCTGCCGGCCAACATTCTGAAGTCGAAAATGTTTTCCGTCAACGGGACTCGAATCGGCTAACCGCAGTGTCAGGCCATAAAGACTTGGCTCCTTAACGAGCATGGCTACCAGGTGGACACCCCCCCCCCCTCTCAACCCCTTCCGTCACCTCTTACGACAGACAGCGGAACCGAGGATGTTGGCTTCGCGCTTACCCTCTGATTTCTATTTACTTCTTAGACGTTTTGAGGTATATCCTCCACGTCAACTACTATCAGAGTCCAGGATAACTACTACCACTAATACTACTACTACCGGTACTAAATGGTTTTATTCGTCCACTCAAGGGGGAGGTGGGGATCCTAGACGGATACCTACTACCACTAATACTACTACTACCGGTACTAAATGGTTTTATTCGTCCACTCAAGGGGGAGGTGGGGATCCTAGACGGTGACACCGTCTCGCAGACCAGAAGATTTGTATCGGCGAAGATGTGCGGAGAAGATAAGAAGGTTGGCGGCCGTGGCCTGTATTAGGAACTGTCCCGGCACTCGCCTTAGTGCAGGAGAATGGAAAATTACAGAAAACGATTCTCGGGACAATCGACGGTGGGGACCAGCCCCTCGCCGTCTCCCGAATACAGAGGCGTAGAGCCACCCCTCCTCTGCTCGGTTGGCCGGTCGGAGTGCAGAGCTGTCGGACCACGCACGAGCCGTGGCCACTTGTGGGCCGAGACCCACTCTGCATCCGCCGACCCAGGATACCTCCCATGCATATCCTTACAACTAGCTACATGCATCTTATCTTTTCTCATTTATTCATTCATATGCTTTACTTGCGGAATTTCTATAACAAATGTACGAGTATTCCATTCACCTGCATCTCTCACTCTGTACATTTCAATGATTATACATGACTGTTTTGCTAATTATTTTCTAGTCTTATGTCAAAGATTTAATACTCATGTTTTGTTAACTTCGATGTTGCTATTTATTTTAAAAATTGTCATGAAACTACTAACAATAAAGTCTTGAATCTGCTGCTCAAATGTTTGCTTTAATATATTTGTGATTAGGTTTTCCTGTATAAACTCGATGCGTCAATTACAGTATAAGTGGCAATTATATTTGTAAGAGGCTATTGTCAAATAAAGTATGTTTTCATTCAGATTGTGTTATCTCATATTCTTGTGCACCCCTCGTATACAGGAATGAGACACGAATGCTACAACTGGCAACTACTACCAAAGTGGAATTAAATTATGGTTCACTTCTGAGAAGTAGGACCAACGCTAACCGCCAGCTTCTTCGAGAGGTCTGACAATTCAACAGATGAGCCTCAGCCATCTTGATATGAAATAGAAGCCCGCTATCAAGAGCTGTGACGTCAGTAATAATGAGCCTATAAACACACAACACTGAAGAAACGCTATCAAACTAATACACAATAATATGCATTGGAGGCGGCAAACTATCGATAGTAATCGCCATCGATATTTTCCGATATTATGAGCTCTACTATCGATAGCATTCGATAGTTTTCAAAAAGTGGAACGAATAATATCATTATGCCTGAAAATAGAATATTTATTGAACACAATACACAAAAAATCAGTAGAAAGCACAACTATTTCATGCTATGTAATTTCTGAAATTCAAATCGGAATTACTCATAAATCTCTTCAGTGACCGCCCGAGAAATTCTCGTTCTGCTGCAGTGTACGTTTTGCGATCAACCGACATTTTCTCAGGTATTGTAGGCCTAATATATTTGGAAAAATGTTTTACAGCAATCTCCACAGATGGCAGGAGAGTTTTCAGTTGCTTTCGTAATGTCTTTGACCTAAAATGTGAATTATCTTCTCTCGCATACATACAATCTCTGACAACATATAAATCTTATTTTTTGTCTCGTATTGGCATCAACTCAACTAAGGTTAGGTTGCATGGAGAATCCCTTAGAGCAAGGAGAATCCTACCTTCCAAAATGCTAAATAGTATTTCTGCCCGTACTGAAGTCGCAGGTACACAGAGATTATTAAATGCACGCCTATGAATTGGAACAAACTCCTCACCAGTTAACTGCAAACAGCTGCATAATTTCTGTTAGCGCGGAAAATAAGCCAATGAGAAAAAAAAAAAAAAAAACCTATCGTTGACTATCGATAGTAGGCAACTGACTATCGATGCCAGACGACAGTGATCGCTATCGATAACTATCGATAGCACAATCGATAGTTTTCCGCCTCTAATATGCATCCAATACATTTATTGTAAAATGTTCGAATGAAGGCTGCTCACATGGACTGCACAATGATGGTCACTAGACGAACTGTTGCCTCTCAAAATAATTTCATTATTTTAAGGTTGTTTGATGGCATGGTGGTGGTGTTAATTATTTCCAAATACAGTAAATCTTACCCAAAAACATTCCTACCGGGCGAGTTGGCCGTGCGCGTAGAGGCGCGCGGCTGTGAGCTTGCATCCGGGAGATAGTAGGTTCGAATCCCACTATCGGCAGCCCTGAAGATGGTTTTCCGTGGTTTCCCATTTTCATACCAGGCAAATGCTGGGGCTGTACCTTAATTGAGGCCACGGCCGCTTCCTTCCAATTCCTAGGCCTTTCCTATCCCATCGTCGCCATAAGACCTATCTGTGTCGGTGCGACATAAAGCCGCTATCAAAAAAAAAATCCTAAAATATGACAGATCTGGGACATAACATGTGGTGGTGATTATTGTTTTAAGAGGAAGTACAACTAGGCACCCGTCCTCTATATAACACTAATCAGAGAGAAAAGAATGGAAGGGATCCGACACTTCGAAAAATGAAGATATCGGTCGAAGATCGGCAAGGGCCACGAAGGGCATGAATATGAAAGATTCCCTAGGCCTCGAGTACTCTAATATCGTCGGGGTCAGAAAAGAACAAGAGTTGACTAAGGGAGGTCTGATAGGCTAGATTAAAGTGAGGAGCCTGGCACAAGTAAGTATAAATAATGCCAGTACTCAGCTAAGGGCCCCGTGGTCGCCAACTGCCCGTCGAAAGTTCAGAACCTCTGAGGCCCCTTTTAGTCGCCTCTTACGAGAGACAGGGGATACCGTGGGTAATTTTCTACCGTCCCCATCCACAGGGGGTGGGACAAAGCAGTCATTAACGCTACATACAAACACATTCACACACTACCGCTCGTCATGATAATTGCTGTGTTCTTCATCGTTCACTTTCTAAATATTTAAAATAACATTCCTATGATTCCCACTGTTTAGTAATGATTCTCAAAGTCAGATATCAAAGTCTGAATTAATGTGTAACCCCCGATAATAATTTTAAAAATAGTATGAAGGGCACAAGGCGAACTGTTGTCAGTCAAATATCATTATTTAAAGTTTATTTGATCAATTTAAAGATAAAAATTTAATGATGCTCCGTATTGAACTGTATCACAATTAAATTGAAATAATAAATAAAGTAGTTCAACCTATTCAGTACAAATAAATAAGAAATGTAGCGTTACATTCCTATTTAATTATAAGCGGAAGTGGTACCGGTTTCGACCCCAATCCGGGTCATCATCATCATCAATCGAGCGACTCGTCTTCGGCTTCTGCACGATTTTGAATCTTCATATTTGATTGTTTTGTGACTTCGCCCCTGATAGTGTATGCAAGATGGTTCACTTAACTGTTCTCCGCTTCTCGTAAACATTTCGAGACAGTGCCGAAATTTACCTGTGCTGTGCTGCTGTTCACAAGATTGCACCTTGCTTCTTATAAGTGACTTACCTTCTACTTCTTCTGGATTTTACAGTGCCTATCCCCGTTGTCTTATATTGCCTCTTCAACTGTTTTTGTAGGGGACTCGTTCTTTAATTACTTTCTTACCTATGCATTGTTTTTGCGTTTTATTCGGCTGATGATGACCCGAATTGGGGTCGAAACCGGTACCGTTTCCGCTTAAAATTAAATAGGAATGTAACACTATATTTCTTATTTATGTGTACTGAATAGGTTTAACTATCTTATTTATTATTTCAATTTAATTATTTGATCAAGTAAATCAATCAATACTGATCTGCATTTAGGACAGTCGCCCATGTGGTGGTGGTGGAGATTATTGTTTTAAAAGGCAACCATCCTCTATATAAACTAATCAGAGGGAAAATTGGAAGGGGTTCGACACTTCGAAAAATGAAGATATCGGCCAAAGGATGAAAAGGGCCACGAAGGGCGTGAAAATGAAAGACTCCCTAGCCCTCGCAAACCTAATAGCGTCGGGGTCGGAAAAGAACAAGAGTTGACCAAACGCGGTCAGATAGGACAGATGAAAGTGAGGAGCCTGGCACAAGTAAGTGGAAGCAATGCCAGGACTCAGCTAAGGGCCCCGTGGTCGCCAATCCACGCTCCAAAGTTCAGAGCCCCTGAGGCCCCTTTTAGTCGCTTCTTACGACAGGCAGGGGATACCGTGGGTGTTATTCTACCGCCCATGTGGCAGATTCCCTATCTGTTGTTTTCCTAGCCTTAAATGATTTCAAAAAAATTCGATATTTATTCATCATCTCCCTTGGTAAGTTATTCCAATCCCTAATTCCCCTTCCTATAAACGAATATTTGCCCCAACTTGTCCTCTTGAATTCCAACTTTATCATATTGAACTCTTCAGGTCATGGGTTCAATATTGTGATCTTTCCTACTTTTAAACACACCACTCAAACTTATTCGTCTACTAATGTCATTCCACGCCATCTCTCCGTTGACAGCTCGGAACATATCACTTAATCGTGCAGCTCGTCTCCTTTCTCCCAAGTCTTCCCAGCCCAAACTTAGCATTATTTTTGTTACGCTAATCTTTTGTCGGAAATCACCCAGAACAAATCGAGCTGCTTTTCTTTTGATTTTTCCAGTTCTTGAATCAAGTAATCCTGGTGAGGGTCACATACACTGGAACCATACTCAATTTGGGGTCTTACCAGAGACTTAACATGCCCTCTCCTTTGGATCCTTACTACAACCCCTAACACCCTCATAACCATGTGGGGCCGATGACCTTCGATGTTAGGCCCCTTTAAACAACAAGCATCATCATCATCATAACCATGTGCAGAGATATGTACCCTTTATTTACAATCCCATTTATATGATTACCCCAATGAAGATCTTTCCTTATATTAACACCTAGGTACTTACAGTGATCCCCATGAAGGAACTTTCACCGCATCAACGCAGTAGTTACAATTCAGAAGGTAAGGTAAGGGTTATTCAGCCCGAAGGCAGGTCCGAACCTCCGCAGAGGTGTTCCTAAGCCGGAGTTTACGTGCTGTAGGGTGGCCAATTCCTTTCCTCTCCTCCATTTCCTTACCCCCCCCCCCCCCAAAAGCGCGTGGCAATCCATCCAACTCCTGACCACGCCCAATGTTGCATAACTTCGGAGATCTCACGGGATCCGGTGTTTCAACACGGCTATGGCCGTTGGCTTACAATTGAGAGGACTTTTCCTATTTGTGAAACTCACAACCTGACTTTTAACCCCATTTATCACCATACCATTGCCTGCTGTCCTCACAACATTATCGAGGTCATTTTGCAGTTGCTCACAATCTTGTAATTTATGTTTTACTCTATACAGAATAATATCATCCGTAAAAAACCTTATCTCACATTCCACTTCCACTCGAGGTGGTGTTGGTTATTATTATTTTAAGGGGAAGTGTAACTAGGCAGCCATGCTCTATTGATACTAATAAGTAGTGAAATAATTTTAAGGTGTAACACCTTTCCGAAATATTATAGCTATTTTCATACAGATAAGTCAATGTATGTACCTGGAAACATGAGACGAAGTGAAGTAAACACAATTTGTTACGCCTTCTGCACCTTTTGCCACCTTTTCCCTTCTATTTCATGATTCAGCACCTTTTCCCCACACTTTTATCTGTGTTTTTAAAATAATAGACAGAATTTTTCTCTTCTTGAATAGATTTTTAAAATTGTGCTCAATCAGAAGTCAACGATAGTCAGTAAATAAATAATAAAATTCATTTATAGAAATCATCATTGCCTTCAAAAATAAGAAGGGAGGTTACATCATCGACCCCACTCTTCTCTTTAAAGCCTTCATATGTCGACATCGAGAAAAGGAATATTTACCAACCAACAATTACTTACTACAGGGAGAAATACCAGCTAGAGTGGTGATGGTGGTTATTATTGTTTTAAGAGGGAGTACAACTAGGCAACCATCCTCTATATAACACTAATCAGAGAGAAAAATGGAAGGGGTCCGACACTTCGAAAAATGAAGGTATCGGCCAAACGAAGACAAGGGCCACGAAGGGCATGAAAATGAAAGACTCCCCAGCCCTCGCAACCTAATAGCGTCGGGGTCGGAAAAGAACAAGAGTTGACCAAGGGAGGTCGGATAGGATAGATGAAAGTGAGGATGGTGGTGGTGGTGATTATTATTTTAAGAGGAAGTACAACTAGGCAACCATCCTCTATATAACACTAATCAGAGGGGGAAAATGGAAGGGATCCGACACTTCGAAAAAGGAAGGTATCGGCCACAAGGGCCACGACGGGCGTGAAAATGAAAGACTTCCTAGCCCTCGCAAACCTAATAGCGTCGGGGTCGGAAAAGAACAAGAGTTGACCAAGAGAGGTCAGACAGGATAGATGAAAGTGAGGAGCCTGGCACAAGTAAGTGGAAGCAATGCCAGGACTCAGCTGAGGACCCCGTGGTCGCCAACCCACGCTCCAAAGTTCAGAGCCCCTGGGGGTTGAAAGTGAGGAGCCTGGTACAAGTAAATGGAAGCAATGACAGGACTCAGCTGAGGGCCCCGTGGTCGCCAACCCACGCTCAAATGTTCAGAGCCCCTGAGGCCATTTTAGTCGCCTCTTACGACAGGCAGGGGATACCGTGCGTGTTATTCTACCACCCCCACCGATAGGGGGATACCAGCTAGAGGAAATCGACGTCTGATGATTGGAGCAAGGGGAAAATTTCCCGTTTTTGCCGCCAATTTGTGGAAGCAGATATCTCTGCCAATTACAACGTTAGTGGAGATTGCCATCCATACATTTACGGGGTTCATTGATAATTCCAAGAAATCATTGCCACAATTAGGTTACCATCAATATTTCTCAGGAATATTTATCTTCTAAAATATAAATATAAAAGTATACTTTGTCGCAAGGCAGCCTCTACATGAGAGGAAGTATTTCATAAAATAAATTAAAAATATCCCAGGAGCAACGGCCAACCTCAGCCAATCTGCACCTGTGAAATCAATTTTAAATTTAAACAATGATGCTGCAACAGTTTATACTGAGTTCAGTTAGTACTGGCATGAAGTTAACGGATCGACTCTCTTGTTGGCCGTGTCGGTATTTTGCCAGTCCGGACCAGAACGTATTTTTCACACACAAAATCATACCGAGGTTAAGAAAGAGAAGTACGCTTTTCCAGAAGATTTCAAGATGCATTTTATCGAAAGTGATGGCATCATTCTTCGACCGCTGTCTGCGAAGTAAATATTGCAATCGTTAACAAGCATCAAAGAAACGGAATAAACCAGCACATCCAGTTCAGCAGACATGTACAGAACATTAAACTTCGCAAGTCGAAACTTAAGCAAACTACAGTACGCGCAACTTTTAGTGATACCTGGGCTCCCTAGTGCTGAATCGGTAGATCTCGGTTATCTTCGAGATTCGTATTGGCAACCTTTGAAACACAAACTATAATTCGATTATGCTTCGCCGTGCGACATCTGGCGTACACTTTAGGTACTAGTGCTGTTGTTCACGCACCAAAGCCAAAATATATGTTAGGATTGAACATGAGTTCAAATTTATGCTGGTGAAACAGGTCACGTCGTCCGTCGTTTTCCCGTATACAACTGTGATCTGAACGCCATTGAATTGGCACGGGCAAAAATAAAAAGCGAATTCAAACGACGCAATATTACGGAAGACATGTCAGCAGTTAACTTACGACGACTGACCATCGGAGCATTCCATTCAGTATCTGCCGCAGATTGGGAGGGGTATTGCAGAAAGGTGAAGGAACTGAAAGAGGAATACTGGAGGCACGACAGTGTAATGGAAATAGCCATGGACGACATTGTAATTGTGGTGGTGGTGGTGATTATTGTTTTAAGAGGAAGTACAACTAGGCAACCATCCTCTATATAACACTGATCAGAGGGAAAAAATGGAAGGGGTCCGACACTACGAAAAATGAAGATATCGGACAAAGGAAGACAAGGGCCACGAAGGGCGTGAAAATGAAAGACTCCCTAGGTGGTGGTGGTGATTATTGTTTTAAGAGGAAGTACAACTAGGCAACCATCCTCTATATAACACTAATCAGAGAGAAAAAATTGAAGGGATCCGACACTTCGAAAAATGAAGGTATCGGCCAAAGAAAGACAAGGGCCACGAAGGGCGTGAAAATGAAAGACTCCCTAGCCCTCGCAAACCTAATAGCGTCGGGGTCGGAAAAGAACAAGAGTTGACCAAGAGAGGTCGGATAGGACAGATTAAAGTGACGTGCCCGGCACAAGTGGAAGCAATGCCAGGACTCAGCTGAGGGCCCCGTGGTCGCCAACCCACGCTCCAAATTTCAGAGCCCCTGGGGCCCCTTTTAGTCGCCTCTTACGACAGGCAGGGGATACCGTGGGTGTTATTCTACCGCCCCCACCCACAGGGGGAAAAAATATAACGGAACTGGTCGCGTGGATTACCGTAGTCAAGTTTTGAACGGTGGAGGTGATGGTACTGATTATTGTATTAAGAGGAAGCACAACTAAGCAATCATCGTCTCTTAACAGTAATCAAGAGGGGGATAAAGGAAGAGGTCAGTACACCGAACAGAGAAGGTATTGGCAAAAGAAAGGGAAGGCTCGCAAAGGACGTGAAAATGAAAGACTCCCTAAACCCCGCGTGCTTTAATACCATCGGGGTCGGAAAAGAGCAAGAGTTGACTAAGGAAGGTCAGATAGGATAGATGAAAGTCAGGAGCATCGCACAGGTAAATGGAAGCAATGCCACGTTGTCACCAACACATACACCCAAGTTAAAAGTCCCTGAAGCCCCTTTTTTCGCCTCCTACGGCAAGCAGAGAATACTGTGGGTGTTATTCTACCACACACATGCAGCGGGAAATGAAACTAAGTATTAGCAATGCCAGACTCAACTGGGTGAACAGTGGTCGCCAACCCACGCACCCAAGTTCAGATGTGGTGATGGTGGCGGTGATTGTTGTTTTAAGAGGAAGTGCAACTAGGCAAACATCCTCCATAATAACTCTTCGGAAGGGATCCGACATTTCGAAAAATGTAGGTATCCGCCAAGGATAAACAAGTGGCCACGAAGGGCGTGAAAATGAAGGACTTCCTACGCCTCGAATGATCTAATACCGTCGGGATGTGGTGATGGTGGTGGTGATTATTTTCTCCAGAGAAAGTACAACTAGGTAAACATCCTCTACCAACACTAATAAGAGGAGGGGGGGGGGGTAACGAGGTCAGACAAATCGAAAAATGAAGGTATCGGTCAAAGGAAGACAAGGGGCCAAACGACGGGCATAAAAATGAAATACTATCTATGCCTCCGCACGTATTAGCGTCGGGGTCAGGAAAGAAAAAAGAGTTGACAGAGTGAGGTCGGATAGGAGTGTTGGTGTTGATTATTGTTTTAAAGGGAAGTACAACTACGCAGCCATCCTCTATATAACACTAATCAGAGGGGAAAATATGGAAGGGGTCCGACACTTCGAAAAATGAAGATATCGGCCAAAGGAAGACAAGGGCCACGAAGGCCGATGAAAGACTCCCTAGCCCTCGCAAACCTAATAGCGTCGGGGTCGGAAAAGAATAAGAGTAGACCAAGGGAGGTCGGATAGGATAGATGAAAGTGAGGAGCCTGACACAAGTAAGTGGAAGCAATGCCAGGACTCGGCTGAGGACCCCGTGGTTGCCAACCCACGCTCCAAAGTTCAGAGCCTCTGGGTCCCCTTTTAGTCGCCTCTTACGACAGGTAGGGTATACCGTGGGCGTTATTCTACCGCCCCCCCCCACAGGGCGACACAGGGGGAAGACGGGTACGAACGCCCACCCCAAAGAAAACAGCTAAGCTGATTGACCAACCCATCATAATTCCCACACAAACTAACACCTCTATCCCACTGGAAGAGGAAATGGAGGCTACCACTAATGAAATGAACCCCAACCCAAATCAGCCACTTAACACAAGAAGAACCACTCCCTAACGCCTATAGAAGAGCATTCCTAAAAGCAAATATTCGTGGTTCATTCGCAGGAAGAATTATAAGGCAAAACCTTATTAGATATTACATCGATGACAAGAAACGACTACTGTAACGTTATAAAAGTCCTCAGACGGGATAAAATCAATTTTTTCACACAGTCAGCTGAATTTCCGAGTATCTTCTCCGTCATCGTCAGGCATCTGCCAATAGACACCAACCCTGATGATATTACAACACCGAGCTCGATAGCTGCAGTCATTTAAGTGCGGCCAGTATCCAGTATTCGGGAGATAGTGGGTTCGAACCCCACTTTCGGCAGTCCTGAAGATGGTTTTCCATGGTTTCTCATTTAAACACCAGGCAAATCCTGGGACTGTACCGCAATTTAGGCCACGGTCGCTTTCTTCCCACTCCTAGTCCTTTCCTATCCCACCGTAGCCATAAGACCTATCTGTGTCAGTGCGACGTAAAGCCAATTGTAAATAAAAAGAACTCACAACAGCGCTCACGGATAAGGGATACCCTGTTAATTAAACTATTCAATTGTCCAAAAACATATAGTATTAAAAATCCTGAAGACCCACAAACTGAGCTAAAGGAACGAAAGAAAATACTTCTATATTCTGTTACCATTAAGGCAACTGATAATGCCCAAAAACAAAAAACAAAATCTATGACGAGACGACATTATTAGATCTGAAAGTGACCTTCGAGAAAGCTCAAGCTCCCATTGGACCACCTATATGCTAACGATGTCAGAGAACAGGACACACTCAAAAGAATTATGAAACCTAGGTGTGTTAAGTGTCCCGGACCACACAGCACAGCTGAATGTCTTAGTGGTGGTGGTGGTGATTTTTGTTATAAGAGGAAGTACAACGAGGTAATCATCCTCTCTGAACAAATAAGTGGAAAAGAAATTTAAAATATAAAACAAAATTATTTATTCAACAAAGGATTTTAGAAACGCAGTACAAAATAAAACAAAAAATAATTATAAAACTAGGCCGAAAGGATTACTAACGTATCAAAAGGGAACGTACGTTCCCTGAGTAACAGTACACTTGTAATTTACATACCCTTGATAAGTCCACTGTCGCACATAAAGCGGATGACGAGATCAGCAGTAGTCGCGTCATCGGCTAGTATGCGTTCGAGTGTTTCCTGCAGGCCGAGGCTCCGTCTTAGGCCAGAGAGATCGGCGCACTCTGTGAGGATGTGGGCCACGGTGAATTCGGCACCACAAGAACACACTGGGGGGTCTTCCCTCTTTAGGAGATAAGAGTGCGTGGGTCGTAAATGACCTATCCTCAGCCTGCACAGTACTATGGCCTCTCTCCGTGAAGGTCGGAAAGAGGACCGCCACACGGTAGTTGTTTCCTTAATTGCTCTCAGCTTGTTGGGAGTTCGGATATCTAGCCACTCCGATTCCCAGAACGCCAAGACGGTTCGACGTAGCTGAGAACAAATATCCTTAGCAGGTACATTGACGAGTCTTGGAGGTAAAAGTGCAGCTTCCTTTGCTGCTTCATCCGCAAGTTCGTTTCCCGCAATCCCAACGTGGCTTGGAAGCCACGCGAAAGTAATTCTGGTGCTAGCATCGTTTAACCTGGCTAGAAGGTCATGCATGTGCTGCACCAGTGGGTGTTGCGAGAAACAGGTTTCAATAGACTGCAGAGAGCTTAACGAATCGGTACACAACAGAAAGTGGCTTCATTCGTCACCCAGTGCAAACTGCAGAGCCTCTAAGATGGCGTAAAGCTCTGCAGTATACACGCTACATACTTTAGGGAGCGAGATCTTCGTACTCATATCATCAATGACAAAAGAGCAACCAACATTATCTCCGATTTTAGAACCATCCGTGAAGATAAGTCTCGCAGCCGGATATTCGTGAACAAAGTCCTGGAAATACCTCCGATGAACGGAGGAATCCGTGTTCACCTTGGGTCCACGGAGCAGATCTAGACGTATATCCGGTCGCGGAACCAACCACGGAGGTACCTCGCTAAGAGTTCGTTCAAGACAACCACCGATATCAATATTCAAATCATGACACAAGCTATCAATCCGAAACCCAACCGGCCGTGTGGCATTCGGCCGGTCTTGGCACCGCTGGTGGTATTGGGTGCGATAAATGCATTGATAGCTTGGATGTAGCGGCATTTCACGAATTTTGGCAGCGTACATTAGGAGTAACTGCTGCCTCCTTATCCGTAAAGGTTGAACTCACGCTTCAGCGAGCAGGCTTGGAATGGGGCTAGTACGGAAAGCACTCTTTGCCAGCCTTACTCCACTATGGTGAATACTGTCTAAAAGGCTCAGCGTAGATTTTGATGCTGAGCCATAAGCCGCACTTCCATAGTCAATTCGGGAGAGGACCGTCGCCGTGTAAAATCGTAGCAGTACCGCACGGTCAGCCCACCACGAAGTGCCGCTGAGAAACTTAAGCATGTTAAGTCTCTTCATGCAGGCAACCTTTAACTGACGGATGTGGGGCTGCCACGTAAATCTCTTATCAAAATGGAGACCCAGGAATTTGGAGGTGTCAACCACTGCTAAGACACTGTTTCGCAAGCGGAGCTCTGGTTCCGGATGCACAGGCCGACGTCGACAGAAGTGTACAACTGAGGTTTTCGCTGCTGAAATTCGAAAACCATGTTGCAGGGCCCATCTGTCGACTCGGTTAATAGCTTGCTGTAGCTGTCTCTCTGCAAACGCCACCCTTCCGGAGCTGTAATGTAGAGCTAAGTCGTCTACATACAGCGAAGGAACGACTGCGGGCCCAGCAGCGGCAACTATGCCGTTGATGGCGATTGCGAACAGCGTGACACTCAGTACCGATCCCTGAGGTACTCCATTTTCCTGAACGTAATATTGAGAAAATGCATTCCCTACCCGAACTCGAAAGAGGCGGAGGGACATGAAGTTCTCAATAAACGTTGGCAAATTCCCCCGAAATCCCCACTGATGTAGAGTGGAGAGAATCCCATATCGCCAGGTAGTATCGTAAGCTTTTTCCAGGTCAAAAAACACGGCGACTAGGTGTTCCTTCCGGAGAAAGGCCTCCTGAATGGCGCTCTCCAGTCTGACCAGATGATCAGTGGCAGACCGATGAGAGCGAAAACCACACTGGTAGTTAGACAAGAGGCCCTCCCTTCCATCGTCCACACAAGACGCCGGTTAACCATCCTTTCAAATAGCTTACAGAGGCTATTTGTAAGGCATATTGGCCTATAACTATCCAGAAGTTTTGGATCTTTACCTGGCTTGGGAATTGGTATTACAATTCCCTCACGCCATTGAGATGGAAACACTCCCTCACTCCATATTCTGTTGAATAGGGTGAGGATATCCTTGAGACATCTGCCACTCAAATGCTTAAGCATTTGATTATGGATTTTGTCCGGTCCAGGAGCCGTATCTCTGCATAGCGCAAGTGCACTTCGCAACTCCTACTCCGTGAAGGGCACGTTGTAGGGATGCGAAGCACTAGAGGCAAAAGAGAGATGGTGGGCCTCTGCTTCGCGCTTAATTGGAAGAAATGCAGGGTCGTATCTCCTAGAGCTGGACGTATCTGCGAAATGTGACGCGATGTGGTCTGCAATGACTGAAGGAATCGTAATTATATCTCCATTAATGGAGATTCCGGGTACTGAGGGCACATTCTGTACTCCGACAATACGGCGGAGTTTTGTCCACACTTGTGATGACGGAGTATGTGCCGTGATGGATGACACAAACTTTTCCCACGTAGCTTTCTTACTTTCTCGAATCAAAAAACGGGCCTTCGTGCGCAGACGCTTAAATGCGATATGATTGGCCATCGTAGGATTCCGACGATAATGCTTAAAAGCCCGTCGGCGATCACGTATGGCTGCTGCAATTTCGTCCGTCCACCATGGGACCTGTTTCCGGCGACGAATACTGGACGAGGAAGGAATTGTTTCCTCTGCAGCAGCCAAAATTCCAGTAGTAATGGAAGAGACGGTGTCGTCAACTGACTCCAGCATATCATCAGCCATCACTGCGCGTTTTGTAAATTCTGGCCAATTTGCCCGCCGAAGTAACCAGCGCTTGGGTACTTCGGACTGTCTTTGATTCAAGAGAGACAGAATTATCGGGAAGTGGTCACTATCACAGAGGTCGTCGTGAACTTGCCACCGTAGCAGGGGAACTAGCGCACGGCTACACAAAGTGACATCCAGGTGTGAGAATGTGCCATGCACGCTACTGAAATGTGTCGGTTCCCCTGTATTGAGCACACAAAGATCAAATAGGTTGATCATTCGCTCGAGCTTCCCCCCCTAGAACAGGAAGACGGAGAACCCCATAGTGTGTTACGGGCGTTCACATCCCCCAGCATGAGGAAAGGAGGAGGCAACTGAGCGATCAAAGCTTGTAGTGCATGCATATCAAGGTTATAATCCGGTGGAAAGTACACGTTGCAAACCGTTGTCATTACTGGCAACGGAGTGCGAACTGCAACTGCATCTAGCTGAGTACGGAGCGGTACTTCTTCGCTGAAGATGTCGGAGCGAACTAGGGTACAAACGCCCCCAGTTGCCGCGCCATCCACAGCTACTCTGTCTTTGGAATAAAGACGATATCCTCTCATAGTCGTGTCGTGTCCAGGTCTCAAACGAGATTGATGTAGACAGACTATGGAGGCCGCACAGACGGATATCAGTTGACGTAACTCAGCTAGGCGACAGTGGTAACTACTGCAGTTCCACTGCAATAGTGCCATTGTGTGGATTGGTAGTGTTGCGAAATTAGGACAATTGCTTGCCCTTCTTTTTGTCAACTACCTGCCATTTTCCGCCGTTCTTGTCGGTATTGTCGTCACCATCCACCACAATGAGTGGTTCAGTCTCCATTGTCTCCTCAGAAGAAGGAGGCGCGGTGACTGGACCCTCCGCGGACGGTGATCTCATTGGTCTGGAACAGTGGGCCTTCTTCCTGGGAGAACTAGGTTCTCCAGAATGTGATCGAACAAGAGGGCGTCGGGGCCTCTCGCTCTTGCCCACCGTTTCTCTCTTTTTGGGAGGAGAGCCGGCAGATGGCTTGCCGGATTTCTTCGGTGGTCCTGTGGACCCCGACTGAGTTGGAGAAGGCTTCTTCTCCAATTTTTTGAGGGAGCCCTGTGGCTTCACCTTCTCCTCCTTTATGATCTGGGCATTGGAAAGAGGGCTGGACTTTCCAGCCCTATTTGGGGAAGTCTTCCCCCCCCCCGCCCTGTTGGGGGAGGACTTCCCAGCCGAACGTTCCTGGGAAGGGCCCTTCCCAGGCAACGTCGACAGTAACGCTCTTTTCGGTGCTTCACATGCTGAATCTCCAGTTTCTTTAGTTACTGAATTTTGTTGCTGGCTTTGACTTTTCAATGCATTTTCAGTACCGGTGTTCTGTACAAAACTCTGTGGAGTGATCCGTACGTTTGCGACCTTTTCCGCGAATGAGATGGAGAACTCCGGAGCAGCCATGGACTTGAACTTCCTCCGGGCGTCTGGATAAGATAGCTTATCCAGCGTTTTTATCTCCTGGATCTTCTTCTCCCGCTTGAATGTGGGGCACCCCTTGGAGATTGGAGCATGCGTACCTGGGCAGTTGACGCACACAGGTGGTGGTGTGCATTCAACACCAGCATGCTCGCACTTCCCACACATTTTGCAGGTCGTCGAACCTGTACATCGCAATGAGGTGTGGCCAAACGTTTGACAGTTATAACACCTCATTGGTGCCGGAATGTACGGACGTACAGTCAGGCGATACATTGCTACCTTTATTCGTTCAGGTATGGTCTCAGCGCCGAAGGTAAGGATGAAAGCACCCGTATCGAGTAGCTTATCACCCACACGCCTCTTCAACCTCTTCACGTCGGTTACACCCCGACGTGCTAGGTACCGGATCATTGTATCATCGGAAGACTTAACCAAATCCCTGTGGAATATAACTCCCTTGCAGGAGTTAAGGGTTTGGTGCTTCTCGATTTTCACCTCTACCATACCGAATAACTTGGCTTTAAGTAGCCGTCTGGACTGTTCAGCCGTAGATGTCTTGATAAGTACGGATCCATCTCGGAGCTTGCGCATCTCGTCGACTTCACCAGCAACAATTTCTTCAATCGAATTGGTTATCATAAAAGGACATTCGTCAAGGAAACTTTTACCATCGACCCTGGAAGCAACGAGGAATCGAGGAAGACGTTCGTCACTCATGTAGTCTACAGGTACTGGAGTATACCACTTACGTTTTTTACCAATATTTGACGCTGTTTTTTGAAGGGTGCCACCCTTTGTAAAAGAAGGAAGAGAAAGAGGTTCCGTCTTTTGTCCCACGAGTACTCACGGAAATATGAGGTCGACCTCCGGCAGAGCCAAGGAGATTTACCGGAGGCAAGGCTATATACTCCAGAGGGCGCCCGGTATCTGGAGGGGGTCGCTTGGAACTACTCTCCCAGTAGCCATGCATCACCTCGCCACGACCCGAAACTTGTGATTGGGGGAGGATAAAACCTCCGTACTAACCTAATTATCTTTTAATTTTATTTTATTTTTTTATTTTTTTTATTTTTCTGTAATGTCTAACCTAATCTACCCGAGGCAGAGAGGGTGGCCAGACAGGAAGAGGAATGAAATTAAAGATGGTGAGAATAGAAGGGTAGAAATAGTGATGAAGAATAAAGAGCACAGACACCTCTCAAGCAACTCGGGGGACACCTTGTTAGTCTGGCCCTACACCGAGGCCTATCCAGCATGGGTAACCCTGAGCTGGCACAGCCCTCGGGATCAACAAACACACAAGCCCCCACACCGACTTCAAAGTCATGGTGTCCCTAGAGGGGGATGAATGTCTTATAAACGCACCTAGCGAGTTGAAATGTGTAAACTGCAAGGGCAATCACACTGCCAAATTCAAGGGCTGCCCGACTATCGTCAAGGCTATGCAGAATACAGCCAGCGCACCCAAGAAACCAGCTAACAACTGCTCACTACGACACACCAAAGGAAACTGAAAATTCATCTAAAACGTAATTCGAGCCACAAAATTTACGAAAAGCACTGTCAGACAATCAGAACCATCCACATCTCACATCAACCAATCACAGCATTCCCACCCATCTTCTAGCAATTATCCACAATCCAATCAAATTATCCTACAAGAAGCAACTCCTATCATTAATAATACCTCAAATTCACATTCTATCAATTCATTATACCCAAAATACCCCACTACCCCCCGTCAATCTCCAAATATCCCTCTCTCCCAGCTGCACGTCAAGAAGCGTTGCAACATCTTACGACCATACCCCCCCCCTCCCCGAACATCAACACGAACTACTCATGAATGATATACGGACCTCTGGAATAGCCCAAAGAATTAACAATATCCTTCTCGATCTCATATGCCCTCCCCCAGGTATGACATTTGGTCACGTAATTTATCGTCACCTTATTACTTATCCCAATGGGCACTGAATCATATTCGGCATTTAACTAATCAAAATTAGGCACAACTTCATACAGCTAATCACAATATCCCCGTATCCTAATAGTATTCGCAGCAAGAAGGAAGAATTTTAACGAATAGAAATAGTACTCGTAAATGAAACCTTCCTCCAACCAAATATTCAATTCTCCATTCCATTATATAAAATCATACGAGATGACGGATTAGGTGATGACGGGGTGCTAGCCATCATCCTAAAATCTAAACTCAAGTATAGTGACTTCCTACTTCCAACCCTTCAAGGTTTGGAAGCCCTGGCTATCAAATTATACACCAGATAACGACCACTGGTATTAATAACAGTATATAGACAACCAAATTCAAAATTTCCCCATCAGATCTAGAAAATATCCTAAATAATGGCTACTCCACAATCGTGGCAGGGATTTAAATGCCAAAAATACGTTATGGAATTCTACATTAACCAATACACCAGGCAGGAAAATTGTGGATTTCTGTTCCCATAACAATACATTAGTAATCAGACCTAATGAGCCAACATATGTTACTTTTCTAAATAACCAAGACCCAGATGTCCTTGATATTGCCCTCATACATGATTTCCCTCATCATATAGAATTAGAATCCCTCTGGGCAACTGACTCAGATCATAACCCTGTATTAATGACCACTGACTCCGATTTACAATTCCAAAACAAAAATCATACTAACATTATTAATACAAGACATATCAACTGGACCAACTTTATCATCAATCACTACTGATCTGCATTTAGGGCAGTCGCCCAGGTGGCAGATTCCCTATCGGTTGTTTTCCTAGCCCTTCTTAAATGATCGCAAATAAATTGGAAAATTATTGAACATTTCCTTTGGTAGGTTATTCCAATCCATAACTCCCCTTCCTAAAAACGAATATTTGCCCCAATTTGTCCTCTTGAATTCCAACTTTATCTTCATATTGTGATATTTCCTACTTTTAAAGACGCCACTCAAAGTTATTCGTCTACTAATGTCATTCCACGCCATTTCTCCACTGACAGCTCGGAACATACCACTCAGTCGAGCAGCTCGTCCCCTTTCTCCCAGTTCTTCCCAGCCCAAACTTTGGAACATTTTTGTAACGCTACTCTTTTTTTCGGAAATCACCCAGAACAAATCGAGCTGTTTTTCTTTGGATTTTTCCAGTTCTTGAATCAAGTAATCCTGGTGAGGGTCCCATACACTGGAAGGTGGTGGTGATTTTTGTTTTAAGAGGAAGTACAACTAGGCACTAATCAGAGAGAAAAAATTGAAGGGGTCCGACACTTCGAAAAATGAAGATATCTGCCAAAGGAAGACAAGGGCCACGAAGGGCGTGAAATGAAAGGCTCCCTAGCCCTCGCAAACCTAATAGCATTGGGGTCGGAAAAGAACAAGAGTTGACCAAGAGAGGTCGGATAGGATAGATGAAAGTGAGGAGTCTGGCACAAATAAGTGGAAGCAATGCCAGGACTCAGTTAGGGGCCCTGTGGTCGCCAACCCACACTCCAAAGTTCAGAGCCCCTCAGGCGCATACACTGGAACCATACTCTAGTTGGGGTCTTACCAGAGACTTATACGCCCTCTCCGTTACATCCTTACTACAACCCCTAAATACCCTCATAACCATGTGCAGAGACCTGTACCCTTTATTAACAATCATATTTATGTGATTACCCTAATGAAGGTCGTTTCTTATATTAACACCTAGGTACTTACAATGACCCCCAAAAGGAACTTTCACCCCATCAACACAGTAATTAAAACTGAGAGGACTTTTCCTATTTGTGAAACTCACAACCTGACTTTTAACCCCGTTTATCATCATACCATTGCCCACCGTCCATCTCACAACACTATCGAGGTCACCCTGCAACCGTTCACAATCATGTAACTTATTTATTACTCTGTACAGAATAATATCATCTGCAAACAGCCTTATCTCTGATTCCACTCCTGCCGGGCTGAGTGGCTCAGACGGTTAAGGCGCTGGCCTTCTAACCCCAACTTGGCAGGTTCGATCCTGGCTAAGTCCGGTGGTATTTGAAGGTGCTCAAATACGACAGCCCCGTGTCGGTAAATTTACTGGCACGTTAAAGAACTCCTGCGGGACTAAATTCCGGCACCTCGGCGTCTCCGAAGACCTTAAAAGTAGTTAGTGGGACGTAAAGCAAATAACATTATTATTATTATGATTCCACTTCTTTACACATATCGTTGATATACATAGGAAAACATAAAGGTCTAATAATACTGCCTTGAGGAATTCCCTTCTTAAATATATGAATGACTACGTTAATGACATCAGACTTGAACTCAATACACCTGAAGTAATAGATCAAGCAGCAATTACAATAACTCAAACCATAAGAACCGCTGCTACTGATGCTAAAACACCACCATCAGAAAGAACAATAGCCAGCCTCCTGAGCGCATACTCAAAATCATAAAACTTAAAAGTATAGCCGGAGGACGCTAGCAAAAGACTACACTATAGCTACATAAAAGGACGTACAACTTCATACGACGACGTTGTGCAGAGGAAATCTTAGAATTTAGAAACAGCAATTGGAACAATACAATCACAAAATTAAGCGTCAGAGATAATAGTACTCGTATATAGAAAATGGCTAAAGCGTTACGTAAAGCGCCCAACAATATACCCATTCTAACTGACGGATAACAACTGTAACTACAAACGAAGAAAAGGCAGACATGATAGGTGATACCTTGGAGAAACAATTCGAGCCCAATGAAGTCCTACAATATCCTGGGTTCACAACTGCCATACAAGAGGAAGTCACTAAACTACGAGATAAAATTTCAACTGAAAATAACACAGACTTTATATCACCTGTTACCTACCAAGAATTATACAAAATCATCAAGAATTTACCCAACAATGCAGCTCCAGGCCCTGATGGAATTGACAACCTAATAATTAAAAAACTACCGCCAAGTGCACTAAAACTACTATTAACTATCTACAATGCTGCACTCGCCATGGAAGATTTTCCTACCCCATGGAAAGTTGTAAAAGTAATCACTATTTATAAGGCTGGTAAGCCCAGCAATAAACCCACTTCCTACAGGCCAATAAATCTTATAGATCATCTAGGCAAAATTCTAGAACATATTATTTGTAGGAGGCTACTATCCAATGTCAGTTTTCTTAACAAAATTCCGCCTCAACAATTCGGCTTCCATAAAGGGCATTCTGCTGTACAACAGATCATTCGAATAGTGAATTCTATTACTAAATCCCTTAACACTAAAAGAGGTGGGGGCATAATATATCTTGATGTAGCACAGGCCTTCGATAGGATATGGCATGCTGGTCTGCTCTACAAACTAAACACACATGTCTTACAACTTTATCTGTGGAAAATCATCGATAATTACCATGCAAAACGAAAGTTCTGTGCAGAAATTGAGGTCAAAGAACCTTCATTTCACCCCATAATAGCTGGCATTCTACAAGGCAGTATTACTGGCCAGTACCTCTATCTCCATTATATTGCCGACACTCCAACTACTTGCAAGACCGAATTAGCTCTCTATGCTGATGACACCGCCATAATGGCTGAAACATTCATGGCCAAAATAGTAACCCGAGATCTACATGAGGCATTAGATTATCTTCAGATTTGGTACACTATGTTGAGCGTGAAAATTAATATCGCAAAATCTACATCAGTCTATTACACCCTACTATATGAAAGAAAACCCACTACCACAATTAAATTTCACAATCAAACAATCCCTTGGAGCACTGAGGAAAAATACCTTGGAGTTACATTAAATCGTACATTAACATTTAGATCACATTTCCAAGAAGTACTTCTTAAATCAAAGAAAGCATTTACTGCCCATTATTGTCTTTTGGCCAGAAACTCGAAATTAAATACTAAGAATATATTGTTAATATATAAAACCCTAATACCCTCAATCATTCTCTACGCTTCAACTGTATGGGGAACAGCAAAGCCATGCTATATACAGCGGCTTCAAGTTTTTCAAAACAAAATATTACGTATGATTGCTGATGTGCGGTGGTGGTGGTGGTGATTATTGTTTTAAGAGGAAGTACAACTGGGCAACCATCCTCTATATAACACTAATCAGAGGGAAAATATGGAAGGGGTCTGACACTTCGAAAAATGAAGATATCGGCCAAAGGAAGACAAGCGCCACGAAGGGCGTGAAAATGAAAACTCCCTAGCCCTCGCAAACCTAATAGCGTCGGGGTCGGAAAAGAACAAGAGTTGACCAAGGGAGGTCGGATAGGATAGATGAAAGTGAGGAGCCTGGCACAAGTAAGTGGAAGCAATGCCAGGACTCAGCTGAGGGCCCCGTGGTCGCCAACCCACGCTCCAAAGTTCAGAGCCCCTGGGGCCCCTTTTAGTCGCCTCTTACGACAGGCAAGGGATACCTTGGGTGTTATTCTACCGCCCCCACCCACAGGGGTAACTCAGCTGAAGGCCCGTGGTCGCTAACCTACACTCCCAAATTAAGAGCCCCTGGGGCAATCGGATAGGATAGGTGGTTCTGGTGGTGGTGGTGGTGATTATTGTTTTATGATGAAGTACAACTAGGAAACCATCCTCTATGTAACACTAATCAGAGAGGAAAAAATGGAAGGGGTCTGACACTTCGAAATAGATGAAAGTGAGGAGCCTGGCACAAGTAAGTGGAGGCAATTTCAAGAATCAGCTAAGGGCGTCGTGGTCTCTAATCCACGCTCCCAAGTTGAAAGCCCCTCGTTCCATTTTTTGCTGCCTCTTACGACAGGCAGGGAATACCGTAGGTGAAATTTACCGCCCTCGCCTACAGAGAGAGAGAGAGAGCTATGCTCTGCGTCCAAGACAGGTCGATCAAAGCTCGGTTCGGAAGTATTTATAGATACTCAAATACTTCCGTCTCATATCGGTAGATTGGTAGTGATGATTATTTACCACGACTTTAAGAAACTCTTCTGCGTTAAGAATCACCACCCATCGTTAACTATTCATTTCTCTTATAAATTCAGTTTCTCTCAGTGTTCAATAGCTATAGCCAATAAACTTCTCGTCTTTGTATCGGCTGCATATAAAAGTGAGGGAGAAGTTTTGCAGCAGTCGGAACTCATTTCCCTGCTCTTTCCTGTCTGAAGACCGCTGTACGGCAGACGAGAGAGCGCTGGGAAGCAACTTTGATCTCCTGAATACCGGTAGTTAATTTAACAAAGGCTTCGATCAGTTCCACAGTTCTCTGTAGCATCGTTCAGCCCTGCAGTCATTCCCCATACCAATGAATCCTTTGTTGCTGGCAGAACTACGAACTTATGCTAATTGCTTCCAGTACGGTATTGAGCTGATTAGAAGCAGTTCGCTTAGTTATTTGTAGGGGAGAGAAAGATGCTTGCAACAAGTGAAGTAGAGATGATATCCGTTTCAATAAAAACTACAACTGGGCAACCATCCTCTATTAACACCAGCCAGAAGAAATAGGTCAAATCTTTCGAAAAATGAAGGTATCGGCAGAAGAAAATGGGACACGAAGGATGTGAAAATGAGAATATAACAAGAGATGACCAAGGGTGGTTGGATAGGCAAGTTTAAAGTGAGGAGACTGGCAAAAGTGGAAACAATGGCAGACTCAGCTAAGGGTCCAGAGATTGCCGTCCACGCTCCTAAATTGAGAGCCCATGGGGTGGTGGTGGTGGTGATTATTGTTTTAAGAGGAAGTACAACTAGGCAACCATCCTCTATATAACACTAATCAGAGGGAAAAAATGGAAGGGGTCCGACACTTCGAAAAAAAGAAGATATCGGCCAAAGGAAGACAAGGGCCACGAAGGGCGTGAAAATGAAAGACTCCCTAGCCCTCGCAAACCTAATAGCGTCGGGGTTGGAAAAGAACAAGAGTTGACCAAGAGAGGTCGGATAAGATAGATCAAAGTGAGAAGCCTGGCACAAGTAAGTGAAAGCAATGCCAGGACTCAGCTAAGGGCCCAGTGGTCGCCAACCCACGCTCCAAAGTTTAGAGCCCCTGGGGCCCTTTTTAGTCGCCTCTTACGACAGGCAGGGGATACCGTGGGTGTTATTCTACCGCCCCCACCCACAGGGGGAGAGCCCATGGGGCCCCTTTCAGTGACCCCTCACGACAAGCAGGGGATACCGTAGATGAATCCAACCACCGAAGAAATGCAACGAGTGAACGTGACGCGAAGACGACCACAGGACTCCAAATGAGCCTAGCATTTCCTCCATCTAGTTGTGCCAGGTTCCTGTCGGACTTCCCTCGGTCAACATCCATTCTCTCATAATTGTTTTAAGAGGAAGTACAACTGGGCAACCATCCTCTATTAACACTAATGAGAGCGAAAATTGGAGGAATCGGCTAAAGAAAGACAAAGTGGTGGTGGTAGTGATTATTGTTTTAAGAGGAAGTACAACTAGGCAACCATCCTCTATATAGCACTGTGCCCGTTCGCAGCTCGTAGACCATTTACAAAATGGCGGCGTAGGAAGGTATGGCCCATGCGATCTATTAGATGCAATGAACTTCTCATTAATGCGGTATATAGAACACCATGCACGTCTCGGAACGGACCAATTTGGAAGACACTACAGGACAGTAGAGGGTCAATTAGATTGTTTTACGAAAAAATATAGCAGCGGAGTAATTGTTAAAAAAATTCATTCTAAATTTTTTTTTTTTTTTCATCGGTAGAGGAAGGACGCAACTCCAAGCCAAGTTTCACATCTGAAGCTTATTCAAGATTTCTGAAGAAGATATTGACTATTTATGATCGACGTTCAAAACAGACGAAATAATTCACCGGCGCACAGTATAAAAAGAGCCGAGATATTACAAAAATAAGTAAAGTACGGTGATCTACATCTGACCAGGATTCCACGAACAACCATTTTGCGATTGGCGAAGAAGGACTCTGTATCAGACGACCGATAACTTCATACGGGAAGAAGATTATCCCTGTTGAATCTAATAAAGAACAAAAGTACATTTCGAATTCTGGGGAAAAAGACTGTTACATAATTTAATATATATATACGGAGAACTTATTTCCGACTGAAGAAAATTTCATCTCTAAGAATAAGAATTAGAACAGTCAATTGGGATAGATCATCAAAGAAATGGAATATATCATGACTGATTTCTCCGCCGAAAGGATTTTCTTTGCTGTCTGCAGAATTGCAATGATGACTGTTTGCTAAATCTACAAGATGGACTGAACTGGGGAAAGGTACCTTCCCAACCAGACGACCAGCCGATGATGGGAAGGCAACGGCCAACCAGTCGACCAGCCGATGAGGAAGAAGGCAACGGCCAACCAGTCGACCATCCGATGAGGAAGTAGGCAACGGCCAACCAGACGACCAGCCGATGACCGGGAAGGCGATGTCCAACCTGAGATCCAGATCCTAACCGAGGGTCTAAACACATCCAAGCCATGGAGCGACAACCAGACCAAATATAACATCTAACGAGCTAAGTCTTTACATTTTCTAGTAGAGTAGTTTCTTTCAATCTACACCCGCACTCTAAATTCGGCATGTGCTGATTAATTGGTGATATTTATGAACTAATTAAGAACGTGTGTGAATTATAAAGTGAAGTGTGAGATATTTAAGGCTATAACATAAGATGGCAGTGTAGAATTAGAGTTCTATTATATCATATACATGTTACCACACTTGCTCAGAAATAGTAGAAACTAGCATGAGTAAATGAATGAAGTGTTTCTTTTGAAGATCTGATAGCAATGAGTCTACACAAGTCGTGAAACTTCGATTGATCTCGTATTAGTTGTACAATGATTACGTCACGATTTACCTGCGCGGCAGACATGAATATATTTAAGTTACGTACTCCTTACTTTATAGAAAGAGGGCATTGAACTTCGATTGCTGTTAAGATATAAGAGGTTATTGAAATGCGTTTTATAATAAGGCAATTCTAAGATGCTTGGCATAGAGCTTTAAGAGTAATCGGCGATATGTGTACGGTAATAAGTATGCCAGCGGAGTGATAATGTATATTGAAATGGTGTTATAATATGGTTATTTCTGGGAGTATATTAAGGAATATTTGAAATGCAGATGCTTGTTTATGTGCTGCGGTATGAAAAAGAATTGCTATTTGCTGAGGAAACGTTACGTTAGATTAACATGAGGTGAGTTCTGTGTCACATAGAAAGAGTACGTTAAAAGAGAGCACATCGCGCAGATGACCCATTTTAAGGTAAGATTGACATGTAAATCGTGACAGTTCTATCTGACATTGATAAATGCTGTGTAGCGTATACGAGAGAGTTCATTAACATATGGTTTAACTATGCTCATGGCTAAGTCTACTTATGATATTCTTTGGTGCGGTGACATATTTCAATATGAATGCGTATTAATTTCATTCTGTACTGACCATATGAGTTGAGTAGTTCACATACATGAGAGATATTGTGTAATAGGAGATAGCCAAAGCACATCGAGCCGATGACAGAGGTGTGTGTGGATCGGAAACTACCTAAACAGTTAGATAGATGATTTATTTCTTTTAACGCAGAGATGATTTGAGTTGAAGTTCTTAAAGAATATAATGAGTAGGAAAATAGTAAGCTAGGAGCCGTATGTCGTAGGCTCTAGGGAGGAATTGACTTAGCACGTAAGTTGTTATTTTAGCGTATTCAAGTAGAAGGACCATATAATTAGAGTTCAGATTTATGAATGCAAACTTAAGAGAGCAGTTTTATGATTGCATACTCACGCTAGAGTTTATTTCGGAGACATATAACCAAAGATATGCTCAGATTTATATTCACAATCTGACTTTAACCCATTTAATTATTATTACGCTTCATTCTAGCAAACTAAACGTTTTTATCACACAGAATTGACTTAAATGTGGTGAGAATAATTAATGTAATTATCGTGACAGTATTCACATCAACAGACAGAAGTATTTAAATGGAGACTGTGATTGCTCAGTGATCTATTGAATATAATTAGAGTAATTTAAACTCATTTCGGAACATGGTTACGAATATAGACATAAATAATGAATGTGAACTTGAACATTGAATGAGAATGAGCATGAATAGGAAGAGTGGTGGTGGTGATTATTGTTTTAAGAGGAAGTACAACTAGGCAACCATCCTCTATATAACACTAATCAGAGAGAAAAATGGAAGGGAACCGACACTTCGAAAAATGAAGATATCGGACAAAGAAAGGCAAGGGCCACGAAGGGCGTGAAATTGAAAGACTCCCTAGCCCTCGCAAACCTAATAGCGTCGGGGTCGGAAAAGAACAAGAGTTGACCAAGGGAGGTCGGATAGGATAGATGAAAGTGAGGAGCCTGGCACAAGTAAGTGGAAGCAATGCCAGGACTCAGCTAAGGGCCCCGTGGTCGCCAATCCACGCTCCAAAGTTCAGAGCCCCTGAGGCCCCTTTTAGTCGCCTCTTACGACAGGCAGGGGATACCGTGGGTGTTATTCTACCGCCCCCACCCACAGGGGGTTGAATAGGAAGAGTACGAATAAGTGTAAATAGTTTTAAAAATCTCAATTATTTTACTTTTATTTGAGCCAGCGTTGACTCTGACCCCTTATGCATACAGGTTATCAAGCTTATACTACCCAGAAATCACATCAACTTTTCATTGAACGTTATTTTATTCCAATAAATCTTGTTATATTATTTTTCTAGAAGGTGTCTGTGTTATGAATTCTTTTTGGTAACACCTAGTTTATAAGTCAGCTGTTAAGTTAAGTAGACATAAGTAACTGAAGGATTTGATGAATGAAAGAGATTTTTTTTAGGTTTTCGGCCGTTGGTACTTACTCGAGCGAATAGATTCCCCAGTGATACGTGTCTCAGCAGACCGAGTCTCTTCCGAAACCACGTTAAAAACAACCAAATGAAAAATCTCAGATTTTATGAGCGATAGGTAGAATACCCTGAGAAGAAATAGAGCTACCGGGAGAATAGTGTGCTGACCGCGTGACCGCGGGCACAACACTAATCAGAGGGAATATCGAAGGAATCTGACACTTCGAAAAATGAAGCTATTCGTCATAGAAAGAGAAGGGCCACGAAGGGCGTGAAAATGAAAGACTCCCTAGCCCTCGCAAACCTAATAGCATCGGGGTCGGAAAAGAACAAAAGTTAACCAAGTGAGGTCAGATAAGATAGATGAAAGTGAGGAGTTTGGCACAAGTAAGTGGAAGCAATGCCAGGACTCAGCTGAGGTGGTGGTGGTTATTGTTTTAAGAGGAAGTACAACTAGGCAACCATCCTCTATATAACGCTAATCAGAGGGAAAAAATGGAAGGGATCCGACACTTCGAAAAATGAAGATATCGGCCATAGGAAGACAAGGGCCACGAAAGGCGTGAAAACGAAAGACTCCCTAGCCCTCGCAAACCTAATAGCGTCGGGGTCGGAAAAGAACAAGAGTTGACCAAGTGAGGTCGAATAGGATAGATGAAAGTGAGGAACCTGGCACAAGTAAGCGGAAGCAATGCCAGGACTCAGCTAGGGGCCCCGTGGTCGCCAACCCACGTTCCCAAATTATGAGTTGCTGGGCCCCTTTAGTCGCCTTTAACAACAGGCAGGGGATACCGTGAGTGTTATTTTACCACCCCCACCGACAGGGGGATGACCAAGGGAGGTCAGATAAGATAGATGAAGGTGAAGAGCCTGGCACAAATAATTGGAAGCAACACCAGGATTCAGCTGAGTGGCCTGTAGTTGCCAACCCACGCTCCCAAATTAAGAACTCCTGGGCTCACTTTTAGTCGCTTCTTACGACAGGCAGTGAATACCGTGGGTGTTATTCTACCACCCTCAGCAACAGGAGTGGTGGTGGTGGTGGTGATTATTGTTTTAAGAGGAAGTACAACTAGGCAACCATCCTCTATATAACACTAATCAGAGGGAAAAAAATGGCAGGGATCCGACACTTCGAAAAATGAAGATATCGGTCAAAGAAAGACAAGGGCCACGAAGGGCGTGAAAATGAAAGACTCCCTAGCCCTCGCAAACCTAATAGCGTCGGGGTCGGAAAAGAACAAGAGTTGACCAAGGGAGGTCGGATAGGACAGATGAAAGTGAGTAGCCTGGCACAAGTAAGTGGAAGCAATGCCAGGACTCAGCTGAAGGCCCCGTGGTCGCCAACCCACGCTCCACAGTTCAGAGCCCCTGGGGCCCCTTTTAGTCACCTCTTACGACAGGCAGGGGATACCGTGGGTGTTATTCTACCACCCCCACCCACAGGGGGATCAGCAACAGGAGTCGAAACCATTTTCATTCTTCCTATCTTAACATAAGGGTACGAAGAGGAGGACCAGTTGCATGGCCTGACAGATCACCAGATCTTAGTCTACGCCACTTGACTATAATTCCAGTGGAATTACTTAAAGCATGATTTCCTCTATATTCTCGAAAGAGTGAACTCAACGGTTTAGTTCACTAAGACAATAAGTATCTAGTGTGAATGTTTTTAGGTTGGCTATGATATACAAGTTGCTTGGGTTGCGTATCTAAGAAAGAAAGGGGGTGAGTAGGTAGGCCATCCGGTGTACTGCGTTAAACGGAACTATTTGGGTTGAACCAGAGAGAATTCAATGAAACATGGGCGAATGATCAACTAAGATACCTTGAATTGAATTGTAAGAATAATTTTACAGTGAAATCAGCTACAGAGTAATAAGTAATTGCTGAAGAATTGCTGGGCGCTTAGCTGTTGATGATGTAGAATGGTCCATCCATGCACTGTAAAAATATACCAGTAATTCTGGTGGTGGTGGTGATTATTGTTTTAAGAGGAAGTACAACTAGGCAACCATCCTCTATATAACACTAATCAGAGAGAAAAATTGGAAGGGATCCGATACTTCGAAAAATGAAGATATCAGCCAAAGGAAGACAAGGGCCTCGAAGGGCGTGAAAATGAAAGACTCCCTAGCCCTCGCAAACCTAATAGCGTCGGGGTCGGAAAAGAACAAGAGTTGACCAAGGGAGGTCGGATAGGATAGATGAAAGTGAGGAGCCTGGCACAAGTAAGTGGAAGCAATGTCATGACTCAGCTGAGGGACCCGTGGTCGCCAACCCACGCTCCAAAGTTCAGAGCCCCTGGGGCCCCTTTTAGTCGCCTCTTACGACAGGCAGGGGATACCGTGGCTGTTATTCTACCGCCCCCACCCACAGGGGGGGGGGCCAGTAATTCTGATTTAAAGTTACTGTATTTTAAAATGATGTGGAAAAGAAGCAGCAGTCCAGAAAAGAGTGAGGAAAGGTTGCAGTTTGTCACATCTGCTGTTCAATGTGTGTGCAGAACTTGCGATAAAGGGAATCAAAGAGAAATTTGGAAAGGGAATCACAATTCAAAGAAGTAAATCAATACTCAGATTTGCCGATGACATTGTTATTTTATCTCATTCTGCAGAAGATCTGGAGAAACAGTTGAAAGGTAGGATAGTCTTGGAAAAGGATTACAAGACGAAACTAAATAAATCCAAAAACAAAAGTAATGGGGAGTTCAAGATGAAAATAAATAAATCCAAAACAAAAGTAATAGAGTGCAGACTAACGAAGTCAGGTGATTGTGGTGGTGGTGATTATTGTTTTAAGAGGAATTACAACTCGGCAACCATCCTCTATGTAACACTAATCATAGAGACGAAATGGAAGGGATGCGACACTTCGAAAAATGAAGATATCGGTTAAAAAAAGACAAGGGCCACGAAGGGCGTGAAAATGAAAGACTCCCTAGCCCTCGCAAACGTAATAGCGTCGGGGTCGGAAAAGAGCAAGAGTTGACCGAATGAGGTCGGATAGGATAGATGAAAGTGAGGAGCCTGACACAAGTAAGTGGAACCAATGCCAGGACTCAGCTAAGGGCCCCATGGTCGCCAACCCACGCTCCAAAGTTCAGAGCCCGTGGGGCCACTTTTAGTCGCCTCTTACAACAGGCAGGGGTTACCATGGGTGTTATTCTACCGCCCCCACCCACAGGGGAAGAAGTCAGGTGATGCAGTAAATATTAGATTACGAAATGAAATCTTTAAGGAAGTAGATGAATATTATTACTCAGACGGTAGATTAAATAACGATGGAAGATATAAGGAGGACATAAAATGTAAAGTAGAAGAAGAAAGGAAAGCCTTTCTTAAGAAAATAAATTTGTTCACTTCGAACATTGACTAGAAAAAGACTTCTGGAACGTGGCATTGCATGGAAGTGAAGCGTGGACGATAACTAGCTCAGAGAGAAAGAGAGTAGATTATTTTGAAATATGGTGTTACAGAAGAATGCTGAAGGTTAGGTGAATCACGAATGTTGAGATACTGAACCGAATTAATGAGAGGAGAGTAATGTAGACACATTTGATCAGAAGAGATATAATAATAAGACACACCTTAAGACACCTAGGACTTGTTCGGTTAGCTTTTGATGAAAGTGTAGGCGGTAATACTGGTAGAGGTAGACCAAGGTAACGACAAACAGATTTTAGAATTAGTAGGATGTAGTTTTTTTAATGAAAACGATAGGGTGGCATGGAGAGCTGCATCAAACAAGTCTAGGCCTATGGACTGATGATCCAAACAACAAAAGCAGCATAAAAAGTTTTATACTGACGACAGGAACAGATTTTTACGCATTTCAAACTTATTTTACTAGCATGTACAGTGCATGAACACAGTATATCAAAATATTAGGCGTTTAATATGTGTCGTTTATGATGAAAGCTAGTAAAGATTCTTAGTTATCCTGACTGACTAACTGACTGACTGACTGACTGACTGACTGACTGACTGACTGACTGACTGACTGACTGACTGACTGACTGACTGACTGATTCATCATCGCCGAGCCAAAACTACTGGACATAAAGAAATAAAATTTTGGGGTGGTGGTGGTGGTGATTATTGTTTTAAAAGGAAGTACAACTAGGCAACCATCCTCTATATAACACTAATCAGACAGAAAATTGGAAGGGATCCGACTCTTCGAAAAAAGAAGATATCGGCCAAAGAAAGACAAGGGCCACGAAGGGCGTGAAAATGAAAGACTCCCTAGCCCTCGCAAACCTAATAGCGTCGGGGTCGGAAAAGGACAAGAGTTGACCAAGGCTGGTCGGATAGGATAGATGAAAGTGAAGAGCCTGGCACAAGTAAGTGGAAGCAATGCCAGGACTCAGCTAAGGGCCCCGTGGTCGCCAACTCACGCTCCAATGTTCAGAGCCCCTTGAGGCCTAAAATTTTGGGGATACATTCATATTAAGATGTAGGTGCTCGCTAAGAGAGGATTTTTGGATATTCCATCGTTAAGGGGGTGAAAAGTGGGGGGGTGAAATTTTAAAATGAGTGTATCTATATCTCAAAACTTTAAAAGTGTACAGATGTAAAAATTGGTATTTAGAATCTTCTTAAAAAATAAGGAAACACGTATTATTTTATTTTTGTTTTCAGAAAATCCCAATAGGAGGGGTGAAAAAGGGTGAAAATTGTTTGAATGCCTTTAATCACGATACCGGTACTTATATCTCAGAAACTGAAGATGTTATAGTCATAAAAATTTAAATTTCGAATCTCCTTTAAAAATAAAGAAACACGTATTTTTTTGTTTTTGGAAAATCCAAATAATGGGGGTGAAAAGGGGGGGTGAATTTTTAAAATGAGTGTATCTATATCTCAAAACTGTAAAAGGTTTCAAACGTAGAAATTGGTATTTAGTATCTCCTTTCAAAATATAGAAACACGTATTTTTTTTGTTTTCGGAAAATCCCAATAGGAGGGGCGAAAAGGAGTGAAGAATGGGTTGAATGCCTTTAATGAGGATACTTATATCTCAGCAACTGAAGATATTACAGACCTGAAAAAAGGTATTTGGGATCTCCTTTAAAAATAAAGAAACATGTACTTTTTGTTTTTGGAAAATCCAAATATTGGAGGGTTGAAAAAGGAGGTGAATTTTTAAAATGAGTTTATCTATATCCCAAAACTTTCAAAATCTACAGATGTAAAAATTGGTACTTAGAATCTACTTTCAAAATAAAGAAACACATATTTTTTGTTTTCAGAAAATCCCAATAGGGGGGTTGAAAGGGGGTTAAAAATGGTTGAATGCCTTTAATAAGGATCCTTATATTTCAGAAACTGAAGATGTTACAGACCTGAAAATCGGTATTTGGGATCTCCTTTATAAATAAAGAAACATGTACTTTTTGTTTTTAGAAAATCCAAACAGTGGGGGGTTGAAAGGGGGGGTGAATTTTTAAAATGAATGTATCTATATCTCAAAACTGTAAAAGTTTACAGATGTAAAAATTGGTATTTAGAATCTCCTTTCAAAATAAAGTAACACGTAACTTTTTTTCGGAAAATCCCATGAATGGGGTGAAAAATAGGGGGAAATGCGTTGAACACCTTTCATGAGGAGACTTATATCTCAAAAACTGAAGTCATGAAATTTTAAATTTTTAACCTCCTTTAAAAATAAAGGAAAACGTACTTTTTTAGAAAATCCAAATAATGGGGGGGGGGGGTTGAAAAGTGGGGTAAATTTTTAAAATGAGTGTATCTATATATGGAAACTGTAAAAGTTTACAGACGTAGAAATTGGTACTTAGAATCACTTTTCAAAATAAAGAAACACTTATTTTTTTGTTTTCGGAAAATCCCAATAGGAGGGGAGAAAAGGAGTGAAAAATGGGTTGAATGCCTTTAAAGACGATACTTATATCTCAGAAACTGAAGATATTAACAGACCAGACAGTTAGTATATGGAATCTCCTTTTAAATAAAATACAGAAACATTTACTTTTTTGTTTTTGGAAAATCTAATTAATGGGGGTTAAACAGGAGTGACAAATTGGGGTGATTTTTTAGAAAGACTATATCTATAGTATATCTCAGAAACGTAAAATGTTACAGACGTAAAAACTGGTATTTAGAATCTCCTGTTGAAGTAAAGAAATAGGTATTCTCGGAAAATCCAATGAAGGGAGGGAGGTGAAAATAGAAAAATTAATTGAATTAATTGTATGAGGACACTTACATCTAATAAAAACTAAAGTTGTTACAGACGTGAAAATTGGTATTTAGATCTTTTAAAAAAATAAAACGACGCGTTTTGGGGGGGGGGGCGGGAATCATTTTGGGGGCGGGTGTGAAAAGGAGGTGAATTCGTTTCATGAGGACACATATCTCAAAAACTGAAGATAATCGGTATTTAGAAGATCCTTTACAATTGAAAATGAAAACCTACAACCTGTTTTCTAGTCATTGGCGAGGCAGGGATGTAATGAATGAAACTTATATAGGCTCTTATCACAATGGGGTCGCCACTCCCAAGGTGATTTATTAATGAGTGATAAATGCTATGAAATGATAATGGAGAGTGTTGCTGGAATGAGAGATGACAGGGAAAACCGGAGTACCCGGAGAAAAAACCTGTCCCGCCTCCGCTTTGTCCAGCACAAATCTCACATGGAGTCACCGGGATTTGAACCACGGTATCCAACAGTGAGGGCCAACGCGCTGTGATCCAAGGAGGCTCTATCCTTTACTATTAAAGAAACAAATATTTTTCCCGGAAAATTCTCTTAAGGGGAGAGTGGGAAAGTAAGTGAAAAAAAAGTTAATTATTTTTATGAGAATACTTACATCTCAAAACTGAAGTAAACACACGTGAACATTGGTATTTGGAATCTCCTTTAAACATAAAGAAACACGCCTTCTTTTTTGGGGGGGGGGGGGCTGTAAGTCAACTTAACCGCGGTGGGGTGAAAACGGAGGTGGAACCAATTGCTTTTACTTTTCCTAATGTACTTATAAGGAGCCTCCGTGGCTCAGGCAGCAGCGCGCTGGCCTCTCACCGCTGGGTTTCGTGGTTCAAATCCCGTTCACTCCATGTGAGATTTGTGCTGGACAAAGCGGAGGCGGGAAGGGTTTTTCTCCGGGTACTCCGGTTTTCCCCGTCATCATTCATTCCAGCAACACTCTCCAACATCATTTCATTTCATTTGTCATTCATTAATCATTGCCCCAGAGGACTGCGACAGGCTTTAGCAGCCGGCACAATTCCTATCCTCATCGCTAGCTGGGGGCTTATTCATTCCACTCCTGACCCGGTTGAATGACTGGAAACAGGCTGTAGATTTTCAATGTACTTATTCTGATCATAAACCGAGCATTTTTAATCTTTCCTGGGTTCGTTTTCAAGAGCCATCTTTTCCTTTGGAGAACCTTCTTAGATTAAAGTAGATTCTTCTGGCATATAAATAAAAATGTAAACACATTTGAAATAAACGATAGGAATGAGATTGACCTTGCAATTGTTCACCTCTTAATAAGATCAATAATGCACGGAAGTGTGTCATTCGTATCGCCAAAAGTCCTGCGCACTTGCCTACGGGCGACAATGGTGCTGGTCATACTGTCATCATTGACAATGGCAGCAGATGTTAATTTACCGCCAAGTAGCGGTCTTGCATCTTGCTGTGGGGTCAATAATAATAATAATAATAATAATAATAATAATAATAATAATAATAATAATAGCAATAATAGCAATAATAATAATGTGCGGACCGCGCTGGAAACGGGTCCTGAACGGGTAATGACTACGATTGCAGTCCGGCCGCCGGTTCAGGACTGCCAAGGCACCCAAGACACCATGCCGGATCTCCTCAAGGATATGATCCACATTAAAAAAGCTTATAGGAAAAGATGGCAAAGATTTAGGGACCCAACTGACCTGGACCTAGCCCGGGAAGTACGAAATCGATTGCTGGAAAGAAAGATTGAAAAATGGGAGGAAACTTGCCGTAATCTATTAGAAAACTAGTCAGATCGCGAATTTTGGCGGATTCTCTTAGAAAACCACTTAGATCGCGAATTTCGACGGATTAAGTATAAAACAATAAGCATTCAATTATAAATTTCATTATAATGCCGTTGCGAAGCACGGGTATCTTGCTAGTCTATTATAAACGTGCATATTATGAATTATTTTGTTGGCAGAAACAAGTAAACCGGGCGAGTTGGCCGTGCGCGTAGAGGCGTGCGGCTGTGAGCTGAAAATGGTTTTCCGTGGTTTCCCATTTTCACACCAGGCAATTGCTGGGGCTGTACCTTAATTAAGGTCACGGCCGCTTCCTTCCAACTCCTAGGCCTTTCCTATCCCATCGTCGCCATAAGACCTATCTGTGTCGGTGCGACGTAAAGCCCATAGAAAAAAAAAACGTTCGGTTTGCTGTTCAGAATCGCTCATTGGCATGCTGTGGACAGCGATGGTCTTAACTGATCAGCCGATACTGTTAACGCAATCGATGGCTGCGATACACCACGTTCCATTTATAAATGCAGATAAAAAATACTAGTTTGAAATATGCAAATGTATTATTTTAAGTATCACCTCAAAAAAGCTGATGTTTTGACTATTAAAATAATATTAATATATTATCAGACTTAAATGCGAAAGATAAGCTCACCGGGCAAATAATAGTCATCCTAGTGCGCAAGCACAGATGGATCGTTAAGTCTGCACAGATGGCGCAGCAAATAAATCCCGTGCTCAATCGCACGAGCAATGCCTCTACGCGAGTATAAGACAGTAGCGATCAGTGAGACATTGATGTTTCAAGCGGACAGTGTACTTCAGCAGGGGTAGATATAAGGATGTGACAGAGTGGCAAAAGGGGGCAATCGTGTTTGGCCGTGCCTATAGCCATACGGTGGGTGATGTTGCTGGATTTGTTGGTGTTTCGCAGCGGAGTGTTCAACGTTTCTACAAGCAGTGGTGTACTACACGTGGCCACGAAACATGACGGCACAATTGTGGTCGGACAGGAACCGGAGACGCGTTTCACGGTTTGTGAATCAAAATCGCTCCCAACCCAGACAGGAATTGCTGTAGAGTGCATATAAGTCTCTGGTAAGACCCCAACTAGAGTATGGTTCCAGTGTATGGGACCCTCACCAGGATTACCTGATTCAAGAACTGGAAAAAATCCAAAGAAAAGCAGCTCGATTTGTTCTGGGTGATTTCCGACAAAAGAGTAGCGTTACAAAAATGTTGCAATGTTTGGGTTGGGAAGAATTGAGAGAAAGAAGAAGAGCTGCTCGACTAAGTGGTATGTTCCGAGCTGTCAGCGGAGAGATGGCGTGGAATGACATTAGTAGACGAATAGGTTTGAATGGCGTCTATAAAAGTAGGAAAGATCATAATATGAAGATAAAGTTGGAATTCAAGAGGACAAACTGGGGCAAATATTCATTTATAGGAAGGGGAGTTAGGGATTGGAATAACTTACCAAGGGAGATGTTCAATAAATTTCCAATTTCTTTGAAATCATTTCGGATAAGGCTAGGAAAGCAACAGATAGGGAATCTGCCACCTGGGCGAGTGCCCTAAATGCAGATCAGTATTGATTGATTGATTGATGATGACAGTGAATGACGGTCCACTCCGACCTGTTAGCGAGAGAACATCGCTACGGGAACTGCATGCAATGAACATTTGGAGCCGGTCACCTCGCAAGAGGCCGTTGTTCACACAGGCACATAAATCTGCCTGTCTTCAATGGGCTAGAAATTATCGAACGTGGACAATTGCTGAGTGGCGGAACGTAATGTGGTCTGACGAATCACATTTTTACGTGTACTCCAATTACTTACATCGTGGAGTGCTTCGAAGGCCAAATGAAGCATTTCGTCCTTTCGTCCTGGATGTGTTTAAGATCATGTTCAAGCCGGAGGTGAGTCTGTGATGTTTTTTGTATCGTGGGTTGGGCCCGCTCAATGAGGTGTCCACTAACATGAACCAGCATGTGTATTTAAACACTCTGGATGATCAGGTGTTGCTTTTCAGTCATCATCTGCATGATGAGTATGCTACTGATACCCCGATTTTTCAAGATGACAACAGCAAAGTTCATCTTGCTGGACGCATATGTGACTGGTTTTATGAACACTCCCCCCCCCCCCCTCCCCCCTCTATTACATATCGATTGGCCTTCAAAATCATCTGACTTGAAACCCATTGAAAATCTATGGGACATTTTGGAACGCCGACATCAGCTTCCCCGCAATTTGGTGGAATTTCACGACCAAGTCCTCAGCAAGTGGCTCAACCTGGATCCGACGTACCTGCACAACCTTGTGGACTCATTTCCTAACTGAATACAGGCGGTTATCAAGTCCAGAGGCGGAATTACACCCTATTAAATGATGCTTGTAATGATTTCTCCACGGGTGACTAATTTTTTTGTCCGGTGAGCTTATATTATGTATATCTTCTTTAAGTGATCCCTTGTACCCACCTCAACTACACGCTACAACACAGGCAGTTATGGATAGATTTTAAGTTTTCAAATTCAAATTCACAATGTTTCTCCTGCGTTGTGATTACGAGTGTTTTTACTTATTTTACTTATTGATATTAATTAAAGATCTCAGAATTTTAGCACTCCGATTTATTTTAATGAGGGCCATTAGGAAGTGAAAATCAATTCGAGTTGAGTCATTAGTTTCTAATATTACGGTAACTACAGAAACAACCATTAGATATGCTAAATCTGCGTACGTGTTTGGTTATGTTACATAGTCCCACTGAAATATCAATCGGACATACTATTTGCATGCGGTGGTAGTGAATCAGCGCGGGATGCTATGCAATGAGTGTAATGACATCGTCAATCAATGAAACAAAAGCTATAAGACAAGCCGTTGGGAACTCATTATGTAGGAGAAGTGTAGAGATAATGCTGCTATTCTGATGTAAAATAGAGGAGCAAGGAGACAGAGTCAGGTGTCCAGAGGCTACTGCGTAAAGCTGCGTAAAGAAAAGAAGCAAGTGGAAAATAATTGATGTCTTTAGTCTTTAGACTGTCCATAAAGACGGTCAGAAAATACACTACTTATATTGTAAGAAAATAATCTTCCCATAAACAAGAGTTTGATCCGCAATCTCGCAGACTCCTCATGTTCAAGGTTCACCAGATAATTGCCAAAACATGGTGAAACCATGATTCTTAAAATATCGATGACAGTCTGGTGATTATTGTTTTAAGAGGAAGTATAACTGGGCAACCATCCTCTATATATAATCAGAGAGAAAAAATGGAAGGGGTCCGACACTTCGAAAAATGAAGGTATAAGCCAAAGGAAGACAAGGGCCACGAAGTGCATGAAAATAAAAGACTTCCTACGCCTCCATACGTAATACCGTCGGATTCTGAAATGAACAAGTGTTGACCAACGGACGTCGGATAGGATAGATGAAAGTGAGGAGCCTTACACAAGTAAGTGGAAGCAATGTCAGGACTCAGCTGGGGGCCCCGTGGACGCTAGCCCACGCTCCAAAGTTCAGAGCCCTTGAGGCCCCTTTTAGTCGCCTCTTACGACAGGCAGGGGATACCGTGGGTGTTATTCTACAGCCCCCACCCACAGGGGGTTCACAACTTCTGAGATGCGTAAGCTTCTTAAACTGCCTTCAGTAATTGATTTATAGGGTAAAATTAATTTTTGTCTGTCGCACAAAAATGTGTTATAGAACTAAACAGTGAACAGCGCAGTAGCTGGCGGTAGTCGACCGTACAGAGTAAGAGATGCACTGAAGCTGGCAAGTTAGGCGGGCTTGCACCTGCTAGATACAGGTCAGTGAACGCAAGGGGACTCCCTCTTGATTTGTCTGTAACCTGGTGGAATAATATCGTATCACGTTGTTTCGCTCGTATAACTTATACTCACAAGCCACTTCCAGTTCCAAATCATGAAATCGTTTCAAAAAGTCCTGCATAATTTTTATTTTAAAAATTCACTTTCATTAATATTTGGTATTTCTATTTCAAAAATAACGTAATATTGCCTTCAATAGCCCATTAAGTTCTTTAGGTTATAACGTCTTATTTAAATATTTTTAGGTTTTATAAGATTCGAGTAATTTACTCCAATGTTAATGAAATGGAGAAGTAAGTTAAAATACTACAAGGAATAAAATAGATTAAAACCTAAAAATCCGGGCCCTATTTTATGTGTCATCAGGCGGTGGTGGTGGTGATTATTGTTTTAAGAGGAAGTACAACTAGGCAACCATCCTCTATATAACACTAATCAGAAGGAAAAATAGAATGGATCCGACATTTCGAAAAATGAAGATACCGGTCAAAGAAAGGAAAGGGCCACGAAGGGCGTGAAAATGAAAGACTCCCTAGCCCTCGCAAACCTAAGAGCGTCGGGGTCGGAAAAGAACAAGAATTGACCAAGAGAGGTCGGATAGGATAGATGAAAGTGAGGAGCCTGGCACAAGTAAGTGGAAGCAATGCCAGGACTCAGATAAGTGCCCCGTGGTTGCCAACCCACGCTCCAAAGTTCAGAGCACCTGGGGCCACTTGTGTCATCAGTTCATAGACTGGCTTGATACAGCTTTCCATCCCACCCTATTCTGTGCTAAACTTTTCATTTATACGTAACTACTTCATCCAACATCTCTTTTAATCTGTTTGTCATATTTACACCTTGGGTTCCCCCTGCTGTATTTACCACCTACACTTCCCTCAAAAACTAAATGAACAAGACCTGGGTGTCTTCAGATGTGTCCTATTCTGTTCTCCTCTCACCAATTTGATTCTGTATCTCGTCATTTGTGATTCAATCCGCCCATCTCATCTTTAGCATTCTTCTCTAACACCACATTTCAAAAGAATCAACTCTCTTTCTGAGCTAGCTATCGTCCATTCTTCACTCCCTTACAAACCCACGCTGCCTGCTCTCATTTTTTGATGGATACAGCACTTTTGCATCCATCTCTTGGCACAGGCCAGAGTAAAGTGTAGCTTCCACCGAAGTCCCAGTCAACATCCATGGCTGTGACAATATGGAAGTTGCTGGGGTATGGGTAGTGCTGAGTAATGACATTCAGAGCATGACTAGTGCATCTGAGCGTTATGAAAGGTTCTGCTCATAGGGTCAGTCGTGCTGCAATAGTACTTTCTGACCCAGTGAGGAAAGCAATGGCAAATTACCTCACTCCTCATCTGGCCTGGTACGCCTCATTTTGGTGCTGCCATTGGTTTTTGGGTTTTCCTTATAACCGCATAATCTCTGGTGGTGCTGTTTGAGGATGCAACCAGCCTCTGGGCTGATGACCTAACAGACAGACAGACAGACAAACCCACGCTCCGGACGAAAGTCTTCAAAACCATATTTCTAATTCTTATATCAGTGTTCGAAGTGAACAAATTTCTTTTCATAAGCAAGGCCTTCCTGATTGAGGTAGTCTGCGTTTCAGGTCCTCCTTACTTCTGCCATCGTCAGTTATTCTGCTACCCAAGTAACAATATTCGTGTACTCATTTTTATTTTCATTTCCTAATCTAATATTTCCAAGGGGCTGCCTGGCCGAGGCGGTAAAAGCGTGCTCGGTTCACCCGAAAGGACGTGGATTTGAATCCCCGTCAGGTGGTGGTGGTGATTATTTTTTTTGTTAGTTGTTTTACGTCGCACCGACACAGATAGGTCTTACGGCGACGATGAGAGAGGAAAGGGCTAGGAGTGGGAAGGAAGGGGCCGTGGCCTTAATTAAGGGACAGCCCCAGCATTTGCCTGGTGTGAAAATGGGAAACCACGGAAAACCATCTTCAGGGCTGCCGACAGTGGGATTCGAACCTACTATCTCCCGAATACTGGATACTGGCCGCACTTAAGCGACTGCAGCTATCGAGCTCGGTGATTATTGTTTTAAGAGGAAGTACAAGTAGGCAACCATCCTCTATTAACACTAATCAGAGGGAAAAATTGAAGGGATTCGACACTTCGAAAAATGAAGATATCGGTCAAAGAAAGACAAGGGCCGCGAAGGGCGTGAAAATGTAAGACTCCCTAGCCCTCGCAAACCTAATAGTGTCGGGGTCGGAAAAGAACAAGAGTTGACCAAGGGAGGTCGGATAGGATAGATGAAAGTGAGGAGCCTGGTACAAGTAAGTGGAAGCAATGCCAGGACTCAGCTAAGTGCCCCGTGGTCGCCAACCCACGCTCCAAAGTTCAGAGCCCCTGGGCCCCTTTTAGTCGCCTCTTACGACAGGCAGGGGATACCGTGGGTGTTATTCTGCCGCCCCCACTCACAGGGGGAATATCCCCGTCAGGAAGTCGTAAATTTTAAGAAACGACATTTCCACTTCCGGAGGTGCACATGACCCTGAGGTTCACTCAGCCTACACCAAAAATGAGTACCAGGTTAATTCCTGGAGGCAAAGGCAGCCGGGCGTAGAGCTAACCACTCTACCCCATCAAGTACCGAGGTTACGAATAGTGGATGCCTTTACCTTCCACCACTCCAAGGGCATTCATGGCCTGTGCGGAGTGTGGTGGATTTTTTCTTCATCTTGCACTCATTCTCCAAGACTGTGTCCTTACTATTCAGTAATTTATCCATATCTTTTGCAGGCTCAGATAAAATAATAATATCATCGGCAATGCTCACAGTTTTGATTTCCTCCTCTTGGACTGTGATTCCCTTTCCAAATTAATCTTTGATTTCATGTACCACCTTTTCTAAGTAGTCTTGCCTCGCTACTTTCTGGACTGCTGCTTCTTTTTCATAGCCTTCCGATATTGTAATGAAAATAAAACAAGGTTAGTAAGCGGCATACATCAATGTTGATGACTGGTGAGGGAGAGGAAAAAGGCCGTGCTTGACGCAGGAGTGCAGCGCGTTACAAACTTACCGGGTCGGGGTTAATTAAACCGGTGTCACAGCAGGTTAATTAAGAGTCCATTTCCCTCGTCAGTGATAAGTGATTTCCACTCTACTCTGTTCTGTATTGTCCAACAACACTGCACAAGCGAAGTACTTCGTGTCGCATTAGGCATAGAACATTCAAATATACAACAGCGTAATTTTAATTTATTTTCACAGCAACTATCGTGCCTTACTGTTCAAGAAAACTTTTACTGTATATCGTCTGCTTATTCATATTACAAGTTATCTATTCTTGAATGAGAATAATGTCTATAGAGCATTGATCGCATAAAAGCTTGTTCAAAAGTAATAATTTGTCGTGTTATCTAACTAGAATCAATACGAATGACTTCGGCATTTTGATCGATGAACACATCATGAAAATCGACAGCCTGTTACCATTCGAACGGGTCAAGAATGGGACGAATGAGGTGGTGGTGGTGATTATTGTTTTAAGAGGAAGTACAACTAGGCAACCATCCTCTATTTAACACTAATCAGAGGGGGAAAAAGAATGGGATCCGACACTTCGAAAAATAAAGATATCGGCCAGAGGAAGACAAGGGCCGCGACGGGCGTGAAAATTAGACTCCCCAGCCCTCGCAAAACTAATAGCGTCGGGGTCGGAAAAGAACAAGAGTTGACCAAGAGAGGTCGGATAGGATAGAGGAAAGTGATGGTGGTGGTGGTGATTATTGTTTTAAGAGGAAGTACAACTAGTCAACCATCCTCTATATAACACTAATCAGAGAGAAAAAATGGAAGGGGTCCGACACTTCGAAAAATTAAGATATCGGCCAAAGGAAGACAATGGCCACGAAGGGCGTGAAAAAGAAAGACTCCCTAGCCCTCGCAAACCTAATAGCGTCGCGGTCGGAAAAGAACAAGAGTTGACCAAGAGAGGTCGAAGAGGATAGATGAAAGTGAGGAGCCTGACACAAGTAAGTGGAAGCAATGCCAGGACTCAGCTAAGGGCCCCGTGGTCGCCAACCCACGCTCCAAAGTTCAGAGTCCCTGGGGCCACCCACAGGGGAACTGAGCCACTCAGCCCGGCTGAAACTGAAAGGAAACGGCTTCAGATATTACAATAACAACAACAACAACAACAACAACGAAAGGAATGAAAAATGACAAGTAAACCTGGAGTACCCGGAGAAAAACCAGCCCGGCCTCCACTACGTCCAGCACAACTCTCACATGGAGTGACCGAGATTTGAAAAACGGGACTCAACGGTCTGAGGCCGGCGTGATACCGAATGAACCACGGAGGCTCTGGTCAACACATCATAAGTTCAGATTTACTTCGATGATGATGATGATGATTAACGTGGAAGTATGGTTGTAATGGTGGTGGTGTTTATCGTTTTAAGGGAAGTACAACAAGGTGATCATTCCCTATCCATACCAATTAGAACAGAAATGGAAGAGGCCAGATTCTACGAAGAATGAAGGTATAGCATAACTATGGAACGGTGAGGAAGGGTTTGAAAATTAAAGAGTGATGATGGTGGTGATTATTGTATTAAGATGGTGGTGGTGGTGGTGGCGGTGGTGGTGGTGGTGGTGGTGGTGGTGGTGGTGGTGGTGGTGGTGATTATTGTTTTAAGAGGAAGTACAACTGGGCAACCATCCTCTATATAACACTAATCAGAGAGAAAAAATGGAAGGGGTCCGACACTTCGAAAAATGAGATATCGGCCAAAGGAAGACAAGGGCCACGAAGGGCGTGAAAATGAAGAACTCTCTAGCCCTCGCAAACCTAATAGCGTCGAGGTTGTAAAAGAACAAGAGTTGACCAAGGGAGGTCGGATAGGATAGATGAAAGTGAGGAGCCTAGCACAAGTAAGTGGAAGCAATGCCAGGACTCAGCGGAGGGCCCCGCGGTCGCCAATCCACGCTTCAAAGTTCAGAGCCCCTGAGGCCCCTTTTAGTCGCCTCTTACGACAGGCAGGGGATACTGTGGGTGTTATTCTACCACCCCCACCCACAGGGGGATATTGTATTAAGAGGAAGTACAACTAGGCAAGCATCCTCTAATAACACTAATTAGAGAGAAAAAAGGAAGGGATCCGACACTTCGAAAAATTGAAGTATCGGCCAAAGAAATGCAAAGGCCACGAAGGGCGTGAAAATGAAAGACTCCATAGAATTCGCAAACTAAATAAGTTTACATAATAATGATGTTATTTGCTTTACGTCCCACCAGCTACTTTTACGGTTTTAGGAGACGCCGAGGTGCCAGAATTCAGTACCTCAGGAGTTCTTTTACGTGCCAGTAATTCTGAAGAAATGGTTAGAATTTGAACCATGTCAGCCCTCAGGTTCAAGGTCCACATCGAAATTTCGGCACACCGCAACCGACTTATAAAATGTGCCTGCGGCTTTCGTTGTCGCTGTAAACCGAAGTATCACTGTGACTTGAGCAGACGTGCAGGATGCCTCGCAAACCTATGCGACAACCGTACCGTCAAATGAGTGAGTTTGAAAGGGGGCACATTATTGGCATGAGAGAACGTGATGCATCCATCTGGGAAATTACTGCTCGTGTGGGACGAATTGTGTGGGCAGTGCGACGGGTGTGTACAGAATGGTTCACAGAAGGCCGTAGAATACGACGAGATGGCTCTGGTTGCACCACCCAGACCACCTCCCGAGAAGATCGACACCTCATCCGAATGGCTTTGCAGGAGAGATCAGCATCCTCCTCGGTTCTGGCGCAACATTGGAACAGGTGGTGGTGGTGGTGGTGGTGGTGATTATTGTTTTAAGAGGAAGTACAACTAGGCAACCATCCTCTATATAACACTAATCAGAGAGAAAAAATGGAAGGGATCTAACACTTCGAAAAATGGAGATATCTGCCGAAGGAAGACAACGGCCACGAAGGGCGTGAAAATGAAAGACTCCCTAGCCCTCGCGAACCTAATAGCGTCGGGGTCGGAAAAGAACAAGAGTTGACCAAGAGAGGTCGGATAGGATAGATGAAAGTGAGGAGCCTGGCACAAGCAAGTGGAAGCAATGCCAGGACTCAGCCGAGGGCCCCGTGATCGCCAACCCATGCTCCAAAGTTCAGAGCCCTGGGGCCCCTTTTAGTCGCCTCTTACGACAGGCAGGGAATACCGTGGGTGTTATTCTACCGCCCGCACCCACAGGGGGACAACATCGGAACAGTGTAACACATTGTACACCATCAGGAGTGGCAGTCCGTCGCCGTTTATTACCGTCTGGGTTCCCGGCGCATCATCCACCTCTGTCTACCTTTGACTAATGTGCATAAACATGCTAGACTGCAATGGTGTATGGAAGGACGTCACTGGGGACAGGAATTTTTTTAAATAATTATTTTATTTTCTAGAGTAAAGAAAAGGATACATAATTAATTACAGTGCTGCTTAAATTAGACATATTGTTACAGATAAACATCAAATACAAAATCAACAAACAAACAAATCTTCAGAGATACACGACCATTAAGATATCTCGCTTTTTTTAAAATAATTAACATACGTGATCCATCACTTTTAAAATGAGAAACAGAGAAGCGATTCACTTTCGTCGCTGACCGATACACTATAGAATTACATCGTTAATTTAAATTATTAAATAGAGAAACAAATAAATGCATACAGAAACAAAGTAGTATTTACATAAGGTGTATCATCACAGTGGTGGTGGTGGTGGTGATTATTGTTTTAAGAGGAAGTACAACTAGGCAACCATCCTCCATATAACACTAATCAGAGGGAAAATATGAAAGGGGTCCGACACTTCGAAAAATGAGGATATCGGCCAAAGGAAGACAAGGGCCACGAAGGGCGTGAAGGTGAAAGACTCCCTAGCCCTCGCAAACCTAATAGCGTCGGGGTCGGAAAAGAACAAGAGTTGACCAAGGGAGGTCGGATAGGATAGATGAAAGTGAGGAGCCTGACACAAGCAAGTGGAAGCAATGCCAGGACTCAGCCGAGGGCCCCGTGGTCGCCAACCTACGCTACAAAGTTCAGAGCCCCTGGGGCCCCTTTTAGTCGCCTCTTACGACAGGCAGGGGATACCGTGGGTGTTATTGTACCGCCCCCACCCACAGGGGGATGTATCATCACAAGGTAAGAACATGAAGTTCATGGAAATTTCTCCTGCCCTCCAGAAGCACTATACACTCTCAGTTTTTGTCTTGCAGTCTTGAGAAACTGCCTAAAACAATGAACAGAACATTTCTCGTTGGTCTGCGCATAATGAAGAAAGCTCATTGTTAGCCATACTAGGCAAACTTGTTGTTCCTGTTGGGTATGTCCAAAGCTAACAAGATACGATATATATCGTTAGGGTTATTGGAAGATGTTAACTGCTGTACCAGAGTCAGTGCCCATCGCCAAACGGCCATCATAGCATCACATCATGTTAGTCTGTGGAGTTATGTGTCAATAGTCGGAATCTCACATTGTTGACACAAGGGTGACTGGACCAAGTTGTGGCGAAATTTTTTCTCCTCGGTTGGTATGGCATCTTGGATGGCTATGTATGCTGAACTTTTCCAGTCTGTTGGGATCTCTTGTGTTGTGAACTGCTTCCAGATATTTTTCCAATTTCTGTTGGGGATTTTTTCCATGATCTGTGAGGTAACAAGATGACGGTTTAAAAGAAGACGGTAGATGATTTGCGTGGGTGGAATGCACTGTTGATTCACATGAGGATAGAAAGATTCAATAGTATGCAGTACTCGTTTAAAGCTTCCATTCTGAGGTGATGTCCAAAAATGCATGTCATTAATATCTCCGAGTCCGTTCTTTGCCATTAGAATTGATCTCAGAAGCAGAGCCTGGCATTTAGCGGAGACACGATGAGGCCTAGGCCCCCTTGATCAATTGGCCTTCTGAGCTGATTTCTTGATATGCGATAGATAATAACTCATTCCAAGTTCCACTCTTTGCGCATGTTTCTCTGAAATGGGGAGGACCTGAGCCGCGTACCATATCTTGGACGGAGCGAATGAGTTAATGTGCCATACTTTCTGTATTAAATTAAGATTTCTGCTGAGATGCTTCGTCATTGTGTTCCGGACAGTGTTGATGACTGCAGTCCAATTATTTTCGACTGTCTCCTGAAATTTGCGCGTAAATTTCAAACCGAGAATTGTTGTTTCTTCCTTGACAGGGATTCCAGCAATTGTGATGTGGTTTGGCCAGGTAGCGAGAGGTAACAAGACAGATTTCTGATAATTCACTTTCGCGTTGGCGGCTCTTTCGTACACATATATTATTCCAATCAGTTGATCCGCTTGGGCTCGGTTCCGTAATAAAAGTGTTACGTCGTCAGCATACGCTCGGACGGTAAACATCTTGTGCGGATTTGGTACATCCTTTAGGAGGTGATTGACAGCTCGAATGAAGGGTTCTACACTTAAGGCGAAGAGTATCATAGATAGAGGACATCCTTGACACACTGAATTTCGTATTGGAATAGGTTTGGAGAAATGACCATTGAGGAGTATTCGGGAATGAGCATGAGTGTATAGAGTTCTAATGATACTACATGTTGACTGTGGAATACCAAACTTATCGAGAATCGTAAATAAATAACCATGGTGAACTCGATCAAAAGCCTTTTCAAAGTCAAGATTAAGTATTGCTGCGTCATTTTCTGAGTAGTGTTCACATAATAATATAGCATCTCTAATTGCTTGGAGATTAAAAGTGATTTTCTTGTTCGGAATGCCATACGCCTGCCCTAGCTGAATGATGGTTTCCAGAAACGGCCGTAACCTGTTGGCAAGAACTTTCATAAATAATTTGTATTCTGCATTTAGTAAGGACGATAGTCTGATAAAGTTCGGGGTATTGACACTTTTGGAATAAGAATGAATATGCCTTCGCTGAATCCAGTTGATTCTTCGGAGTTGTTTAATAGAATGTTCATCAATTCTACGAGCGTATCATTAATGACAGGCCAGTACTTTTTGTAGAAGGTGAAGCTGAGACCATCTGGGCCAGGAGCTGATCTGTCACTTGCAGTGCGCAGGGCCTTTAGGACTTGCTCCTCGGTGATCGCACGGGTCAGCTGCTGTTTTCCTTCCTCAGGCAAACGTTGATCTAAGAAGGATAGTATATTGTTTTGGTCGGGTATCGATATCTCACCTTCACTACATGTTCTTTGGAAGTATTTTTCGGCTTCAGTAACACAGTCTCTTGTAGCGGTAAGAATCCTATTGTCATCTGTAACTAACGAGTGAATGTATTTATTTTTCGCGTTATTCTTTTCGGAGACAAGGTGGTACAACTGTGCTTTCTCTTCACATATGACTGATGTTGCACGGGAGCGAATGATTGCTCCTCGTAGAATAGTTTCCTGAATTTAGTTGATTCGGCGTTTTACAGCGGTCAAATGATTGGATACGTCAATTCCGGCTTGCTGACGGGTGACAAGATCGTGAAGAATCACGTAATAAGAATGCAACGCACAGCATCTGTTGATGGCCTTTTCTACTCCCTTTCGTTTGAAAAAGCTCTGAATAGCCGGCTTAAACTTGTGTAGCCAAGATTTGATCGAAAGTTGCCCACCTCTTCGCACTCTAGTTTCCCGATCATTCCACAGGAGTGAAAATTCATGTTGTATGTCGTCGTCAGACAGTAAGGAGCTGTTTATTTTCCAGTAACCCCTTCCCATCTGTGCCGCCGGTCTATGCCCCGCAGTCTTCAACACTACTGCATGATGATCGCTGAATGGTGCAACATTAACAGTTACTGCTCGGATATTATGCTCTGATTCTTTATTTACATAAAATCGGTCGATACGTGAAGCAGCCGTACCTCGGAAGAAAATATATTCGACTCTGTTACCATGAATAACTTCCCACACATCACAAAGCCTAAGTTCGCGATATACTCTCCTTAATGCCAGGGAGGGATGGAATTCACCTGTCTGATGTTTTGCATTTAATACACAGTTGAAATCACCTCCGAGAATAATGTTATCATAATTGTGACGCAGAAAATAAGGCAGTTCCTTCTGAATGAAATCCTCCCGTTCTTGGCGTCTAAGTGTTCCTGAGTGTAGATATATATTAATCATCAGTGTATTATCTTCGGTAAGTATGGATGAAATTCTTCCACTCGGGTGACATTCACTGAGTTTGTTAGTTGTCCTTGCTCTATAGACTATGGCAATTCCTCTTAAAGTTTCTCCGTCATTGATTATATAACTGTATTTTTTTTATTAGGGTTGTTTATAGTCGCTTTAACTCCAAGGTATTATCGCGACTCTTACATATGATTACAGAATAGCATACATACATTATCATTATAGACTGTTATGCCTTTCAGCGTTCAGTCTGCAAGCCTCTGAGAATTTACTAAACGTCGCCACAATCCTCGATTTGCAACTAGTGTTGTGGCCTCATTTAGTTCTATACCTCTTATCTTTAAATCGTTAGAAACCGAGTCTAACCATCGTCGTCTTGGTCTCCCTCTACTTCTCTTACCCTCCATAACAGAGTCTATTATTCTCCTAGGTAACCTATCTTACTCCATTCGCCTCACATGACCCCACCACCGAAGCCGGTTTATGCGTACAGCTTCATCCATCGAGTTCATTCCTAAATTAGCCTTTATCTCCTCATTCCGAGTACCCTCCTGCCATTGTTCCCACCTGCTTGTACCAGCAATCATTCTTGCTACTTTCATGTCTGTTACTTCTAACTTATGAATAAGATATCCTGAGTCCACCCAGCTTTCGCTCCCGTAAAGCAAAGTTGGTCTGAAAACAGACCGATGTAAAGATAGTTTCGTCTGGGAGCTGACTTCCTTCTTACAGAATACTGCTGATCGCAACTGCGAGCTCACTGCATGACCTTTACTACACCTTGATTCAATCTCACTTACTATATTACCATCCTGGGAGAACACACAACCTAAATACTTGAAATTATCGACCTGTTCTAGCTTTGTATCACCAATCTGACATTCAATTCTGTTGAATTTCTTACCTACTGACATCAATTTAGTCTTCGAAAGGCTTTCATACCATACTCATTGCACCTATTTTCAAGTTCCAAGATATTAGACTGCAGGCTTTCGGCACAGTCTGCCATTAAGACCAAGTCGTCAGCATAGGCCAAACTGCTTACTACATTTCCACCTAACTGAATCCCTCCCCGCCATTTTATACCTTTCAGCAGATGATCCATGTAAACTACGAACAGCAAAGGTGAAAGATTACAGCCTTGTCTAACCCCTGTAAGTACCCTGAACCAAGAACTCATTCTACCATCAATTCTCACTGAAGCCCAATTGTCAACATAAATACCTTTGATTGATTTTAATAATCTACCTTTAATTCCATAGTCCCCCAGTATAGCGAACATCTTCTCCCTCGGTACCCTGTCGTATGCTTTCTCTAGATCTACGAAACATAAACACAACTGCCTATTTCTCTCGTAGCATTTTTCAATTACCTGGCGCATACTGAAAATCTGATCCTGACAGCCTCTCTGTGGTCTGCAACCACACTGGTTTTCATCCAACTTCCTCTCAACGACTGATCGCACCCTCCCTTCCAAGATGCCAGTGAATACTTTGCCTGGTATACTAATCAATGACATACCTCGATAATTGTTGCAATCCTTCCTGTTCCCTTGCTTATAGATAGGTGCAATTACTGCTTTTGTCCAATCTGAAGGTACCTTACCAACACTCCATGCTAATTTTACTACTCTATGAAGCCATTTCATCCCTGCCTTCCCACTATACTTCACCATTTCAGGTCTAATTTCATCTATTCCTGCTGCCTTATGACAATGGAGTTTATTTACTATCCTTTCCACTTCCTCAAGCATAATTTCACCAACATCATTTTCCTCCTCCCCATGAGCTTGGCTGTTTGCAACACCATCATGATGATTTCGTTTTACATTGAAAAGATGTTCAAAATATTCCCTCCACCTCTCCAGTGATTCCCTGGGATCTATTGTGAGTTCACCTGAATTACTCAAAACACTGTTCATTTCCTTTTTCCCTCCCTTCCTAAGATTCTTTATTACTGTCCAGAAAGGTTTCCCTGCTGCTTGACCTAGCCTTTCCAGGTTATTACCAAAATCTTCCCATGACTTCTTTTTGGATTCAACAACTATTTGTTTCGCTCTGTTTCTTTCGTCTACGTACAAATCCCTGTCTGCCTCGGCCCTTGTTTGGAGCCATTTCTGATAAGCCTTCTTTTTACGTTTACAGGCTGCTCTCACTTTATCATTCCACCAAGATGTTCGCCTTTTCCCATCTTTACACACAGTTGTTCCTAGACATTCCCTTGCTGTTTCTACTACAGCATCCCTGTATGCCACCCATTCACTTTCTATATCCTGAACCTGCTTACTGTCTACTGTTCGAAACTTCTCACTAATCATATCCATGTACTTCTGCCTAATTTCCTCGTCCTGGAGAGTTTCTACCCTTATTCGTTTGCAGACAGATTTCACTTTCTCTACCCTAGGCCTAGAGATACTTAGTTCACTACAGATCAGATAGTGGTCTGTATCATCGAAAAATCCGCGAAAAACTCGTACATTCCTAACAGATTTCCTGAATTCCAAGTCTGTTAAGATATAGTCTATTATGGATCTGGTACCCCTAGCCTCCCATGTGTAGCGGTGAATAGCCTTATGCTTGAAGAATGTATTCGTAATAGCTAAACCCATACTAGCACAGAAGTCCAGCAAACGCTTCCCATTCCCATTAGCTTCCATATCTTCCCCACATTTACCAATCACCCTTTCGTATCCTTCAGTTCTATTCCCAACTCTCGCATTGAAATCGCCCATTAGCACTATTCTATCCTTGCTGTTGACCCTGACCACGATGTCACTCAATGCTTCATAAAACTTGTCAACTTCATCCTCATCTGCACCCTCACATGGTGAATACACGGACACAATTCTTGTCCTAATTCCTCCCACTGACAAATCTATCCACATCATTCGCTCATTTACATGCCTAACAGAAACTATGCTGCGTGCAATGGTATTCCTGATAAAGAGCCCCACCCCAGACTCTGCCCTTCCCTTTCTAACACCCGTCAAGTACACTTTATAATCTCCTATCTCTTCCTCATTATCTCCCCTTACCCGAATATCACTTACTCCTAGCACATCCAGATGCATCCTCTTTGCTGACTCAGCCAGTTCTACCTTCTTTCTTCCATAAGTCCCATTAATATTGATAGCTCCCCATCGAATTCCATTTCGTTCGCCAAGTTGTTTCCAAGGAGTCCCTCGCCTGTCAAATGGGAGTGGGACTCCATTACTCCCATAGGTCCGAGGCTTGCTTAAAGTGTTCTGAGCTCGGTAAATTCATGAAGCAGGATGCTGCCCTACTTGCACATAGTCCAAGTGAGGATCTCTCCTCTAACGGGTTATGGACCACCGGTGAATTGTATAGTCCTAGCCGCCTGAGCACAAGGAGGGCCACGACTCAGAATATGTCCGAGATGCCCACTCCCTTTCCATAGCAACTGGTTTCCCGACTCTCAGGACCACTTACTAGGCCACTCAGCCGTTGCCCATGGTTCACGAACTAGGACGTGACTACAGTAACCCACAAACATGAACCATATAATAATTGTAATTATAAAAATGTAAAGAAAAAAATAAGTATAATGTAATTACATTTTGGAGTGCAAGCCAGTGTCTTTGAGGAAGTTGATGACTTGATGACTCAGTGCTGGAGAAGACAGTGTCAGTTCCATTTCTTAGGTATGTTGTAGTGTTGGCGCCAATGGTCATACAGTGGACATTCTGAGATGATATGCTTGACAGTGAGAGAGCAGTTACATTTGCTGCAGGTGGGAGGTTGTTTCTTTTCTAGGAGATATTTGTGGGTGATCTTCGTATGTCCTGTCCTTAGTCGGGAGATTAAGACTTGTTCATGTCTGGTGAGGTTTTGGAGAGGATATGTTCTCATAGATATCATTTTAATTGTTTGGAGGTTGCTAGTGGAAGTTTTAAGCCAGTTCATTTTCCATTGTTCGTGTAGTTTGATTTTGATATAAGCGATGATATCAGAATGTGGCGTGGCAATTTGACGGTCGTTGATTGGAAGACTAGTAGCTTCTTTTGCTGATTGATCAGCGGATTCGTTGCCTGGTATTCCTCTGTGAGATGGTATCCACACAAAAATAACATTTTTTCCTGCAATCTTGATCTTGTGGTACAGAATTTGAATTTCTTTAACAAGTAGGTGTGTTGTTGATAGATTTTGTATTGAAGTTAATGCACTTTTGGAATCAGAGAATATTATGAATGAGTTATTGTAGCTTGCTTTTGAAATATGAATCATGGCCTGTTTAAGAGCATACAGTTCACTTGTAAAAACTGTGAAAAGATCTGGTAATCTGTATAGCTTACTATAGTCTTTATATTTCACTGCACAACCATTTCTCTCATTGAATTTTGATCCATCAATATAAATTGCACTATATGATGAGTATCTATTACAAATTTCATTAAATAACTGTTGGAATTTTGATGTGTCAGTTTGAGCTTTAAGATTGTTGTTCAATTCCCAGTTGACTGGAGGCAAATGAGTTTTCCATGGAGGAGTATCTAGTGAGTTGTGTGGAAATAAAATGGGTGGAAGGCTGAGGTGGAAAAATTCGGGATCATAATTTTTGTCACTAGAGATCTCGGCAAATGTGTCAGCTAATTTATCAGCGATGTTTTGAGGTTTGTTTATGAAGGTTCCATCAACAGAGTTTCTGAGGGAAGTAATGCAGAAGTGATTATATTTGCCATGAAGTTTATTCCACATTGAAGTTTATTCCACATTTCCTTTTGTGGGGTTTGGGAACTTAGCGAGGAGACAAATGATAGCCATGAATTCTTTTTGCTGAGTTTAATTTCTTTTCGAGCGATTGCTCTATATTTCTGAAATTGGGCTTTATTTTCAGGTGTGGGTTTTCTTTTGTAGAGGTAGGAAGCATGATTCTTATTCTTAATAGCCTCTTTACAAGTGTCATTCCACCATGGTACTGTTTTCTTAAAGGAATTTGAGATTACTTTTGGAACACTCATGTCTGCAGATTTAACAAGAACTTCTGTGAAATCTTGAACAATGATATTTATGTGCTTAGAAGGGAAATCATTTGGAGGGGTTAAGTCTTTTAAGTGATTATTGACTGTCTGTCTAAATTTTGTCCAATCTGCCTTATTTAAGTTCCATTTAGAGTTGTTAATAAATGAGGAGTTGACAGAAGAATTTTCATTATCGATTAGTATCGGGAAGTGGTCACTATTTCCTTGGAGTGTTGAATAAACCCTCCTCTGCGAACCATGCGACCTTGCCGCGGTGGGGAGGCTTGCGTGTCCCAATGATGCAGATAGCCGAGCCGCAGGTGCAACCATATCGGATGGGTATCTGTTGAGAGACCAGACTAACGAATGGTTCATCGAAAGGGGGGTAGCAGCCTTTCGGTAGTTGCAAGGGCGGCAGTCTAGATGATTGACTGATACGGCCTTGTAATAATACTCAACATGGCTTAGCTGTGTTGATACTGCTACACGGCTGAAAGCAACGAGAAACTACAGCCGTAACTACCTCCCGAGGACATGCAGCTCTCTCTGTATGAATGATGTACTGATGATGGCTTCCTCCCGGGTAAAATATTCCGGAGGTAAACTAGTCCCCCATTCGGATCTCCGGGTGGGGACTACACGAGAGGGGGCGATCATCAGGAAGATGGATACTGACATTCTGCGAGTCGGAGCGTGGAATGTTAGAAGTTTGAATCGTTGTGGTAGGTTAGAGAATCTGAAAAGGGAGATGGATAGGCTAAAGTTAGATGTAGTTGGTATAAGTGAAGTACGTTGGCAGGAAGAACAGGATTTTTGGTCAGACGACTACCGAACTATCAACACGAAATCAAACAGGGGAAATGCAGGCGTTGGTTTAATAATGAATAAGAAAATAGGGCAGCGGATAAGCTACTACGACCAGCATAGTGAAAGAATTATTGTCGTCAAGATAGACACCAAACCAATGCCCACCACAATAGTGCAGGTCTATATGCCCACTAGTTCAGCAGATGATGAAGAAATTGAAAGAATATATGAGGAGACAGAAGATTTAATACAATATGTAAAAGGTGACGAGAATCTAATTGTGATGGGAGACTGGAATGCAGTGGTAGGCCAAGGAGGTGGTGGTGGTGGTGATTGTTGTTTTAAGAGGAAGTACAACTAGGCAACCATCCTCTATATAACACTAATCAGAGGAAAAAATTGAAGGGATCCGATACTTCGAAAAATGAAATATCGGCCAAAGGAAGACAAGGGCCACGAAGGGCGTGAAAATGAAAGACTCCCTAGCCCACGCAAACCTAATAGCGTCGGGGTCGGAAAAGAACAAGAGTTGACCAAGGGAGGTCGGATAGGATAGATGAAAGTGAGGAGCCTGGCACAAGTAAGTGGAAGCAATGCCAGGACTCAGCTGAGGGCCCCGTGGTCGCCAACCCACGCTCCAAAGTTCAGAGCCCCTGGGGCTTAGGCCAAGGAGGAGAAGGTAGTACAGTAGAAGAATTTGGATTGGGACAAAGGAACGAAAGAGGAAGTCTGCTGGTTGAATTCTGCACTGATCATAATTTAGTCCTTGCCAATACTTGGTTCAAACTCCACAAACGACGGCTGTATACGTGGACGAGACCTGGAGACACTGGAAGGTATCAAATAGACTTCATTATGATTAGGGAGAGATTCAGAAACCAGGTGTTGGATTGCAAAACTTTCCCAGGAGCAGACGTGGACTCTGACCACAACTTGTTGGTCATGAAATGCCATCTGAAGTTGAAGAAATTGAAGAAAGGAAAGAATGCAAAAAGATGGGATCTAGACAAGTTGAAAGAAAAGAGTGGGAAAGGATTGTTTCAAGGAACATATTGCACAAGGACTAAATGAAAAGGCTGAAGGAAACACAATAGAGGAAGAGTGGAGAGTCATGAAAAATGAAGTCAGTAGGGCTGCTGAAGAAATGTTAGGAAGGAAGAAAAGATCAACTAAGAATCAGTGGATAACTCAGGAGATACTAGACCTGATTGATGAACGACGAAAATACAAGAATGCTAGTAATGAAGAAGGCAGAAAAGAATACAGGCGATTAAAGAATCAAGTGGATAGAAAGTGCAAGATAGCTAAGGAAGAATGGCTGAAGGGGAAGTGCAAGGATGTCGAAGGCTGTATGGTCCTGGGAATGGTAGATGCTGCATACAGGAAAATCAAGGAAACCTTTGGAGAAAGGAAATCTAGGTGCATGAATATTAAGAGCTCAGATGGAAAGCCACTTCTAGGGAAAGAAGACAAAGCAGAAAGATGGCAGGAGCATATCCATCAAGGTAACGATGTAGATAATTTGGTTCTGGAACATGAAGAGGCTGTTGATGCTGATGAAATGGGAGACCCAATTTTGAGGTCAGAGTTTGACAGAGCTGTGAGTGACCTAAATAGGAACAAGGCACCTGGAATTGATGATATTCCCTCTGAATTACTGACTACCTTAGGAGAAACCAGCATGGTGAGGTTATTTCATTTAGTGTGCAAGATGTATGAGACAGGAGAAGTCCCATCCGATTTTCGGCAGAATGTTGTTATACCTATTCCCAAGAAAGCCGGTGCTGACAGGTGTGAAAACTACCGCACCATTAGTTTAGTATCTCATGCCTGCAAAATTTTAACACGTATTATTTACAGAAGAATGGAAAAACAAGTTGAAGCTGAGTTGGGAGAAGATCAATTTGGCTTCAGAAGAAATGTAGGAACACGTGAAGCAATCCTGACTTTACGTCTGATCTTAGAGGATCGAATCAAGAAGGACAAGCCCACGTACATGGCATTCGTAGATCTAGAAAAGGCATTCGATAATGTTGATTGGAACAAGCTATTTATGATTCTGAAGATGATAGGGATCAGATACCGAGAACGAAGAATTATCTACAACCTGTATAAAAATCAGTCTGCAGTGGTAAGAATCGAAGGCTTTGAAAAAGAAGCAGCAATCCAGAAAGGAGTGAGGCAAGGCTGCAGTTTGTCCCCTCACCTTTTCAATGTTTACATAGAACAGGCAGTAAAGGAAATCAAAGAGAAATTTGGAAAGGGAATCACAGTCCAAGGGGAGGAAATAAAAACCTTGAGATTTGCCGATGATATTGTTATTTTATCTGAGACTGCAGAAGATCTCGAGAAGTTGCTGAATGGCATGGATGAAGTCTTGGGTAAGGAGTACAAGATGAAAATAAATAAGTCGAAAACTAAAGTAATGGAGTGCAGTCGAACGAAGGCAGGTGATGTAGGAAATATTAGATTAGGAAACGAAGTCCTAAAGGAAGTAGATGAATATTGTTACTTGGGTAGTAAAATAACTAACGATGGCAGAATTAAGGAGGACATAAAATGCAGACTAGCACAAGCAAGGAAGAGCTTTCTTAAGAAAAGAAATTTGCTCACTTCAAACATTGATATCGGAATTGGAAAGATGTTTTTGAAGACTTTCGTGTGGAGCGTTGCATTGTATGGAAGTGAAACATGGACGATAACTAGCTCAGAAAGAAAGAGAATAGAAGCTTTTGAAATGTGGTGTTACAGAAGAATGCTGAAGGTGAGATGGATAGATCGAATCACGAATGAAGAGATACTGAATCGAATTGGTGAGATGAGATCGATTTGGCTAAATTTGACGAGAAGAAGAGATAGAATGATAGGACACATCTTAAGACACCCAGGACTTGTTCAGTTGGTTTTAGAAGGAAGTGTAGGTGGTAAGAATGGTAGGGGTAGACCAAGGTATGAATATGACAAACAGATCAGAGCAGATGTAGGATGCAATAGTTACGTAGAAATGAGAAGGTTATCGCAGGATAGGGTGGCATGGAGAGCTGCATCAAACCAGTCTATGGACTGATGACTCAAACACTTTGAATAAACAGACCAGTTTAAAAGGGTTGCTACGTCCGGTGTGCAGATGGTTAGGTCTATACTACTACAGGTGCCGTGGGCTATGTCAAAGCGAGTTGGAGCAGCAGAGTTCATTAGAATTAAATCAAATTCATCAAGTATCTTTTCTATCTCTTTTCCTCTTGTATCAGAACTAAGGCTACCCCATAACGTGTTGTGGCTGTTGAAGTCGCCTACTAGGATGAATGGTTTAGGTAGTTGGTGGATAAGGTTTCGTAGATCGTCACCTTGAAACAAATAACTGTTTGGAATATAAACATTGCAGATACATAGAGAAGGTGGTAGATGGACTGAAATTGCTACAGCTTCCAAATTAGTGTTAACAGTAGTTTCTTTGGCATAGATATTGTTTTTGATATAAGTAGCTACTCCTCCACTCGCATGATTCACATTAGTTCTATTTTTGTGGTAGACACTGTAGAGTCTTAGATTGGCAGCAAAGTCGTTCTGAAAGTTTGTTTCTTGGAGACAGATAACAGATGGTTGGTGTTTGTTTATTAGGAGTTGTAGATATTCTAACTGTGATCGATAACTGTTAAGATTCCATTGGAGTAATGATGCCATAATAATGATCAAAAGCAGAACGAGATTTTTTTCTCCATTGTTATACTGGGAAGGAATTGTCGTCACTGGAATAGTCTGGCGTTACATTGATATGCGTTGGGTCTTCACTTTGACTGGCGGATTTCAGTAGTTTTTTAGTATTCGAGTGCTTTTGTTTTTTATGCGTTTATCGGTATAGTAAGGATAGAGTTTTTGAAGGGCTTTAGCAAGACCTTCTATGTCTTGTATGTAGTTTGAAGCAATTTCTGATATGTCCTTAGCACCAACTGTATTTTCAAAGAAGGACTGGAGCTGTAGGTAGCTGAGGGGGAATATTGATGGGTCGGCTTCCAGAACTTGTTTTAGTGGCAGGAGCATATCACTTATTGATTTTTGCGTGTCTGTCTTGGGTTCCTTGGAAGTGTGATTTGTCTTACGGTTTTCGATTTGTTCAGGAGAGGCCAGTATGGATTTGTTGCTATCAGGAGGATTTGGATTAGTTGTTTCACTGCTAGCTAGTGAAATTGGCCTTTTACATCCAGGAAAATTCACTGTTGTAGGGGTGGCGTGTGTTTCCATAGGTGCTGCAATTTCTCTCTCAATTTGAATTCTGGAGGAGGGAGGATCATTACAGACTTGGCTAAGTGCTAAGTCAGGGTTGGTCATTGAAGTGGCTTCTTGAGTAGGCCTATCTTTTGGGAGTGAGCTAGAAGAGCTAGAAGTACCGATGTCTGTTTTGGGGTTTTCGACCTGTGACTTTTGTAATCTCTTGGAGCTGAGAAAAATTATTCGAAGAGGATTCATCTTTTGGAAGTGATACGTTGTTAGGACAATCTTTGGCCAGATGTCCTTCAGTATGGCAAAGAAAACAAGTGGGTGAGTCGGATGATAGGTAAATCCAGTAATTTGTACCATCGTATTCGAGATGAAGGGATTCGGGGAGTTTGTCAAAGTCTTCATTCTGAATGTACATTTGTCTTCGAAAACTTAAAATGTGGGAGAATCCTGGAATTGACAAACCTGCTCTGACTGGGGTAATCCTAGACATGATTTTCACACCGAGTTTTTACAATTCCTCTTCAATAACATAGTTTGGGATCACAGGACAGACGGTTTTTGTTAGAAGGGGTCGTATTTCCAGTGATACATTGTTTATTAAGATCTTAGGGTATGTCAATATCAGATCTTCGACATTTTTCTTACTAGAGAGAAAGATGCATATCCTTCCGTTCGATATACGTGAAACAAACCGAATGTTGCTAGGGGTTGTAAGTTTACCTATAGCTAGCAGTGGCGGCTCGTGAAAAAATCGTCCTACGTGCTACAAAAAACGCTAAATACGTTGTTTTCAATCTTCAGTGCAAACAGGATCTTGGAAATATAGATCCTCACTAAGAACACTAGTTTAATTTCACTTGATATACACTGTAGTGGATAAATAATTGGATAAATCTCCATATGAACTTTAACACTAACACAGTGATAGAAAAACACGCACCAACAATATAACCGCGAGATCAAACACCGCAGAAAGCAACTGAAAGTGCTGCCAACCAACTGAATCATTGAAACCTCCTCTATTACTAGCATAATTTACCTTCTAATGCGTGATATCATTTAGGGTCAGTCCAAGATTCTTTGACTCACGTACGAATTCCTTATTTTTGACACAAAAGGAAGATGGATATTGGTTGGTTACCTTAATAACAACGTTATGTTTGCGATAGATTGCCCCGAGTTACGCTGTACATTTGAGCCCAGACGATGCTGCTCTCTAGTGGCAGAATCGCTTATCACGTTCAACATCAGGGTAGCAGGAGGCATCAAGCACTTCTACCACCTTGCGGGAGGACAAGTAACTATAGACGGGATCAGTGAAAGTTGATCCCGGTTGATGGTATACTCCACCGACTACGGGGAGGGTTGCAAGCTTGGCTGCGCCTGCGTATTGCTTCCTCCAGACTACAGGCCAGAGCTCATTTCACATGAGCACGAGAGGAGTTCCCCGGGAGAACAGAGCTAGGTGTTTGACAGATCTCGTCCTGATTTTCACAAAACACAAATTCATACCGTACTCAAAACAAAGAAAAGGCACCAGGATAATTGTACTGATAATAATTAATTCCTTACAGTTCCAAGCTACGTGCCGGAGCCCGGTAGCACGTATTGACCGGCCGCCACTGATAGCTAGCACATAATCCTTGATACTGATCCCATCATGAGATTCGATTACAATAGCTTGTTCTTTGGAGGGATACGACTGTATTGCAGCAGAATAGCTTAACCTTGAATTACGTTCGTTACTAGGCCTACTTGTGACGGTTGTTAATTGGTTACCTGATGCACTGTTAGGATGTGGAGGGTTATTTACGGTGTTGTTATTATTATTTGTTGGCTTGCATGGTGTCTGTTGAGGAAAAATCATTGATTTTTTCATTCATTCAATTCGATAGATGCCGACCTCTATCAACAGAGGTGGCCATTTTGAGTGGGTCAACAAAGGGTTTTAGGTTATCTGTATAGTTCTTCACTTCACACAAGGACCACGGAAATAATGTCAGGTATCTTACTTACAAGAATGTAGTAGGTGATCTAAATATTTACTTCTGATCACTCTTACACTAATGTAACGATTACGAACATCTATTAAATACCAAAACTTGAGCAAGGTAATTACTCGCGAACAGCACCAGTCACTGCCTTCTCGATCCCTCGATAACTGTATTGGGATCCAAGGAAAGCTAAGTTCGTGACGTTAACCTCTTGCAAGAAAACTACGTCGAAATCATAATCTTTAATAAATTATTTGAGCAAGACCTGCTTGCTCTGACTTCGGAGGCAGTTCACATTCAGAGCTTAGCCTACAAGGAATACAAAGCCTGCTCACTCGCAGTGCTCCCTTTAGAAACAGTGTCCGCCTGGCAGTGCGCGCCTTAACCACTGCAGCGCTAGTATACCACCTCACATCAGCACTCGCTAGCATTGCAAACGGGTGTTAAAACCAGCACAAATTTACCTCTACACTATATTTCCTCTATATTATATACGTTACTACGCAGAATGAAGTAGAAAATAATAAATGTTCACCTTTTACCCCCAGGAGTTCAATTCAGCTGTGGATTTTCATTTCAAATAACACACATAACTGTCGACATTTATGTCTGGCATTTAAAAGGATATAAGGTCTGCACTAGATATTTTCACAATCGTTCCTTAGATTTTCAGTAGAGATGAACGACTTTAACCATTTTCCTTGATATTTTTCTCATAATTGTTTGTCTTCTCAAGAAGTATTCTCGGCGATACTCATCTGTCATGCCATCAGCGTAGTTAGTGACAGAGAGGCGCAGAAACTTCTGCGGTATTATTCTGCTTAGTTCATCAGGATGATCACTTTTTCCACACTGTAGAATAGGATTTTTAGCAACAAGTGGCAACAGTATTTCGGTTAATATTTTTGCTATTTTTGGACTGCCCAGCGTTACCGATATCATTTCGTCCGTTACTTGCCCCAGTTTCATCAGCAGTGAAACAAAACTTGGCTTCGGATACCTGAGACCACCTCTGTCTTTGATTTTTATTAATGACGTCAGTGGAGATGGACTCTGGATACTGCTAATTTTATCAACACACTCTTGACATGGCATGTGGTCTTCGACAACTGTTACCAAATACCCTCCAATATATGCCATTGCAGCACTCGACATAGAAAAGCTTGGTGCTCCTTCGGCTTCCTTTTGGATACTTTTCAGCTGTGTTTGAACATTTCTTGCTAACTCAGAATTCGTTGCTCCCGGTTCATCCGCGTGTGCGGTTTGTTCACTAACTAACGGTTGCAAAAGTTGGAAAAGATATATTTTAATTATTTTGTTCCGAAAATAAGAAGAAAACCATTTAGAAGCTTACAGGAGACCATTAATTCCTTTTCTGGTTATTTTTCACGAAAAACTGGAAGTTAAAAGGGAACTACTTATATGTCATGTCACTTTACGTTCCACAACTACTCCTCTCTTCTTCCTGTATAGACGAGCACATTAACTTACGCTCCTTGATAAGAATGGGCTGCTGCACTCCTCGAATATTCCAAGGTTCAAATCACAGTTTCGACATTGGCAATTCTCAATGTGAGTTTCATGTAGAGTATACCACGGAAATAATGAAGGTATGAGAGAGCCTTGAAGTCCTGGGGTACCTACTCCAATATTTGTGCCAAATGCGATGGCCATGACACCGAAGGAGTCTGGCATTGTTTATGCCTTCCCAAATAATATGCTAATGTTGACGGATCATGCAACTACTAAATAGTTTTATTCCTGCCCTGAAGAGGGAGACGGGCTTCCTAGACGTGACACCGTCTCTCGGGCCAGGAGATTTATATCGAAGATAATATTATTATCAGAACAGGAGCAATAATAATAATAATAATTAAGTAACCTAATTTTTGCCGTCACATGGTCTGCGTAATCACTGTACCATACCTTGTCTGCTTATTGCTTTAATCCATAATTCCCTAGTTGGCTCTTGGCAAAGGAATTCATGAAAACTTGTTCCAGAAATTTTATTTCTAGAGCCTTGTTTATAAAACGGTAGGCAACAGTACACCACTGTAATGTAATTGGCGTATTTTAACAATACGACGTCACCATTAAGCATACAACGTGTAGAAATACCGCCAACCGAGGTGTACATGTGAGGTTGAATTGCAGCGCCTCTAGCGGCAAGTATAGCATCCACAGGGCGGACAGCTATAAGTGGCTATTGGGCAGGCTTTGTATTCCTTGTAGGCTAAGTTCAGAGTACCGTAGCAGCTAACTACTGACGTCACAGCTAAGGCTACCAAGAAAAATACATTAGCAGCTTCCATACTCGTTTGACGTTATCCAACAGCACGTAATTAATCTTCAGATTAGGTTTGCGGAAGACATTTACTTAATTTTATTGCATTCTTCCTATCATTCCCCTCAACCGGTCTTTTTAATCTTGGTGGGATTTTGAATTGGTAGTTTCCATTTCCATTAAACTACCTTCGCCACCACCTACTTTGTTTGTGTTCTGTGCGGAATGCGTCTGCGCAGACTGTGTGGTGGTGTCATTTTTTAAGCCAGTCATGTCACTGGTAGGTGTCGAACTGTTCGCTGACAGGTTCACAAAGTTGTATCTGTTGCTGTGAGGGTGGCTCTGATAGTACCGGTACATTATTTAACTGGGTATTATTCTGGTAGGTTGATGAGCTGAGCGATTGTTCCACTGGGGAATTTCTATCGCAAACAGGTTCTGTTGTCTCCTCAAGGTGGCTGTGTGCTGGCTTGGCTACTTGTGTCTCTTCCTCTTCTGTGGTAATTTATGCCTGTTGTACGGACGGTGTGTTTACATGTGAGTCTGGTGTATCAGCTGATCGTGTGTCCACCTCTGGAAAATCTGGGGTGAGTTGTATTGATGTGAGAGGTGTACGTTGCGTGGGTAGCTTCCCCAAGGCTGAAGTCAAGGTCGCCCAGGTTGGCTTGTCGGGTGTAGCAGGTGTTTGAACTGGTAATCGTCGCGTTGGGCACTCACTACGGTAATGGCCTATCTTACTGCAGCTGGCACAGGTTGGTGGTTGGTTATCATAACTTACTAAAGCCTTATTTCCAGCTATGTCTACGTAGGAAGGGATATGTTTTTTAAGCATGATGCGTACTGCACATTTGTGCACCTTATATCGAAAATTGGAACTCCACGTTTCATCACTTACTGAAAGTACAGTCCCGTACTGACGCAAAACGTCTGAAATGTGTCCATGAGATGTTTCGGTGGGGAGATTAAAAACTCTCACAAGTTTAATCCCTAGGCCGGCCGAATCAACAGTTGTCTTTACTACGATAGCCATTGCTATGAACAAAATATTGCTCACCAGCATAGTGCTTGAGAAGATGATCAACTGTCTCTTGCCTCCTGCACTTAATGAAGACTTGTCGGGAAATTCCGTTGAGCTGTAATGTTTCGATGTCGGCTTCATCAAGTTTCAAAGTTTCAAAAATCCACTCGTGGATTTCATAGGGGGCTAGTCTTGGAATATCTCGTTCTGTGAATGTGATGACGATTGTATTTTTCCTTTCAACTATCATCGTTCCGTAATGTCTTTAGTTACCTAAGCGTATAATACGCAAAACACTTAAACCAAAACGGGCTTTCCTCACTTCACAGTATATACACCACGAAAGGCAACAGATAGAGTTTCCGGATGATTCCAGGTTCTGTTAGAAAATGATGGCTGGATTTTGGTTCCCCGAAGACAGGGGGAGAAGAATCACATTGACTGCATTCGCACAAGATATACAGCGCCAAATCAAGGCCTGATGGTGTGGGGAGCTATTGGGTTCAACCTCAAATTACAGTTGGTACGTGTTCAAGGCACGGTGACCAGTTTGACCTACGTGAATGACATCCTGCGACCCGTAACCATATCCTTTCTGCACGACACCCCAGACGCCATTTTTCAGCAGGACAATGCGTGACCACATGTTGCTGCACGAACACGTGCCTTCTTGTTATCATAGGTGGTGGTGGTGGTGGCAGCGATTATTGTTTTAAGAGGAAGTACAAATAGGCAACCCTCCTCTATATAACACCAGAGGGAAAAAATGGAAGGGATCCGACACTTCGAAAAATGAAGATATCGGCCAAAGGAAGATAAGGGCCACGAAGGGCGTGAAAATGAAAAACTCCCTAGCCCCCAGAAACCTAATAGCGTCGGGGTCAGAAAAGAGCAAGAGTTGACCAAGAGAGGTCGGATAGCATAGATGAAAGTGAGGGGCCTGGCACAAGTAAGTGGAAGCAATGCCAGGACTCAGCTAAGGGTCCTGTGGTCGCCAACCCACGCTCCAAGTTCAGGGCCCCTCGAACCGCTTTTAGTCACCTCTTACGACAGACAGGGGATACCGTGGGTGTTATTCCACCACCCCACCCACAGGGGATAAGAGCCCCTGACACCCCTTTTAATTGCCTTTTATGACATGCAGGGGACACCGTGGGTGTTATATTACCGCTCCCACCCACAGGGGGCCCTTTTGTGGAATGGGAAGATTGGAAGGGATTTGCAAAGTAGATGAAGGAAGCGGTCGTGGCCGTAAGTTAGGTACCATCTCAGAGAACAAGCCTGGAGAAGAGATGGGAAACAACGGAAAACCACTTCGAAGATGAGTTGGGTGGAAATCGATCCACCCCCCCCCCCCCTTCCCCTCCCGCCCTTCTACTCATTTGACCTACCGAGGCTGAGTGGACACCGTTCCAATCCTCATACAACTTTTGAAATTTCGTGGCAGAGCCGGCAATCGAACCTGGGCGGTGGTGGTGATAATTGTTTTAAGAGGAAGTACAACTGGGCAACCACCCTCCGTAAAACACTAATCAGAGAGAAAGATGGAAGGGGTTCGACACCGCGAAAAATGAAGGTATCGGCCAAAGGAAGACAAGGGCCACGAAGGGCGTGAAAATGAAAGACTCCCTAGCCCTCGCAAACCTAATAGCGTCGGGGTCGGAAAAAAACAAGAGTTGACCAAGGGAGGTCGGATAGGATAGATGAAAGTGAGGAGCCTAGCACAAGTAAGAGTGGAAGCAATGCCAGGACTCAGCTGACGGGCCCGTGGTCGCCAACCCACGCTGCAAAGTTCAGAGCCCCTGAGGCCCCTTTTAGTCGCCTCTTACGACAGGCAGGGGATACCGTGGGTGTTATTCTACCGCCCCCACCCACAGGGGGACCATACCGTCGGGGTCGGAAAAGAACAAGAGTTCACCAAGGAAGGTCAGATAGGATAGATGAAAGTGAGGAGTCAGGCACAAGTGAGTGGAAATAATGTCAGGACTCAGCTAACGGCCCCGTGTTCGCCAACCCACGCTCTAAAGTTCAGAGCCCTTGGGGCCCTTTTAGTCACCTCTTACGACAGGCAGGGGATACCTTGGGTGTTATTCTTCCACCCCCACCCACAGGGGGTTGAACCTGGGCCCCAAGGGGTGGCAGGTAATCACACTAACGACTAAATCACAGAAAGAATAATAATAATACTAAAATTAAACAGGCAGAAAAGTTTAAATACCTCGGTGAATGGATAGAACCTAACCTATCAGAGAAAGAAGCCTTCGTGTCGAGCATTAACAAAATTGAAATAGCCTACCATCTAACTAAAGACAACTACAATAAGAGATCGATATCCTCAAACGCCAAAATTAGACATTACTGCACTGTTATTCGACGAGAGGCTCTGTATGCAGCAGGGACTCTTACAATGAACAAGAAAGGTCTAATGGAAAAACTAGAGGCTAAAAAAGGAAGATTTTGAGAAAAATCCTGGGTCCCATCAAAGAAAACAGCGAGTACAGATGTTGTCACAACCACGAATTATACAAGCACGTGGAGAAGATAAGTGACACAATTCGAAAAAGAAGGATTGCGTTTTATAGCCACGTGACAAGAATGCGCCCAGGCAGGATATCTAAACGGATATTAACGTACTTTCAAGATAAGAAAACCAAAGGAGCATGGTTCACAGAAGTTGAGAAAGTGGTGGTGAATATTGTTTTAAGAGGAAGTACAACTAGGCAACCATCCTCTATATAACACTAATCAGAGGGAAAATTCGGAATGGGTCCGACACTTCGAAAAATGAAGATATAGGCCAAAAGAAGACAAGGGCCACGAAGGGCGTGAAAATGAAAGATGGTGGTGGTGGTGGTGATTATTGTTTTAAGAGGAAGTACAACTAGGCAACCATCCTCTATATAACACTAATCAGAGGGAAAAGTGCAAGGGATCCGACACTTCGAAAAATGAAGATATCGGCTAAAGAAAGACAAGGGCCACGAAAGGCGTGAAAATGAAAGACCCCCTAGCCCTCGCAAACCTAATAGCTTCGGGGTCGGAAAAGAACAAGAGTTGACCAAGAGTGGTTGGATAGGATAGATGAAAGTGAGGAACCTGGCACAAGTAAGTGGAAGCAATGCCAGGACTCGGCTAAGGGTCCCGTGGTCGCCAACCCACGCTGCAAAGTTCAGAGCCCCTGAGGCCCCTTTTAGTCGCCTCTTACGACAGCCAGGGGATACCGTGGGTGTTATTCTACTGCCCCCACCCACAGGGGGGGGGAAGTTGAGGAAGATCTACGAGAAATGGAAATTTCTCCTAAAGATATCCAGGAGCGTGTTCTGCTTAAGTAAAAACTACGTACACACAAAGGTTTCCAGGAAAGGTGGTGCGGTGGTGGTGGTGATTATTGTTTTAAGAGGAAGTACAACTAGGCAACCATCCTCCATATAACACTAATTAGGGGGGGGGGAATGGAAGGGATCAGACACTTCGAAAAATGAAGATGTCGGTCAAAGAAAGACAAGGGCCACGAAGGGCGTGAAAATTAAAGACTCCCTAGCCCTCGCAAACCTAATAGCGTCGGGGTCGGAAAAGAGCAAGTGTTGACCAAGGGAGGTCGGACAGGATAGATGAAAGTGAGGAGGGCACAAGTAAGTGGAAGCAATGCCAGGACTCAGCTGAGGGCCCCGTGGTCACCAACCCACGCTCCAAAGTTTTGAGCCCCTGGGCCCCCTTTTAGTCGCCTCTTATGACAGGTAGGGGATACCGTGGGTGTTATTCTACCCCCCCACCCACAGGGGGAGAGGACAATATCAGTGGTGGTGGTGGTTATTATCGTTTGAGCATCAGAGTTCAATATATATCATTCCTATACCTGAATAAGGCGAGTAATATTCATTACCACAAGTATCAAAATGACACAATATTCTAAGCAGTAAATAATTAATTAGACTCATCCATACATATACACCGGTATATCTCATAGAAGTGAACCTTTGTTAACAGGATAGGGTAAGTCCACTGGTCACAAAACAGCCTTACCTGTGTCACACATACACATACACATCATATTTGGCCTCTATTTGTACAACACGGTCACCAACGATGTACATGATAAACAAACATGGGCATTGCTGCTGCCAGAAAGAAAGTACCAACCACACGTTCCAATTCCGTTCTTTATGGGCCAAGGTTTTAACTGTGAACCGCAGCTGATAGATGGCGAATCAAATGGCCTTTCCGCTGCAGCAGTCCGAAACTTGGAGAGCTCGTTCATATCAGCTCCTGGATGTTGTACAGCACAGTTAGAATTTACTACATTCTGTGTCTTTCAATAAATTTATATTGGGCTTGTGGCGAAAGTTATCATTGCTAAAAGAATGTAGCAGGGACGTCAGCCCGGTAACCAGTAAATCTTTCTACACGGTGAACGAACAGTTCAACAGCTCCGTATACGATTCCCACCGATGTCTCTTACGTAAATTAACTGCTATCAGGATTTTGAGATAGAGGAATATTATATTGTTATTAGAAATAGTGATTAACTTACCCTGCTGTTGCTGGTGGTGGCCACAGCGTTGTTCGGTTTTGAAGTACCACGGGAAAATTATCCTTCACTAATTCGAATTAGAAAAGAAATATACAGAAGTAAAAGAACGAGAAATACCACGAGATGGAATATCCCTTGGTCTAAGAAAACTAATGTCATCGGGGTCGGAGGATAGGATAGGATAGGATAGGATAGGATAGGATAGGATAGGATAGGATAGGATAGGATAGGATAGGATAGGATAGGATAGGAGTGAAAAGGTGGTGGTGGTGATTATTATTTTGTCAAGTCCGAGGTTTTGATCTCTAACCCCAATGAACCTTCATCTGGCGTCCCAGAGGGATCACTGCTAGGGCCTCTTCTATTTGTTTTCTTCCTAAATGATATTACTACAGTCGTTCCGAGCAGTGAATGTCTCTTGTACGCTGATGACTTTAATCTATTATGACCTTTCAATGACAGGTAATCGCGTGTTAAGGAGTCATTGAAGGTCATAAGTTAAACGGATTCATGTGAACAGCATGGAAGTAATGTAAATCGTTGATGTACGGCTAATTTATGCAGGCGAGTATCAATTCATGAAGGTGGAATTATAAAATCTGTGTGAACTCTTTTTAATATCTCTTGTACAAGTTTCAGGATTGGGGCCGGCAATGTTATCCACGGTTATGAATCAAGAAACAAATAAGAAGGAAATGTGTGCTTAAATTGGTATGGTCCCTGATGGATCCGAGCTCTACTGAAATAGACGAGATGACATGAACAAATGACCTGACCACCACTACATCATGATGGAACGAAGATTGGATCTTCTAATGATGAGTAGACGTATTTTGTCCTTCCTTGCTTTACTTGTAGATGCTTATAGTAGTTGTAGATGTTAATGTCACACAGGTGATTTAAATGGAAATAACTTGAATAACCTAACGTGTCAATGGTATTAATTTAATGATGTGTTAACCGACCGCGTATATGTTAGAATTTCGTTCGCCGTCTGTAAATATTAGAGTTAGGCGCGATCTTTTCCCTGCGTTGATCCTGTGCTAATAGAACAATCGTGAAGGTGAATGTTTGATATCTTGAGTGTTACAGGTAAGTTTCCTCTGATGTTCGTGTGTGTGATGTAATCAATGTTGTGATCCTTTTATATAAGTGGTTCCGCGGAGTGTTGTTACGTGTTCATTCTGTAGAAACGATGTAATGTTCGTATGTATGATAGTGAAGTTCTTCGACTGCCTATGCTTGTTTATTTAGGAAACGATTCTTTTATGCGGTGCATATTGTGATGGTATAAGGAATGTAGGATCATCTGAAGTTATAATTTGGTGTGATATAATTAGTGAATGAGATTTATTGAATTATTTATTGCGTTGGTAAGTTGATTCTTCGAGATGATCAGTATGATAGGATGGTGTTAGTGAATGGTATATCCACCGCGTATTTTAGTGTCAGATAAATGAGCGATATATTTAACGTGATTGAATGCATTCGAAGGGATTTGTTGAGCATATGAACTGTCATGATTTAAGTTATGATTTATCACAAGTAACGGGATAGTTAAGTGGACATATAAGTAGGATCTTCGACAAGTTACTCGAACGGTGATTAGAATTTTGAGATCATTGTCACCTGTGAGTGTATGTTGATACTTGTAGCATTGCTTGTGGTAGTAATTTTATGCAGTAGCATTATTTTCAGCATGATGGAGAGGTGCAGATGCGGCGCAGACCTTCTGACATTAATTCATTTCATATGTCGGTAGTTAGTAGGGCCTATTTTATTTCAGATGCAGCTATGCGGTGCCTTTGAATGGATGATGGCATGCAGTTACCCGATTGTGGGACGATAATATTATTGTCATTTATTTGATATGGTTTCTGTGTTTATCAAAGACCGTTAGGAAATTCAAGTTATTGTTAGTTAGCTAGGTATTTACAAGATGAAGCAAACAGGAATAGGTAGAGCAGGGAGGACAGGATGAGGCTAACAAGTGAGATAATGAATGAACAAACAAGTTGAGGGGAAATAAGACTTAATCTACTAATTTTCCAATATGTTTAATGATTATTTTAATGAAGTATCAAGTGTTATGAGTGAAGATAACGTTTGAATTTAATGGTGAATAATTTCAAGAAGGACTTGATTTCTGACATGGCATGATAGGGAGTGCATATGAATATCTTTCAATGATGTTGGCTTATTCAGTTTGTTTTGATTATATTCAGTTAGTAATATTTATTAAAGTTATTGTCCTTCCAATATCTTATTGCGATTTGTTATTTCATGCCTAATTTAAGTGAGAACCTAGTATATGGAAATAAGATATAGGAATATTATTTGATTAAGTATTGATAGGATGTGACCGCTTTCTCGTCGAAGGGCCATGCCCTAGAGTGGAGATCATGCGAACCACTGAATTCTAGCTGAGCACATTTAAAAGTTTATTATTTCGAACCACGCGCGTCCACGAGCGGTCACACTATACAAAGTCATAGAAGAAGACAGTAATGGCAATTATCTACAAGAGGATTTGAAGCAAATATGCGAGTGGTGTGATAAGTGGTCCCTTAAAGTGAATAAATTCAAGTGTGGTGTCATGTCATTTACTCCAAAATTATCACCTGTATTTTACAGATATAAAATCAGTGGAGAAAGTTTAAATCGTGAGGAGGAGTTTAATGATCTAAGTGTAATTCTTAGTAACATGAATGGCTTATCCTTTGAGAAACACATCGATGGTATTATAAAGAAATCTTTCAGAATCATGGGGTTTGTCAAAAGGAATTGTAAAGATTTCAGTCACATTGCATGTGACAAAACTCTGTTTTGTTCCCTGGTGAGGTGTGGCTCCCGTATCAGAAAGGCCATATATACCACCTCGAGAGAGTACAGATAAGGTTTATGAAGTGGATTTGTTTCGGATTCCTGGCCATGTCACTATCTTCAAGCAGGTTTGAAGAATTTGTAAACATTCTTGGAATGAATACGCTGGCAACGCGCCGAAAATGTGCGAGCACAAAGTTAGCGATTAAATGCTTGAAGAGTAAAGTGATCTGTCCGGCTACACTCGTGTTGATCCCACTTCATGTTCAAAGCAGACGGTGGTGGTGATTATTGTTTTAAGAGGAATACAACTGGGCAACCATCCTCCATATAACACTAATCAGAGAGAAAAAATGGAAGGGGTCAGACACTTCCAAAAATGAAGAAGTCGACCAAAGGAAGACAATTACCACGAAGGGCGTGAAAATGAATAACACCCTAGGCCCCCATACGTAATAGGTTCGGGGTCGGAAAAGAACAAGAGTTGACCAAAGGTGGTCGGATAGGAGGCGATAGATGAAAGTGAGGAGCCTGGCACAAGTAAGTGGAAGCAATGGTGGTGGTGGTGGTGGTGGTGGTGGTGGTGGTGGTGGTGATTATTGTTTTAAGAGAAAGTACAACTAGGCAACCATCCTCTATATAACATTAATCAAAGAGAAAAAATGGAAGGGGTCCGACACTTCGAAAAATGAAGATATCAGCCAAAGGAAGACAAGGGCCACGAAGGGCGTGAAAATGAAAGACTCCCTAGCCCTCGCAAACCTAATAGCGTCGGGGTCGGAAAGAACAAGAGTTGACCAAGGGAGGTCGGATAGGATAGATAAAAGTGAGGAGCCTGGCACAAGTAAGTGGAAGCAATGCCAGGACTCAGCTAAGAGCCCCGTGTTCGCCAGCCCACGCTCCAAAGTTCAGAGCCCCTGAGGCCCCTTTTAGTCGCCTCTTACGACAGGCAGGGGATACCGTGGGTGTTATTCTACCGCCCCCACCCACAGGGGTCCTCTTATGTCAGGCAGAGCATACCACTCATAGGGAAGGAAGCCATCCCTCTCCCTAAAACTAGCAAAGAAAGAAGAAGAAGTGGTGATGACTGTTGTTGAAAGACGAAGTACAACTGGGCTACAAACCATATGAAAGCAGAAAAATAAACATCATTCTTACATTCGAGGAAAGAATTTTAAAAATTAAAGAAAAATAAAACATAAATTATTTGAATAAATGGTAATGGACATAAGTATATCGAAAGGGAAAGCAAGTTCGGTAAGTAACAGAACACATAATATTTATATATACTTTATGAGCCCACTTTCACATATACAGCGAATGTAACGACCAGTAGTTTTCTAGCCACCAGCTAGTATGGAATGAAGAGTTGTCTGCTGGCCGAAGTTACGTCTTTGGCCAGAGAGTGATATGATTATTGTCTTAAGAGGAAGTACAACTAGACAACCATCTTCTATATAACACTAATCAGAGAGAAAAATGGAAGGGATCCGATACTTCGAAAAATGAAGATATCGGCCAAAGGAAGACAAGGGCCACGAAGGGCGTGAAAAAGAAAGACTCCCTAGCAGTCGCAAACCTAATAGCGTCGGGGTCGGAAAAGAACAAGAGTTGACATAGAGAGGTCAGATAGGATAGATTATAAAGTGAGAAGCCTGGCACAAGTAAGTGTAAGCAATGCTAGGAATCAGCTAAGGGCCGCGTGGTCGCCACCCCACGCACGAAAATTCAGAGCCCCTGGAGCCCTTTTTAGTCGCCCCCTACGACAGGCAGGAGATACCGTGGGTGTTATTCTACCGCTCCCACCCAAAGGGGGATTTGGCCAGAGAGGTCGACGCACTCGGTGAATGGTGGTGGTGGTGGTGGTGGTGTTGGTGGTAGCAGCGGTTATTATTGTCTTAAGAGGAAGTTCAACTAGACAACCATCCTCTATATAACACTAATCAGAGAGAAAAATGGAAGGGATCCGATACTTCGAAAAATGAAGATATCGGCCAAAGGAAGACAAGGGCCACGAAGGGCGTGAAAATGAAAGACTCTCTAGCTGTCGCAAACCTAATAGCGTCGGGGTCGGAAAAGAACAAGAGTTGACATAGAGGGGTCAGATAGGATAGATTATAAAGTGAGAAGCCTGGCACAAGTAAGTGCAAGCAATGCTAGGAATCAGCTAAGGGCCGCGTGGTCGCCACCCCACGCACGAAAATTCAGAGCCCCTGGAGCCCTTTTTAGTCGCCCACTACGACAGGCAGAAGATACCGTGGGTGTTATTCTACCGCTCCCACCCACAGGGGGATTTGGCCAGAGAGGTCGACGCACTCGGTGAATGGTGGTGGTGGTGGTGGTGGTGGTGGTGGTGGTGGTGGTGGTGGTGGTGGTGGTGGTGGTGGTGGTAGCAGCGGTTATTATTGTTTTAAAAGGAAGTACAAATAGGCAACCATCCTCTATTAACATTAATCAGGCAGAAAAAATGCAGGGATCCGACACTTCGAAACAATGAAGGTATCGGTCGAAGAAAGACAAGGACCACGAAGGCCGTGAAAATGAACGATTCCCTAGGCCTCGTGTGCTCTAATACTGCCGGAGTCAGAAAAAATAGAGTTGACCAGGGGATGTCGAAGAGTATTGATGAAAGTGAGGAACCTGGTACAAGTAAGTGTAAGCAATGCCAGGACTCAGCTGAGGACCCCGTGGTCGCCAACCTTCGCTCCAATGTTCAGAGCCCTGGGGTGTTGTTGGTGGTAATTATTGTTTTAAGATGAAGTAAAACTAGGCAACCATTCTCTATATAACACTAATCAGAGAGAAAAAATGGAAGGGACCCGGAACTTCGATAAAAGAATGTATCGGCCAAAGGAGGACAATTGCCACGAAGGGCGTGAAAATGAAAGACTCCCTAGGCCTCCATACGTAATACCGTCGGGGTCGGAAATGAACAAAAGTTGACCTAGAGAGTCGGATAGGATAGATTAAAGTGAGGAGCCTGGCACAAGTAAATGGAAGCAATGATCGGACTCAGCTAAAGGCCACGTGGTCGCCCACCCACGCTCCAATGGCCGGAGCCCTGAGGCCCTTTTAGTTGCCTCTTACGACAGGCGGGGGATATTATTCTAGCACCCCCACCCACTGTGGGTATGCACTGGCTGAGGTGGTGGTGGTGATTATTGTTTCAAGAGGAAGTACAACCAGGCAACCATCCTCTATATAACACTAATCAGAGAGAAAGAATGGAAGGGATCCGACACTTCGAAAAATGAAAGTGTCGGTCAAAGAAAGACAAGGGCCACGAAGGGCGTGAAAATCAAAGACTCCCTAGGCCTCGGGATCCTAATACCGTCGGGGTCGGAAAAGAACAAGAGTTGACCAAGAGAGGTCGCATAGGATAGATTAAAGTGAGGAGCCTGGCACAAGTAAGTGTAAGCATTGTCAGGAATCAGCTAAGGGCCGCGTGGTCGCATACCCACACTCGAAATTTCAGAGCACCTCGGCTCTATTTAGTCGCCCCCTACGACAGGCGAGGGATACCGTGGGTGTTATTCTACCGCCCCCACCCACAGGGGGTGCACTGGGTGAGGACATGAGGCATGGTGGTGGTGATTATTGTTTTAAGAGAAAGTACAACTAGACAACCATCCTCTATATAACACTAATCAGAGAGAAAAAATGGAAGGGATCCGACCCTTCGAAAAATGAAGGTGTCGGCCAACGAAAGGCAAGGGCCACGAAGGGCGTAAAAATGAAGGACTCCCTAGGCCTCGGGAACCTAATACCGTCGGGGTCAGAAAAGAACAAGAGTTGACCAAGAGAGGTCGGATAGGATAGATGAAAGTGAGGAGCCTGGCACAAGTAAATTGAAGCAATGCCAGAACACAACTAGGGGCCTCGTGGTCGCCAACCCACGTTTCAAAGTTCAGAGCCTCTGGGGTGGTGGTGATTATTGTTTTAAGAGGAAGTACAACTAGGCAACCATCCTCTATATAACACTAATCAGAGAGAAAAATGGAAGGGAACCGACACTTCGAAAAATGAAGATATCGGACAAAGGAAGACAAGGGCCACGAAGGGCGTGAAAATGAGACTCCCTAGCCCTCGCAAACCTAATAGCGTCGGGGTCGGAAAAGAACAAGAGTTGACCAAGAGAGGTCAGACAGGATAGTTGAAAGTGAGGAGCCTGGCACAAGTAAGTGGAAGAAATGCCAGGACTCAGCTGAGGGGCCCGTGGTCGCCAACCCACGCTCCAAAGTTCAGAGCCCCTGGGGCCCCCCTGGAGCCTGCGGGGCCCCTTTTAGTCGCCTCGTACGACAGGCAGGGGATACCATGTGTTTTATTCTACCGCCCCCACCCACAGGGGGGAGATTGAGAGGTAATGTTTGACAAACATGATTGGCATGACACGGCGTTTTATTGACATTAAAATAAAGAACACAAAATGACCAACAGATGGCGCTTCGTAAGACACACAAGCAATAATTAGCATAACAGTCGAGGTTTAGCAAAGACGACGTTCTTTATCAATCAATCAATCAATCAATCAATCAATCAATCAATCAATCAATCAATCAATCAATCAATCAATCAATCAATCAATCAATCAATCAGTCAGTCAATCAATCAATCAATCAATCAACCAATCGATCAATCAATCAATCATTCAATCAGTCAATCAATCAATGAATACTGATCTGCATTTAGGGCAGTTGCACAGGTGGCAGATTCCCTATCTGTTGTTTTCCTAGCCTTTTCTTAAATGATTTCAAAGAAATTGGAAATTTATTGAACATCTCCCTTGGTAAGTTATTCCAATCCCTAACTCTCGTCCCTATAAATGACAATTTTATACCAGGGTTAGGATTTTTAGGTGCAAATTTCAGATGAAAAAAGAAGGGAAAAATGCTCAAATAAGGTAAAAAACGGGACAAAAAGGTGCTGATTTATTCAACTAATTCAATCATTTCTCTTCCCTCTATTCTAGTTTATTGAATTACAAACAAGTACATGAAATCATCACTCATCAAAAGAAGGAAAAACGTGACGCTGTTGTACTTCAAGACACTAAGCATCTCTACGTTTAAAAAAAGTAAATTTACTATTAGCAGATAACATCAATGAATCAACCAATCACTACTGATCTGCATTTAGGGCAGTCGCCCAGGTGGTAGATTCCCCATCTCTTGTTTTCCTAGTCTTTTCTTAAATGACTGCAAAGAAATAGGAAATTTATTTAATACCACTCTTGGTAAGTTGTTCCAATCCCTAACTCCCCTTCCTATAAACGAATATTTGCCCCAATTTGTCGTCTTGAATTTCATTTTATCTTCATATTGTGATATTTCCTATTTTTAAAAATAACACTCAAACTTATTCGTCTACTGATGTCATTCCACGCCATCTCTCCACCAAGAGCTCGGAACATACCACTTAGTCGAGCAGTTCGTCTCCTTTCTCCTAAAACTTCCCAGCCCAAAGTTTGCAACATTTTTGTAACACTACTCTTTTATTGGAAATCACCCAGAACAAATCGAGATTTTTTCTTTGGATTTTTCCAGTACTTGAATCAAGTAATCCAGGTGAGGTGGTGGTGGTAATTATCGTTTTAAGAGGATGTACATCTAGGCAACCATCCTCTATATAACACCAATCAGAGAGAAAAATGGAAGGGGGCCGACACTTCGAGAAATAAAGATATCGGCCAAAGGAAGACAAGGGCCACGAAGGGTGTGATAATGAAAGACTCCCTAGCCCTCGCAAACCTAATAGCGTCGGGATCGGAAAAGAACAAGTGTTGACCAAGGGAGGTCGGATAGGATAGATGAAAGTGAGGAGCCTGGCACAACTAAGTGGAAGCAATGCCAGGACTCAGCTAAGTGCCCCGTGGTAGCCAACCCACGCTCCAAATTTCAGAGCTCCTGGGACAGACAGACAGATAGACAGACATTAAGGAAAATTAGAAAGTGCATTTCCTTGTTACTATGGACACGACCGATACAGAAATACCATCCTTTTTAAATTATGAGCAATTTACAGACAAAACCCTTATTTTATGTTTATAGACGAAATTGCCTAATTGTCCTCATTTTAATACCCTCCTTTCATTCACATTTATTTTTAACTACGACGAAAACAGTTTCGTGATCACTAATACCATCTCTTACTCCGGTCTCTATAGAACTCATCTAGTTTTACCAGCACCACATCCAGAATATTCTTCCCTATAGTTGGCTCCATCACTTTCTGAATCAACTGCCCTTCCCATATTAACGTATTTGCCATTTGTTGGTCATGCTTCCTGTCGTTCGCATTACCTTCCCAATTGACATTTGGTAAATTGAGATCACCCGCTACAATAACGCCCCTTTCCATATCGTTTCCCACATTGCTGATTATGTTATCAAATAATTCTCTATCAGCGTCAGCGCTACACTTTCCCGGTATGTACACTCCGAAGACATCAAGTTGCCTGTTATCTTTAGAGATGAGTCTTAAGGCCGGTCTCCACTGATTAACATTCTAACAACATGTTAAATGTTAAATGTTAACTGGTGACTCCATCAACATGTTAAATGTTAAATGTTGAATACTGTTTCATTTAACGTGGTGTCCACACTTAATAAACATGTTAAACTTGACTTTCTTTGTTTATATATGGGTAGTTCATCATATCAATTTGTGGTAATACACTTAGGTGGAGTCTGGTATATTCAAACAAGGACATTGGACTCAGATGAAGAGGATTTGGCCATTGTTATTGCCATTGTTGCTTCTTGTTATGATTTAGAAATGCAGTTCTATTTGACACATTTCCTCCCCTCATCGTGCTCATTGCTTCAAAAGCAAACCACTTTGAAGTAAAAATTTTGTCCGCTCCCGCCCCCGATTTTTCTGAATTTTTTGCAATACTCGACTGTACTGGGAGGGGAGGGACGCTAGGTTTTTTTTCGATGCACTCGCGGGAACAATTATAGATAATTTAGACTTCCTGGAAAATGTCGGCTTTCTTCGCTTTATCCCTGCATTCCTTTGATGAGAGGTGGTGGTGGTGGCGGTAATTATCGTTTTAAGAGGATGTACAACTAGGCAACCATCCTCTATATAACACTAATCAGAGAGAAAAATGGAAGGGGGCCGACACTTCGAGAAATAAAGATATCGGCCAAAGGAAGACAAGGGCCACGAAGGGTGTGATAATGAAAGACTCCCTAGCCCTCGCAAACCTAATAGCGTCGGGGTCGAAAAGAACAAGTGTTGACCAAGGGAGGTCGGATAGGATAGATGAAAGTGAGGAGCCTGGCACAAGTAAGTGGAAGAAATGACAGGACTCAGCTAAGGGCCCCGTGGTCGCCAACCCACGCTTCAAACTTCAGCGCCCCTGGAGCCCCTTTTAGTCGCCTCTTACGACAGGCAGGGGATACCGCGGGTGTTATTCTACCGCCCCCACCCACAGGGGGAACCTTTGATGAGACATCCCACTTAAGTCCAAAGTGATCTTGCTCAACTCCATTTCTGACTATAAATTTTAGTATAGTGCCGAGTGAACGACACGCGTGCGCGTACCGGTGCCGGTACTGTATTTGTAGCTTATAACAAAGAGAATGAGTGTTGCGGAGTGTTGTAACTATAATCCTACTTCACGAGAAGCACGTCGCTTGCGTCGTTTGGCTATTTGTTGACATGGAAACGACAAAGAAGTTGCCGAAGCTGCGCCAGCATCTCACGAACAACGAATTGACTTGACATGTTTCCCACTTGGAGCGGAAAACACGCCAATATGTTAAAAGTGTTAACCTCAACATTCTGAGTTAACATGCAAAGTCAATTGGAAGACACAATCACAATATACATGTCAATTGTAACATGTTAAATTTAACATGTTGGTGTTAAATGTTAATCACTGGAGACCGGCCTTTACACCTAAAATTTCATGTTTGTCATCTTTTACTTCTCTTAGCTTACAAATTCTTATTTCATCAGAATGAATACCCCCCTCCCCTCCTACAGTTCCTATCCTATCTCTACGATACACACTCAAATTCCCTGGGAATATTTCTGCATCCATTATATCATTCCTCAGCCATGATTCAACTCCTATTACAATATCTGGTAAATATATATTTATTAAATTACTTAATTCTATTCCTTATTCTATTCTTGTATTTACAATACTTCTACAGCTCAGCACTAACATTAACTAACTGAATTTACCTATGACAACATTGACATTTACAATAACATACAAAAGTTGAAAACTAGAAGAGCAGATGGAATTGATAATGTTTCGGGGGATATACTAAAGACAGTGCGTTGCGATATAGTACCATATCTGAAGTACTGAACCCTTGAACTTACCATTCCATCGTTGTCGGCCACAGCTGCTACGGCAGAGCAATATTGAACTCTTAAATCATGGGTCGTTGCGGGAAGAAATTCGGTCACGATCTTAACCAAACGATGGGGTTCAGAAGAGAGCCTAACTACTTGAAATGAGGAGCAAATATGTGCTTACTAACTTTTATTAAATTCGAAATGGCACGACAGCATTGTTATTTTGATATAAATCCTTGAAATAAAAGAATTATAAATTATTTATTATTGAATGTTTCAAACGCAGTCACATTGCATAGCGTTGCTTTATTTCTCACAATATCGAAGAGTTGCTTCGGAGAAAGTAATAAATTAGTGGACAGCGAAACTGAAAAAACTGAAAAAGGAAAGACCTGAAAACCGGGCACCTATTACTCCAAACGAGAACTGAGGATAAATCCACACGATCCGTGGAAAATCTGACTTTCAACAAGTAGAACGCCTGATTTCCTCTCAATAAAGGTTATCCACCAGTCGAATACCCTTGCGGATACGGAACACCCGCCGAAGGGACCCTTAATCGAACCAAATCGACTATCAGTTGCTTTGGATAGGTTGCGAAATAGTATGGGAAAGCATGGTGTTCACTACGAGTTAACAGTATCATTCACAATTGAAATAAAATTCCACCATGTATTTGTCAGGTGTTGGTGGTGATTATTGTTTTAGGAGGAAGTACAACTAGGCAACCATCCCCTATATAACACTAATCAGAGAGAAAAAATGGAAGGGGTCCGACACTTCGAAAAATGAAGGTATCGGCCAAAGAAAGACAAGGGCAACGAAGGGCGTGAGAATGAAGGACTCCCTAGGCCTCCATACCTAATACCGTCGGGGTCGGAAAGGAACAAGACTTGACCAAGAGAGGTCGGATAGGATAGATGAAAGCGAGGAGTCTGGCACAAGTAAGTGGAAGCAATGCTAGGACTCGGCTAAAGGCCCCGTGGTCGCCAACCCACGCTCCAAAGTTCAGAGCCCCTGGAGTCCTTTTTAGTCGCCTCTTACGACAGGCAGGGAATACCGTAGGTGTTATTCTACAGCCCCCACCCACAGGGGGAATGTATTTGTCATATCATGACACCCTTAAGTGATAAAATAATCCCGATGCTGAATGTGCATCACCCAAACAACTCTTCGGAAGGAACCAACAACAACATGATCCGCGAGGATCTTACGTTACGTCGTTCTGAAGGAACAAAACTGCGAAATGCAGGAAACACTTATTCATCACGCATTTAGAAGAAATGCCAAACACTGAAGTTAATTAAAAAGCGGTAAATCACTTGAAAAGTATTATTATCAAACCGATTTTCAGGTTAGAAATGGTTATGTTACGCTTAATAAAATTACCAGTCCACATTGAAAAATACAACAAACTTAAGGAATTCTTTCCTTTCTCAAACAATGACTACCAGTACAGATCCATCTACTTATTGTTTGTCCCAACACACTACCTACAAAGTTAGCACTTAATCGAACTCAACTACGTATAAAAATGAAAGAACGACAAAGATTGAAAATAAAAATAATATTACTGGCTGACGAATCGAAACCACATTCGCAGCTCAAGTCTCACACTAATACATTGAGTGTCAATATGCACACTATCAAAACGAAACGGACGTCAGAACGACAAAACAATTAAGTCCGTAAAATAAAATAAAATATCGAAGTCATTTAAACTAAACACGCATGGAGAATTACAGTAAAACATATAATCACCATCAGGTCGATATCCAATGTTGGGCAAACCTCATTCGCCGATAACGGTCCCATATCTTAGGGAGAACCTTCCAGCTGTTGGAGCTGCGCACAAGTTGGCCTCATTATTACCGATCTAACCCTCTTCATATTTCGTATTTTACTGTAGATGCTACCTTCGCCCAGGTCACTTCGCAAAAACAAAAAGAACATCTAATCTGAGACTTGAGTATGTACAGCTGACATCCCATACCTATCGTCGGGCTCACTTAAAATCTGTACATCCTAACACTAATCTCTATGTACACAATACCTTCCTAATTCTATCGTCGAGCGTGAACTAGGACGTCTCATCATCAGTATACTCCAAGGATAACATGTGACGTCCTAAATCTATTGTCGGGCGGAAAATGGGTCGTATTATGCTTCCCCTGGCATATCAGGCGAACTAGTAATTTCAAACAAACTCTGACATTTCAGTTGTAAACCTGGTCAGACGAATAACACACCACGGAACAACGTCTCTTACTATTAAACAAACGCAAGTCGGAAAATGCAGTAAGTCTCTATCTCGTTACAAAACGTGAGCTCGAAAATAAATATACGTGACGAACAATCCCCCAACTCAAACACGATCTCAGCATGCGCAATGAATAATAATTCCCAACACACGCCTACCATTTAGTGGAAGTTGTCCAAAAATAATAACCACCAACGCATTGGAAACCCTCAAATCGCCTACCGTCAATTCCAAATATTTATATCTATGACTATCCAGTGAAACGAAACTCAATAAATTTACACGGTCAAACAACGCCAACCGTGTATTCTAAATGCTCTTTTATCCTTGGAGTCACAATATCTTAATATTCATACTGACTTTACGTAACTAGTCACTTGACTTTTACTACCAAGATTTTTAATCTTTACTAGAATCGTCTTCACTTGGGATCTTACCAGAAATCTACAGTGCCTCACACAGTAGTCGTCTCAATTTTCGGATTGTTAGCGGAAAACACTACAGCCTGCCACAATACAGCCTGTCTCACAAATCCTTCCTCGGCAAACATAGCTTGTCTCAAAACTCATTCTCCTCACCTTATCCCAGCGGTATTACTTAAAATCCAGGCTCCCTTTCACCTTCAGTATTCCTATCACTCTCATCACCACATATATAAATTCTTCGCTCTCAATCCATTTTTCTAATATTTCCAAGACCCTTTTCACATTTCAATCCTCTGGTGAAAAACAATAACCATTACAAAATACACCTCTTTATTTTACTGTTACTACAACTTTCGGACCTCGAGAATACAAGAACACACCGCGATTTGCCGTATCATCGACATACACGATGTCACAAAATTTTACTGCCCATGAATAAAACATAACTCTATCGAATTTCAGTGGAATTTTCTAAATGCCTGCGATCCTTGTCAAACATATTTGTTAAATGCACTTTTAGCGTAGGAAAATTGTTATCCCGCGGTAGACATTATTATTATTATTATTATTATTATTATTATTATTATTAATTTCGACAAAAACTTCTGAATTCAAATGATATTTGAAATTAAGACATTCGCCATGACTACTTTACCATTATCGCTTTCCTAATTTTCCTCACTTTAGACAATATCTCATAGAACATTAACAGATTTAAACGTCGCATTTTACAGTTTCTTGACGTGAAATTTTACAAAGCTAAAATTTTCACATGCTGACCGAAATTATAACACTTCTCGCCTGATAATTACAAATATCAAGCCGACACACGTCTTGAAGAAAAAAATTGGTTGGGACAAACAAAAAAAAGTCTAACTACAATATAATACAAAATATAGACAGACGTGCATTGACGTCATCTCCAGTATTCTGGCTACATTTTGCCAGCTGACCTCGTGCTTAGCCGCACATTGGTACAAGGAACATCATCTTCTCAAACATATCTATCTTACAAATACTGCCTTTTCACACGTTATTAAATGACAACACAAATCACGCACTTTCTTCGTTATAATTTGTACAGCAAACCTCCTTCGTTCTGCAGTCAACTGCGACTGTCTCCCTTCTCCCCAGAGTCGGCTTTCAGTCACCCTAATACAACAGGTGTTCAACAGATAACGAAATCAGAACTACTCTGACTAGTTTCCCAACTCCCTTAACACTTTCCAACACACACGAGGTGATACAATAAAATCTGCTACGTACTTTAACAGACGCCTATGCTTTCACAGTTTGTCGGCGAATGTTCAGAAAATTTCTATCATCTTCCCTTTCTAACCGAAGATGTGGACCACAGCCACGAACATGTACTAAGTTATTTGTAGATCAATCTTATACAATTTTCTGCTGACGACGGGCGTAAGCTTCCGCTGCTTCAGAAACCAGACCGACACTGAGAAATATGCAGAGGGGGTTTCTTTTATAGTCTTAGGAGTGACGCTACTCACACCACTAAGCTTGATTACGTAATCTACTAATTTCGCGTCCAATAGACCGATTTTCATGAAACTTGTTCCAGAATTCCGGACAGACTTGTGATTTACTTAGATGTTGTAACGTCGTGCGTTAATTCGAACGTTATCATTCTTTACCCGATACCTCCATTTCTAACTCGAATTTGGGCTGCCTAATCAGATGAAATGGGGTCGCTCAGCGGATACCTCAGGGTTTTCAAATGCCAAGTAAGACATGCAATCTTACTTCAAGATACGCTTAACGTGAGTACGAAGAGATTAACAACTCACGGGTGACGCATATAGAAACTCATGACATATAGTAATAATCGTCAACCAATTTTTTTTTAATCGGAGTATTTAACTACGTGAGAACTGGTCATGACTAAATGGAGTACTTAATTAATCAAAAATTCTCTTAGCTAAGCGACTAACTTACCAACTAGGCTACAATGAAAGAACTCATGATACATGAAATTGTAGAAAATAAACAAGATATTTATTGATTAAATATTGGACTATTAAATTGGAATTTTATGCAAGGCATTACTTGACGTTTCATATTACAAGTGTGGATTGTGAGTCAGCGCTGGCTCGTAGAAAGAGGGTCAATCAGTTCCTTCGTGAAATAAAATTTGCGTATGTACATATTTACAATCGATCACTGGACATCTAAGGTCCATACTGCAGTTAAGTCATAGCTACAATACCAACACAATCAAGTTGTTATGAGAGCTCATTTGCATTAAGATTATTTAAACAAGTCTGAATTAAACACACGGTTAAGCTGAAATGTCTATAAAGTCCACTAATAAGCTCAAACTTGAAATTGAACCAAATTATAACTTTAAATTGCAGGACTAAACTATATATCACAGATATATTTAATCGCCAATCATATTAGAATTGAGCGTTGAGAACATTAAATAGTAAATCGTAGCTGATAAGTAAACTCGAATAAGTAAATCTAGATGCAAAAATTTAATTGCATAAATCCATATGAATAAATCCCTATTAATAAATCCGAACTCATGCTTTATTGCTACGTTCTCGTTGTGCATGGATAACTACTTACGAACTAAGGCATTTGTTCCTAGTGCCTGTTAAATTCGGCTCCTACTCTAACATTTCCCTAACTGTAGTTCGTTGAGAAAATGCAAGTTCAAACAGAGAATATGTTAATCTATTCATCTATCTAACTAAGTTCAACATAATCTTTGGCTGTCACACATGTCTTTTAGGCTCAATGTCCCTTTCCTTCGTTATATTCCATAACATTCTACTTCAATGCAAGCTATTTTATTCATACGCAGTTACAATGCAAGCGCTATGTCGCTGTATTCAGAAACATAATATCATATTTATCGGTGTCGTGAATGCATTTGGTCAAAACACAGCTATAAAACGTATCGTTGTATTCCGATATTCATTACAGCACATCTAAAGTTGACATACGATCCCGTCACAAGCATAATTCTACAATAGTAAATTCTGTTCATACCTTGGCTTAGGTCACTCCAGCGGTGTGGGCAATCTCACGTATACGAATCTAAAGAATGTAGTGTGGCACATCTTAAACTTCAGGCACTCAATGGCCCCTACGTAGTGCTTATAAACTTCTCATATCACTATATAACTCATACTTTTCCTCAAGTTAGCACAATTGCAACATTACTTCAACATCCATATAATATCTTAACATCGTAGCCTCAATATTAACTCGTCGCGTTCCCAAATACATGACCATATCAAACTACCACACTATGTTTCTTAAAACAACATTTTAAAGTTGCTATATCTCATAACCTATGACTGAGTTCAATGCCCTTATTGCGAATCAAAAATAATGCGTGATTCCATATGTTTATTTTACACCGCGCGCAACCAATCATGACGTCGACTTGTAGCATTACCAATACGAAATCTCTGTAATCTGCCAGTATGTCATTACTATCAGCTGTTTTCCAAACTTCTTTTTCAAACCTCACGCTACGTACGTGTATTTTGACTGATATACAATGACGTATATATCCAACATATTAGAATCTAATGCTGTATTGCTAAATCATGTAACTACGGACTTAAATATCTCACAGTTCGCTGGTAACATTCACTTGCATTTCTTATATATCGGTTTATATTTAGCCCATCGGCACATGCCTAAGGCACATGTGTAGGCAAACCAAAAATTATGCGATTAAATATTGTAAATGACTTAGCTCGCTCATGGTTGGTCCTGGTCCAGCTGTTCTGCCCCCCAAATGGATGTAGTTGGGTCTGCGGTTAGCTCATGGGTTGGACATCTGGTACATCATCTGCTTCCTCATCACGGGATTGCTGTCGGTTTCCCGTCGCCTTCCTCATCATGGCTCGGTCGTATGGTTTCCAGTCGCCTTCCTCATGATGCCTCGGTCGTATGGCTTCCCGTCGCCTTCCTCATCATGGCTCGGTCGTATAGCAAGATGCACTGGTTCCCAGCTTGGTCCATCATGTATATTTATCAATCAATCAATCAATACTGATCTGCATTTAGGGCAGTCGCCCAGGTGGCAGATTCCCTATCTGTTGCTTTCCTAGCCTTTTCCGAAATGATTTCAAAGAAATTGGAAATTTATTGAACATTTCCCTTGGTAAGTTATTCCAATCCCTAACTCCCCTTCCTATAAATGAATATTTGCCCCAGTTTGTCCTCTTGAATTCCAACTTTATCTTCATATCGTGATCTTTCCTACTTTTATAAACGCCATTCAAACCTATTCGTCTACTAATGTCATTCCACGCCATCTCTCCGCTGACAGCTCGGAACATACCACTTAGTCGAGCAGCTCTTCTTCTTTCTCTCAATTCTTCCCAACCCAAACATTGCAACATTTTTGTAACGCTACTCTTTTGTCGGAAATCACCCAGAACAAATCGAGCTGCTTTTCTTTGGATTTTGTCCAGTTCTTGAATCAGGTAATCCTGGTGAGGGTCCCATACACTGGAACCATACTCTAGTTGGGGTCTTACCAGAGACTTATATGCACTCTCATTTACATCCTTACTACAACCCCTAAACACCCTCATAACCATGTGTAGAGATCGGTACCCTTTATTTACAATCCCATTTATGTGATTACCCCAGTGAAGATCGTTCCTTATATTAACACCTAGATACTTACAATGATCCCCAAAAGGAACTTTCACCCCATCAAGGCAGTAATTAAAACTGAGAGGACTTTTCCTATTTGTGAAACTCACAACCTGACTTTTAGCCCCGTTTATCAACATACCATTGCCTGCTGTCCATCTCACAACATTTTCGAGGTCACGTTGCAGTTGCTCACAATCTTGTAACTTATTTATCACTCTATAGAGTTTATATACTCTCGCGGAAAGTTCGAGGCGTTTCAGGAATGAGAACACCCTCCCACAAAAACTTTATTGGCTAGGGTTAAGCAATATATCCCCTTTGAAGAAGATACACCTGATTGGTCATAAATTAATTAAAGAAATTCGGGATTGGCTAAATTCAAAACAAGGGGAAAGAAAGGGTTATACAGCCAACTAAAACAATAACAGAAAGAAATTTAACAAGGAACAAACTTTTGAAATAAAAATTTCTCCATGTGATTACCCCATTATTTATCACTCTATAGAGTTTATATACTCTCGCGGAAAGTTCGATGCGTTTCAGGAATGAGAACACCCTCCCACAAAAACTTTATTGGCTAGGGTTAAGCAATATATCCCCTTTGAAGAAGATACCCCAGTGAAGATCTTTCCTTATATTAACACCTAGATACTTACAATGATCCCCAAAAGGAACTTTCACCCCATCAAGGCAGTAATTAAAACTGAGAGGACTTTTCCTATTTGTGAAACTCACAACCTGACTTTTAGCCCCGTTTATCAACATACCATTGCCTGCTGTCCATCTCACAACATTTTCCACTCCTTTACTCATATCATTTATATATATAAGAAAACATAAAGGTCCGATAACACTGCCCTGAGGAACTCCCCTCTCAACTATTACAGGGTCAGACAAAGCTTCACCTACTCTAACTCTCTGAGATCTATTTTCTAGAAATATAGCAACCCATTCAGTCACTCTTTTGTCTAGTCCAATTGCACTCATTTTTGCCAGTAGTCTCCCATGATCCACCCTATCAAATGCTTTAGACATGTCAATCGCGATACAGTCCATTTGACCTCCAGAATCCAAGATATCTGCTATATCTTGCTGGAATCCTACAAGTTGAGCTTCAGTGGAATAACCTTTCCTAAAACCGAATTGCCTTCTATCGAACCAGTTATTAATTTCACAAACATGTCTAATATAATCAGAAAGAATGCCTTCCCAAAGCTTACATACAATGCATGTCAAACTTACTGGCCTGTAATTTTCAGCTTTATGTCTATCACCCTTTCCTTTATACACAGGGGCTACTATAGCAACTCTCCATTTATCTGGTATAGCTCCTTTGACCAAACAATAATCAGATATGGTACTACATTCCAACCCATTGTCTTTAGTATATCCCCAGAAATCTGATCAATTCCAGCCGCTTTTCTAGTTTTCAACTTTTGTATCTTATTGTAAATGTCATTGTTATTGTACCGGGTGGTACACCTCCACGTCGCTAATTCAAACTTTGCGCCAGTTGAAACTCCCCTACTGGAGGAAGTCTGAACTTTATCTAATGTGTTAATTTTCAAGTTTCTCAGAAGATGTCGCTACTTGGAAATTTTGAAGTTTCTGAACTGGGTCGTTTTCGACGTAATTTGTTTTGCCTGTAGTAAGAAGTGTGAACATTCTCTTCTAGAGGACACTACTGAAGAACTACAATGGTGCACCCTAGTGCGAAGTGAAAGAACTGTTTTTTTGGAGAAATTTTTATTTCAAAAGTTTGTTCCTTGTTAAATTTCTTTCTGTTATTGTTTTAGTTGGCTGTATAACCCTTTCTTTCCCCTTGTTTTGAATTTAGCCAATCCCGAATTTCTTTAATTAATTTATGACCAATCAGGTGTATCTTCTTCAAAGGGGATATATTGCTTAACCCTAGCCAATAAAGTTTTTGTGGGAGGGTGTTCTCATTCCTGAAACGCCTCGAACGTTCCGCGAGAGTATATAAACTGCTGATTTTTGGGTCTCCGCGCCACTTCAGTAACATCTATCAGTGTGTAAAGTACGAAGCAGGGGGCGGGAAGCGCCTCTTTCTTCGGGCAGCAGTTCAGCCACCAGGTAATGACCGTTTAATAACTTCTTTTCTTGCTAGCTCAGCAGTTTAACTCTCGGGGCGGGTCCGAAACCTTTTCCATGTAACCTTCCTTTAAAAATGTAAAGACACTCGGTGTCCATTCTTTCTGTGTTAACTACATATTGGGATAGAGAGTGCTTAACCCTCTCGAGCTCCCACTCATATTGCATTGAGGTTGCACCCGCTCTTGCAACGGTCAGTGCAAGATTATCCCGGTAGCTCATTAATTCTTCTCAGGGTATCCTTTTTCCGCCCATAAAATCTGAGATTTTATATGTAATTATTTAACGTGGTTTCGGAAGAGAAATTGGCCGCTGGGGTACTCGTGATGGGAGTATCAATATCCACGAGAATGACGACCGATATCTAGAAATCATCTCGCATTTCGTTTGTAAGAACTTGTCGATTGCTTACATCTAGAAAACTTAACAACTAACTTAACTCTAAACGTTACCAGAACAGAAATCATAACTCAGTCACATACTAAAGAAAATATATAAGATTATTTATTGACAAAAATTAATGTTCGAGATATAGTGAAATCTGGGTAGTATTAATTCCGTGTTATCTCATCATTTGAAAATAAGTTAGAGTCAGCGCTGGCTCATTTAAGATAAAATAGTGGAACTTAAAAAAAAATGCTAACATTCTCTCATTTATAAGTTCAAATTCCAATAAATACACATGTGAACCTTCGTAGCCATGTTCCGAAAGTATTACATTTTTTTAAAATAATATTTGCGATCATTGAGCATTCAAGGAATCAAATAAAATTTTCATATTGTAAATACTGCTCTGTTAATTATTAAAGTTATCCTCACAACATATGAGACATGTTTCCCAAGTATACACTTTCGCGTGTATTAAATTGTGGCAGTGTTCACCGACCTTCCATTCATAAGTTAAAGTCTTTCATAGGTTTGAACTCCGAGCGTTAGGTAATATCTTTCTAGTGTGAACAAGTAACGACTTACGAGCTAAAGCAATACCACCCTCGTGCCTACGATATCTGGCTCCTAACTAACCATTGTAATATTCTTCATTTTTATATACTGAGTTAAAATCATATTTATCTGAGTAGAAATAAAAAAAATCTAACTAACTCTTCGAATAGTTTCTAATCTACACACTCATCTATTAGTGGCTCAATGTACTCTTATGATCTGCACTGTCTCAATATTTCATTTATATACGTGCTACTGAACGTGTATGGATAGTATAGAATGCAGGTATTTCATATCAACCTGTAAGATCACCGCTCCACGAAATACTAGATATAATCACATTTCAATACACTACCGTCGATACTTTAACATCCTATCGGCTTCCATTTAGCCGCATGCATATAGCCATAACTCCGAAACCATATGCTAAATATTCAAGAATTGCTTAGCAAAATACGCAGTCAATAACCTCTATTTTTAATAACAGTAATATGAATTCATATGCCCTCTTTCTCTGACGAAAGGAATACTTAATTTGTCAATGATCATCGTATTGCGCAGGTAATTCGTGACGTAAACTATACTCAGGTAAAACGAGATTAATCGAACCTTTACTAGTTACTTAGACTCATTGATTCTAGCTCTACTCAAATAACATACCTTTCTCTTATCGGATATTATTTCCACTGTCGATGTGCTAGTGCAGTATCCAGTATATGTCATATTGTCATTCTAATTCATCACTTCCATCTAATTTTAAAATCTTAAGTATTTCACACATTACTTATATTACACACGCGTTCTTAATTATTTCATAAATCACCAAACTCTCAGCACATGCCAAAATAGATTGAGGGTGCAGATTGCAAGAAACTACTCTACTATAGAAAAGTATGGACTTAGCTCGTCAGTTGCTACATCTGGTCTGGTGGTTGCTCCGTCCTTCACTTGCTGCTAGACCCTCAGATTGGAACTGGATCTCTGTCTGAACTGGACATTCGCGGTCATCTGCTGGTTACATAGCTCGTCAGACCACTTCGTATCATCCGGTCTTTCGGCTGGCCGATACTCATCCAACGTCATCATCTCCACTGGTTGGTTTGTCCAATAATCTCCGCCTGGTCATCTGATTCGACGGTACATATCCCCAGTTCGGTCCATCTTGATGAATTAGCAGACAGTCATCATCATGTATCTGTTGGCAATGAAAAGAATTCCCTGTGCGCAGTAAATTAGTCATGATATTCTGCATTTTCTGTTATTTAAAATAATCGTTAAAGTTTTTCTTTCTGTAAAAAGTTTTCTCCGTAAATAATTATTATTTTTTTTACTGCTACGGTAGTTATACTCTTCTCGTGTGTAGTTATTAAATATTTCACAATGGTGAATTCCGATTCTTTCGATCGTTACGTTGCTACTTGATATTCCAAATCCGTCGTATATCACCAAAATTTATATATTTTTATTTTTTTCTCGGCTCATCTACTGGCATACAGCGATGAATACTTTAATTATATGCTGTCGCGAATATATATAATTAATATTCTTCTTCAGTAGGCAAATCTATTCTTGGAATATGTAGATCTGCTCGCATCTGCCTCTTGTCTACATGAAAGTAATTTTTTAGAGTCTCGTTAAACACTTCACCCGCTGCTATATTTTTTTAAAAACAATTCAAATGAGCCTCTACTGTTCTCCAGTGTCTTCGAAACCTATCCTTTCCGTGACGTACATAGCCTCCTATACGTTGCATTGATACGAAGTTCATTGCCTTAGTAGATCGCATGGGCCATACCTTCCTACGCCGCCATTTTGTTGTTGGTCTACGAGATGCGAACGGGCACATTTAATCCCCCTGGCATGAAGAAAATATATTGGTCACGATATATTTTCTCATTGTTAACTTGAATCTCAAATGTGACTTTGCATCTCGTATATTCTCTGCCATTGCGATATTATCTATTCGATTATCGAATATCAGCAGATTGATATCGATTACGTCCTAGTTGCATTAATTTGTTTACATGTCCCGTAACCATGTATTTGGCAACTGCTTTTTCTTCATTCTAGTGGTCGTAATAAAGATATTTATCCCTTCCTCTTTGCGCATTTCACAATGGTAGGTCATTTAATGGCTTTAGACTTTCTTATCTCTTAAGTTCTTATTACATTTGCTGATTCTCTTGGAAGTACAACTTGATATTGCATGCATTATGTACGTTACGATATTTGCCATTTAAACTTGCTATTTCGTACGCATTATTCCCAAGTACGCGTTCGATTCTGTAGGGACCATTGTATAACGGCAGAAATTTAGCACATATTTTTGCTGGTGCATTTGATATTGTGCCGTTTCACAATTCTTTATAAGAGCTAGAGCAACAAAGATGGAGTCTCTGCGGTCAAAATCTCGAATAAAATACATTTAACGTCAGTACGGGCCAAATTATAAGTCTTTTCGTCAGTCGGTTACAGTAATAGCCGCGTTTAGAAGGCGCAGAAAAAAATGACAGATGGACATTTTTTGAAACCATTATTCAAGAAAAAAAGATGCTCATCTTTGACTATCTAATCTGACTTCGGTGTATTAACAGGACGAAAAACTCATTTTAAAGGAATTATTCAGCGGAGCGATATATTGGAGATTTGGAAACGAAGATTAGTTCCCGACTACACTCTATTTGGCAGAGATCAAGATTTAAACGCCGCGCGAGAGATTTAATACAAGAAACAATAAGAGATAAGATATACTACTGTGGAACTACGTCACGCAGTGACGCAAGCCCTTGATGAAATTTGCCCGACACCGGTTAACATTGAAAGACACTTACGGACCAGTAAATTAAATGCATTTAGGCTGATAAAAGACGGCGGAAAAAAATTTATTTTCGAATCAGAATATACTGAATATAAGTCTTAGACAATTCTGGACTATTTATTGATCTAACTGTTTTCCAGTAAAAACCTGTACAATCTGAGCAACGCAAGAACTATAGTACTTGGAAAATGTCAGCAATGAGTCAAACATTCTATCATTGTTCTGTTCCATACGCACGAGTCTTCATCATGGGTCTGTAAGGAAGCAAGGCGATGCTGCTTGGATTCTGACGAGGCGAGACGATGTTGGCTATCCCGGATGACCAGTGAGCGATGATGAGAAGCCACGATGTACCCAACCACTTGTGGAGGAACCAGATGACCAGTTCATAGTCTCAGATGACCGGAGAGGAGGAAACGCCGAGACCATCTTGAGCAAAGTTAAGTCCAATGTCCAAGTCGTTTTCGTAAGTAAGAAGATATTGTTTTCTTTATTTTGCTTAGTAATATTTATTGGTGCGAACACAGTGCGTAAACAAACATCTAGCTAAATTGATTGGAAGTAGGTATTCATCCGTACGAAACGTCAATTCCATTTGTAGGCGTGGTCACCAAGTGATGTTCGTTCGTAATGTTTTCCAGAGACATGCGTGAAGAGATCGCTAAAACTATTATTATTATTATTATCAGTGATGTGTAAGAATGAAGTAGGCATTTATATCTGCGTGTTATAAACTTAAGCAACGTCAAATTGTACGAGATCAGGTATAGGATTTGTGTTATGAAGGAATGGCTGTAGACTATTCCAAGTTACGTTAAATTTGGCACTATGACTGTAGCAAATAAAGTAGGCATTTTTGTAATGTCGCGGCACGTTCATGTGCAAGCCAAGGTAATGAATTACGTGATAAAGTGATAGTGTGGTTATATGAAATAAGAGTAATAATTATCGCGTCATGAATATGATATAGAGTTGTTGATGATGTATAATGGTTGTAGTTATTGTTTCTTCGAGAGAGAGTCATAGTTGCATGAAATAAGGTCTCGTGATTTCAAATGTTATAATTGAGAAGATCACTGATTTCTCGCCATTTCCACGCAATGATTTTTAGCCTACGCATTTTATCTAGCTCAGGACATGATCTCAGGACGTCAAGTGCAATGTTTCTTTTATCCATATTAAGTTACTTGGAGCAGCAAATGTTTACTCTGGATAGTTTGGAGCCTTCACTGATTCGCTTAGGGAGATCTCGAGAACTCACTGAATAATTACACTTCTGTATGAATTTCAATCTATAGGCCGATCGCTGGTGACCTAGGGTTTCGAAGGAGAATCATTTTCTTTTAGCTGGAGATATTGTCATCCGATTAAGTAGATTTTCCGTTGGTAGCATGTGTTATTATAACCTTGTAGAACCAGAGTGATGACGTTTCTTGCCATTTCGTACGCACGTAGTCTATGTCAATAAGATAAGGTCATATTACCTTACATTCATGAATTAAATCTTGCGAAGATGTTACTTATTGGATGATTACGACTTACAATGGACGTAGCTTAGCTCATGATGTGTAACATAAGGAAATATGAGTGTCTAAAAAAGCAACTAAATAGGCAGAGAGCAATATTTAAGACGTAAAACGTATATGTGTGTACTTGTCAGAACAACGCAAGAAGAGTTTAGAATATCCTCATTGATAGTCTTAAAGCTACGGACAGTCAATCAGTCAGTTGAATTTTAAGTACTGTGATAGTTTTTTTTTTTTGAATAAATATCAAGTATTAGTTAACATAATCTGATGAGATGTCCAAGGACGGTTGACTTAAACAAATAGAACTCCATTTCTTGACTGAAGAATGGCTCAGAAAGTCCACATGTGTTTCTTTATTTCTCAAAATAATACAACTAGAAGGACTATAAATAATAGTTGATAAGAGTTTTCTTTTCTTTTCTGTGGATGCATCCTATATTTTTAATGTAAATAATTTTCATGTTTTATTTTCTTGCCAAGAAGGCACTTGTAAATACTAGTAGCTGTATCCAATTTAATTTATTTAATCATCACCCGACTCGCTAGGTGAATTGAAAGAGAAGGATAGGGCAGTTTATTTTTAAGAATCTTCCCACATGTGTCATGTCATTTACAATATTAATTGATGATTTCGGAGATGAATGAGTACTAAGAAAGGAAGCTATTTAAGCCGAGAAGACATTCAATCACATAGGGTGAAGTGAAAAGACGTGATTTTTCCAACGTTATCGACGGGTATGGATTACTAGGTCGACGATGAGTCAGTCAATGCTAAGGCTACTTCATTAGTAAAATTTTGAACTAATTGCTTGAATATCTGATTTAATATTTAAATAAATTTTGAATGGTGAAACCTAAAAAAACTCTTTCTCTGTGTTCTTAGCATAAGGGTTAGTTGTAAGATTGTAGTAGTAACGATCGACGACGATTTTCTTAAGAATTAATGAGAATGGTACCTAGCTAAATACGAGTAAGAGACGTCTTTCTGCGTTAGTTAGGGAATACCGTTGTTTGACCTGGTCGTTTTTCCGTTGCGGAACTCACACCCGTAGAACTCAGTCACCCGATTTATTGAAGTTAGAGCTAGTCTGGATCTCTTGTGTCCTTGCCTGGACGCGGGAACGGCGCAAGTAGAAAATGTCGCCCATACGTGAGGCAATTCGAGAAAGACACCGTGGTCAAGAACCGTTGGTCGCCATAGAAAATGGCACCTCAACGTGATGCGAATGGAGGAAAACGCCATGGGAACTGTTGGTTGCAAACCAAACAGAATTTCTTTTTGAGATACTCATGTATGTGGAAATTCAAGAGAAAGTCGTCGTGGGAAGTCAAGAGAAAGAATACGACACAGAACTGTGAAGAGGTCGATTCCCATATGTAACAATAAGAATGAGGAAAACATCGGGAAACTTAGTAAGAAGATGACAGAGATGATAGTCGAATGACGGGTCTTCAGTGCAATATTAGAGTAAAATGGGAGAATTTACTCAAGAGAAGTGGGTGAGACGAAGGAGATATTTTAGAAACAAATGGATGAGGAATTATTGATGATAACAGCAGATTGATTGCATGGAAATGGAAATGTTGTACGGTAATTTCTTTACTGGACTGTTAGGCGTTATTATCTTATGGGATCGAAGTTGACACAGCAAGATATTAGACTGTGAGAACAAGTAGATGCCCAGTATAGATAATGGAACAGGAGAAAGAAGAAATGGATGGTTGCTCTGAAGAGGATGACAGAAAATAGTTGGTAGCAGTCAGAACTAGGAAAGAAGGATAAATTACTGCTAATATGTCAATTTAATTAGATGTAACTTAGATATAAGAGATAGATTGTAAGAGGTTATTTGAGTTATTTTCAGTTAAGAATTGGAGTCATAAGTACATGAACAAGTACCTCATATTTCCTAGTGTGATTGGGTCAACATCGTGAGCTGAATCAGATCCAAGTAGTCTAGCCTGCCTGTGTATTTGCTGAATATATATATTGGTGATTGGAGTAGTGGGAGAGACATTGTTGGAGAACTTGAGTTGTGGAGAATTTAGGTAAAACCATAGAGTTTATTAGGATTTTTAGAATTTAGAATACTAATTGAATATCGATATGACGACGTTAAGCCATTTGAAAGCTCAATTTGAGGAGTATCAAAGGGAACAACGAGAAGAACAAGAACAGTATCGGAAAGACCAAGAAGAGAAACAAGAGAAATATCAAAAAGAGCAGGAAGAGAAAGAAAGAAGACAGAAAGAAGAGCGCCAGGGATTGTTGCAGGCTATAAAGGAAATGATGGAAGAAAACAGAAAGCGCGATGAAGAAGCTAAAAAAGAGAGATTAGAAGAGAATAGAAAGCGTGATGAAGAAGCTAGAAAGCGCGATGAAGAAGCTAGAAAGGAGAGGTTGGAAGAGAACAGGAAGCGCGATGAAGAAGCTAGAATGCGTGATGAAAAACGCGAGGAAGAAGCTAGAAGACGCGACGAGGAAGCTAAGAAAGAGAGGCAGGAAGAGATGAGAAAGCAGGAAGAGACGTTGAAGAAGATGATGGAAGAAATGAATAAGAAGCAGATGGAAGAAATGGCTAAGAAGCAGGAAGAAGAGAAGAATAAAGAGAGACAAGAACGAGAGGAGAAGGAGAAGAAGCAGGAAGAAGAGAGGAAGAAAGAGAAGCAAGAGCAAGAGGAACGATACCAAAGATTTAGGGAGAGACAGGAAGAAAGACATAGAGAAATGATGGAGGAAATAAGGAGAGGTCAGCAAGAACAAAAAGAAGAAATGAATAAATATCAGGAGAAGATGGAGGAGATGAAAGAAGAGATCAAGAACAATATAGATGAATGGAAAGCTGAAATTAGTGAAAGTATGGAGGAGAAGAACCGAGAGATACGAGAAGAAATAAACGAAATTAGGAGAGAGATGACAGGGAACAGTAACTATCTCCAATCTTTAAAAGAGAATGTAATAAAGGATCTATCAGATAATATGGAAAGGTTAAACCTAGATTCCCAAGAAAAGTGGAGATTATGTGAGGAAAGTATAGGAAAACTAGGTGAGGACGTGCTAACCACGAGTACAAGTCTGGAAAAGAAGTACGACCAGGCTGCAAACCAAATTGGAAGCAGAATAACGGAGATAAGAGAGGAAATAGAACAACATAAGGATGAATTAAACCAAAGAATAACGAAATCTGAAGAAGGGCTTAGGCAAATGCAAGCTCAGTTACAAGAAATTCGAGAGGAAGGAACAGGAAAGACTGTTATGATGTCTAGTAGCGAGCGGAACAGAGGAGTTGAGTTTCAAATAAATGAGAGAGAAGTGACACCCATACCGGCCACACGTTCTAACCACAGTATGGGGGAGACAAATGTGGATAACGGAAACAGTGGTTATCCTACGATTATTAATGTCATAAAGACCTTCGATGATAGACCGAAGCACTTTAATAATTCCACCAGTATTTCGCCCAAACGTTTCCTTAGGGAAATGGAGGATTACTTCAAGGAACATGGCATCGCTGAGGAGAAGAAATTGAAAATAGTGGAAAAGCATTTAGATGCTAATCCAAGCTTATGGTTCCAAGCATTTAAATATACTTTCCATGAGTATAGTGACTTTAAAACGGCGTTCTTACAGAAATTTTGGAGTCCGGAGTTGCAGCAGAATTTACGCTTAGAGTTGTACTCTCGCAAGTATGCTACGAACGGTCAAACAGGGTTTAGTGATTATTTCGCTTTCCAGTTTCATCGTTTTCAAGACCTTGATTCGCCACCCAGTGAGCTTGAAGCGATCAAGACGATACAACGACAATTTCCTTCCGATATACAAAGGTTACTGGCTACTGCTAACCCAACTACGGCAGTGCAAATGGAAACGACACTCAGACAGATCGATATGACTACAGCACCACACCCTCAAAGAATGATTAGGAACGCTTACAGTGAAGAAACGGTTAATGTGCTCACACAAGAAAACGTCGATGGAAATACCCCTGAAGAAAGAGTAAAAATGAACAGGAAGAGACAATGGGGAAACCAGGAGAATGGAAGGAGAGATGAAGAAAGATGCTATTGCAGGAAAGGGTCCTACAACCAAGAAGCATATAGGGAAAATAGAGCTTATAGACCCAACATGCGGTACAGGAACCCGTACAGAGAAAATAGAGGAAGAAATAATTTTAGAGGAAGATATGGTTACGGAAGAAGAAATACGAGAGATAACCAAGGAAGGGAAACTTATAATCGGAGACCTACACGCGATGTAAATGAGGACCGAAACGAAAAGATCAAGTGGGAAAAAGCAATTAGAGAACAGGACGTCAACGCTGATGTAGAGGGAGCGGAGAGTCTGGAATTGCAAAGGTACAAAAGGAAGAAACAGGAAGAACAGATCCTCGATCCGAACGCGAGAGAATTCGAATGTAGAAGAGAAAGTGAAAAGATAACAAGCAAAAAAAAACGCCGATTTTGAATTAGAAGGTGAGGTTGAGAATATAAAGAACGCATTGGATTCCAAAATTTATAGTTATTTCATAACCCAGGTGGATTCGTGGGAAATCGATTCGGAAGAACTGATGAAGGATTTGACAGTACATCACATAAAGAGAAAGTATGAATTGCCTATTATCGTAGCAAGAGTTGGAGAGATGAAAGTACGTTGTTTAGTTGATTCTGGGGCTAGCATCAGTGTGCTTTCGAAGGAATTATTCCAAGATATGAGTAGAAGAATGAAATTATTAACCATCCCAGTTTCGAAAATTAAAATAAGAGGGATAATTCCAGATAAAACAGTGGAATGCAATATACAAACATATTTGGAAATAAATATTGGAAACCGGCATTTTGAGCATCCATTCATAGTCATGAACAAGATTAAATATAATATTATACTAGGAATAGACTTCATGACGGTAACTGGAATGACGATCGATATGGAGAAACAAGAAATAAGGTTCCCTATATCTGACGAACACACCAGGGAAAAACAAGAACGGATTAAGATCAATGACAACATTAGGATCATAGATAACAAGGAGGTATCGGGAGAAGAAAACGTACCATCGGAAGAGCATCCGAACTTTCACTTAGAGGAAGGAGAGATATCTCTAGCGGACGAAAACATTGTTGCGAGCATAGAAAGGGTAATGGCTATGGAGGAGGAAGAAGACATGCCGAACATAGCGGAAGCAGTGGCGAATGCTAAAACTTCCACAGTCGAAAAATCAAAACTTCATGGAATCTTACAGGAATACTCGGATTTATTTAAGAATAAACCAGGACAGATTCCAAATTTTAAATATAAATTAATAGTGAACGATTGGACGCCCTATAAAGGCAAACTCTATGGAATTCCGGAGAAACACTTCCCAGAAGTGAAGAAGATCATAAAGGAAATGGAAGACGATGGCATTATAATGAAGACATCAAGTCCGTATTTGAATCCCTTGGTAATTGTCGTAAAAAGCAACGGGAAACTCCGTTTGTGCCTTGACGCTCGTTTTTTGAACGGTCGATTGATTCCAGAGTATAATCAAACTCCAAAAATAAAGGATATTATTCAGAAATTCCGTGACATGAGGTATTTTTCAACCATGGACTTTACATCCTCATATCATCACATCGTTCTGGAGGAAAAATCCCGATTATTAACAGGATTTATGTTTGATAATCAGACATATATCTACTGTCGTCTCCCATTCGGATTAAGAAATAGTTGTGCTGTTTTGGTGAGAGCATTAGACAGAAATTTAACGCCGGAAGTAAAGGAGTTTTTAACTTACTATGTGGACGATCTAATTCTCGCAACTAAAACATTTACGGAGCATTGTGACAAGCTCGAGAAGTTGTTTCGAAACTTAAGAGCCACGGGATTTAAGATCAACCTTTCGAAATCGAAATTCTGTCAAGAAGAGGTCCTATTCGTCGGTCACATGATAGACGGTACAGGAGTACGGCCTAACCCAGTTAAGATCCAAGCCATATGCGATTTTCCCCGACCGAAGCGTATAAAGCACGTCAGACAGTTTCTTGGGATGGCGCAGTTTTTCTCTAACCATTGTCAAGGATATACCCAGACCGCCGCGCCTTTGCAGGATTTGTTAAAGATCAACAACAGGTGGAAATGGGATGAAAAGGCAGAAAGAGCATTCCAAGAACTAAAGACCTTGTTAACAAAAAGCATTAAATTAGGCTATCCTAACTATGAAAAAGAATTTATAATACAGTCAGACGCATCTAATGTTGGCATCGGAGCTTGTTTATACCAAGAAGAAGAAGGAACACCTCCCAAAAGGATATATCTAGCATTCACTAGCCGAAAATTAAGGAGCCACGAGGTTAACTATACTACGACAGAACAGGAGCTATTAGCAATCGTTTACGCCTTACAGCAATGGAGAAAAACTATTTATGGATACCCAATAACGGTCAGATCAGACCATAAGGCATTAACATTTGGACTGAAAGCTGCAATGACTAATGAGCGGATAACAAGGTGGATGTTGTTCACGCAGCAGTTCCAGATAAAAATAGAGTATTGTAAGGGAAAAGAAAACATCCTTGCTGACGCCCTAAGTCGTAACCCGGTGGAGAAAGAGGAAGTAATTCATAGAATTGAATTGGTCCCGGACGATGAAGAAACATTAGAGAAACTACAGAACCTAGTACACTTGCAGCGTCAAGACGAAAGGTTGAAACAAATCATAGATAAATTGGAAGATAGAAATTGTGAAAGTGAAACAAAATTGAGAATTACGAAAATCTACAGCTTAGAGCAAGGCATACTAATGGCTAGATCAGGTAAAGGTCATAAGAGGATACGTATAGTACTACCTTCGATGTTATACAAGGAAGTAATCTGGCACATACACAGAATTACAGGTCACGGTGGCGTGGAAAAGGTAACACAAGTAATACTCGAAAAATTTACTTGGAAAGGTATTCGAAGAACGGTGAGGAATACCGTGAGAACATGCGACATATGCCAAAAGGTTAAACATGGCAGTGGTACAGTAAGACACGAACCTAGAGCTATACTACCTCATAAAGCTCGAGAACTATATGCAATAGATATCTTTGGTAGACTCCCAACTGCCAGAAGGGGACACAAGTACATAGTTGTAGTGATGGATGTGTTCTCTAAATATGTGTCGTTGCAACCAATTCAACGCGCCAACACAAAGCAGGTATTACAACGTCTAATCAAAAACACCTTACCTAACATGGGAAAGCCTGAGAAATTACTGTCAGACAGAGGGACACAATTTACGTCGCTTCAATTCAGAGAAACCATGGAAGAGTTAGGAATTAAACACATTCTTTGCTCGGTGAGACATCCAGCGTCCAATCCTGTTGAAAGATGCATGAAAGAAATAGCGAAATTCTGTCGAATCTATTGTCCAAACCAACACTGGAAGTGGTTAGAGGTAATAGGAATAATAGAAGACAGCATGAATAACACAATACATGAATCCAGCGGACAGATACCTAAAATCATTCATCATAGTATTAAACCTGAAAGACCTTGGGACGCAATTGTTCACCTACCTGCTGAACCTGACTTAGATATCGACGAAATTAACAAACTGGTTCGCGAGAGGCTGTACAGACAAGCACAGAGAAGGTTAAGGAGGGTACAGCATAAGAAATTCAAACCTGAGTTGAAGAAAGGCGACCTGGTGTTAATAAAGAAACCCGCAATTTCCAGTGTAACGAACAAAGTCTTTGCGAAATTCCTGCATTTATTTGAAGGACCATTTAGGATTAACCGTTCATTCAGAAATAATGCATACGAAATTCACGACTTAAATGGAAACAGTAAAGGAGTACATAACAGTGCAAACATCAAGTTATATTTCAAAGAATAGGAAAGGGGCAAACCATCTCAAGTGATGACGAGTCAAAGAAGTACAGATTGAAGCCACTTACAGCATGAATAAACAAATTGTTCCAAAGAAAGGAGTAATAATGCAAGAAGAGAACTCATAAAGAATAGTGAAAAGTCCCATTATAAAAAGGAAGACGAATATAATAAATATATAGCAAGCCATATATTTATTTCAACGTAGGGGAAGTTAATGTGCCGTTTCACAATTCTTTATAAGAGCTAGAGCAACAAAGATGGAGTCTCTGCGGTCAAAATCTCGAATAAAATACATTTAACGTCAGTACGGGCCAAATTATAAGTCTTTTCGTCAGTCGGTTACAGTAATAGCCGCGTTTAGAAGGCGCAGAAAAAAATGACAGATGGACATTTTTTGAAACCATTATTCAAGAAAAAAAGATGCTCATCTTTGACTATCTAATCTGACTTCGGTGTATTAACAGGACGAAAAACTCATTTTAAAGGAATTATTCAGCGGAGCGATATATTGGAGATTTGGAAACGAAGATTAGTTCCCGACTACACTCTATTTGGCAGAGATCAAGATTTAAACGCCGCGCGAGAGATTTAATACAAGAAACAATAAGAGATAAGATATACTACTGTGGAACTACGTCACGCAGTGACGCAAGCCCTTGATGAAATTTGCCCGACACCGGTTAACATTGAAAGACACTTACGGACCAGTAAATTAAATGCATTTAGGCTGATAAAAGACGGCGGAAAAAAATTTATTTTCGAATCAGAATATACTGAATATAAGTCTTAGACAATTCTGGACTATTTATTGATCTAACTGTTTTCCAGTAAAAACCTGTACAATCTGAGCAACGCAAGAACTATAGTACTTGGAAAATGTCAGCAATGAGTCAAACATTCTATCATTGTTCTGTTCCATACGCACGAGTCTTCATCATGGGTCTGTAAGGAAGCAAGGCGATGCTGCTTGGATTCTGACGAGGCGAGACGATGTTGGCTATCCCGGATGACCAGTGAGCGATGATGAGAAGCCACGATGTACCCAACCACTTGTGGAGGAACCAGATGACCAGTTCATAGTCTCAGATGACCGGAGAGGAGGAAACGCCGAGACCATCTTGAGCAAAGTTAAGTCCAATGTCCAAGTCGTTTTCGTAAGTAAGAAGATATTGTTTTCTTTATTTTGCTTAGTAATATTTATTGGTGCGAACACAGTGCGTAAACAAACATCTAGCTAAATTGATTGGAAGTAGGTATTCATCCGTACGAAACGTCAATTCCATTTGTAGGCGTGGTCACCAAGTGATGTTCGTTCGTAATGTTTTCCAGAGACATGCGTGAAGAGATCGCTAAAACTATTATTATTATTATTATCAGTGATGTGTAAGAATGAAGTAGGCATTTATATCTGCGTGTTATAAACTTAAGCAACGTCAAATTGTACGAGATCAGGTATAGGATTTGTGTTATGAAGGAATGGCTGTAGACTATTCCAAGTTACGTTAAATTTGGCACTATGACTGTAGCAAATAAAGTAGGCATTTTTGTAATGTCGCGGCACGTTCATGTGCAAGCCAAGGTAATGAATTACGTGATAAAGTGATAGTGTGGTTATATGAAATAAGAGTAATAATTATCGCGTCATGAATATGATATAGAGTTGTTGATGATGTATAATGGTTGTAGTTATTGTTTCTTCGAGAGAGAGTCATAGTTGCATGAAATAAGGTCTCGTGATTTCAAATGTTATAATTGAGAAGATCACTGATTTCTCGCCATTTCCACGCAATGATTTTTAGCCTACGCATTTTATCTAGCTCAGGACATGATCTCAGGACGTCAAGTGCAATGTTTCTTTTATCCATATTAAGTTACTTGGAGCAGCAAATGTTTACTCTGGATAGTTTGGAGCCTTCACTGATTCGCTTAGGGAGATCTCGAGAACTCACTGAATAATTACACTTCTGTATGAATTTCAATCTATAGGCCGATCGCTGGTGACCTAGGGTTTCGAAGGAGAATCATTTTCTTTTAGCTGGAGATATTGTCATCCGATTAAGTAGATTTTCCGTTGGTAGCATGTGTTATTATAACCTTGTAGAACCAGAGTGATGACGTTTCTTGCCATTTCGTACGCACGTAGTCTATGTCAATAAGATAAGGTCATATTACCTTACATTCATGAATTAAATCTTGCGAAGATGTTACTTATTGGATGATTACGACTTACAATGGACGTAGCTTAGCTCATGATGTGTAACATAAGGAAATATGAGTGTCTAAAAAAGCAACTAAATAGGCAGAGAGCAATATTTAAGACGTAAAACGTATATGTGTGTACTTGTCAGAACAACGCAAGAAGAGTTTAGAATATCCTCATTGATAGTCTTAAAGCTACGGACAGTCAATCAGTCAGTTGAATTTTAAGTACTGTGATAGTTTTTTTTTTTTGAATAAATATCAAGTATTAGTTAACATAATCTGATGAGATGTCCAAGGACGGTTGACTTAAACAAATAGAACTCCATTTCTTGACTGAAGAATGGCTCAGAAAGTCCACATGTGTTTCTTTATTTCTCAAAATAATACAACTAGAAGGACTATAAATAATAGTTGATAAGAGTTTTCTTTTCTTTTCTGTGGATGCATCCTATATTTTTAATGTAAATAATTTTCATGTTTTATTTTCTTGCCAAGAAGGCACTTGTAAATACTAGTAGCTGTATCCAATTTAATTTATTTAATCATCACCCGACTCGCTAGGTGAATTGAAAGAGAAGGATAGGGCAGTTTATTTTTAAGAATCTTCCCACATGTGTCATGTCATTTACAATATTAATTGATGATTTCGGAGATGAATGAGTACTAAGAAAGGAAGCTATTTAAGCCGAGAAGACATTCAATCACATAGGGTGAAGTGAAAAGACGTGATTTTTCCAACGTTATCGACGGGTATGGATTACTAGGTCGACGATGAGTCAGTCAATGCTAAGGCTACTTCATTAGTAAAATTTTGAACTAATTGCTTGAATATCTGATTTAATATTTAAATAAATTTTGAATGGTGAAACCTAAAAAAACTCTTTCTCTGTGTTCTTAGCATAAGGGTTAGTTGTAAGATTGTAGTAGTAACGATCGACGACGATTTTCTTAAGAATTAATGAGAATGGTACCTAGCTAAATACGAGTAAGAGACGTCTTTCTGCGTTAGTTAGGGAATACCGTTGTTTGACCTGGTCGTTTTTCCGTTGCGGAACTCACACCCGTAGAACTCAGTCACCCGATTTATTGAAGTTAGAGCTAGTCTGGATCTCTTGTGTCCTTGCCTGGACGCGGGAACGGCGCAATATTGGTGCAGTCTTAACCAGAACTAGATCTCCTTGTTTGAAATGTGGATGGAACTTCTTATTCCGTAGTCTTCTTAACCGTTTTTGAGACTGATCCTTGAGTCTCTGTTGGATCTTTAGATTTATTTCTTGAGGATCTCTCTTTTTCTCTAGCTGCATAGTGAAAATGCTGTCCCATGTTCTCTGTGGGTGAACATTTTTATGGGCTACGCTAGGAATTTGGGCTATTGATTGATTAACCGTGTTGTTTAAACTTTCAGCTATGATATCTAGCATATCTATCCATTTCCAATGTTGTTGACTACAATATATTCTCCCGAATTTAGCGATCTCCTTCATATATCTCTCTACGGGATTAGCTGCTGGATGACGAACTGAGCATAACGTATGCTTGATGCCCTCATTTCTTATTCGTTCGTGGAACATAACTGAAGTAAATTGTGTTCCTTTATCAGTAAGGATCCTCTCAGGTTTTCCCATTTCAGGAAATGTCTTATTAATGAGGCCGTGTAAAACTTGTTTAGTATTGGCTCTCTGTATGGCTTGCAATGAAATATATTTAGAGAATATGTCGATAACCACTAGTATATATTTCTTTCCCTTCCTAGCAGTGGGCAACTTTCCAAAAATATCTATTGCATAAATTTCCTGAGCTCTAGATGGTATAATTGGGATCGGTTTATGTCCGCATGTGTAATTGTTATGCTTTACTCTCTGACACACATCGCATGTTTTTGCTATGTTTCTTACTGATCTTCGTAATCCATTCCACGTGAATTTCTCCATTATCGTCCCTATAACCTTGTCTATACCAGCATGTCCTGTCATCTTATGAGTATGCCAGATTAATTCTCTTTGTAGCTCTTCCGGTATTACAATTCTTTTGCTGTTACTGAACTTGTCCACTACTTCCAATAGTATTCCGTCTACGATTTCATATTTCTTTGTGAGTTCTGGCGTTGATTCCCTGTTAACCAAATTATCGATGATGATCTTTAATTTCTGGTCAGATTCTTGAAATTCTCTCAGATTCTCTAACTTTCTTAGTAGTTGTTCGTCTTGAGTATCCAGTTCGATTGCTAGCACATGTTCTTCACCTTCATGTGGGTTTCTACTTAACGCATCAGCTAAGATGTTTTCCTTTCCACTGCAATGTTCAATCTTTAGGTCAAACTGTTGCGTGAATAACATCCATCGCGTTATCCTTTCGCTGATCATGACGGCTTTTAACCCAAAAGTCAACGCCTTGTGGTCTGTCCGTATTGTTACTGGGTAGCCATAAATTATACGTCTCCAATGTTGTAATGCGTGCACTATTGCGAGTAGTTCAAGCTCAGTAGTAGTATAATGTTGCTCATGTTTTCTAAGTTTCCTACTGGTAAATGCCAAATAAGTTCGTCTTTTGGTTTCATTATCTTCTTGATATAGGCATGCTCCTACACCAACGTGTGATGCATCAGCTTGAATTATGAATCTCTGTTGATAATCAGGATATCCCAGTTTGATACTTTTCTTCATCAGCTCTTTCATGTTGATGAATGCTTCTTCTGCCTCATCATTCCACTTCCATTTATTGTTGACCTTTAGCAAGTTCTGTAACGGTGCAGCCGTATCTGTGTAACCTTCACAATGGTCTGAGAAGAATCCAGTCAACCCAAGAAATTGCCTTATATGCTTTACTTTAGTCGGCCTTGGGAAATCGCATATTGCCTTTATTTTTACGGGATTTGGTCTTATCCCTTCTCCATCGATCACGTGACCTACAAAAAGTACTTGGCTTTGGCAAAATTTAGATTTTGATAAATTCATTTTGAAGCCAGTTCTCTGTAAATTACTTAATAGCTTTTCCAATTTGACACAGTGTTCTTCGAAGGTAGTGCTCGCAAAGACTAGATCATCAACATAACAATTTACAAAGTCCTTTACTTCACTCGTTAGGCTTCTGTCTAGTGCCCTTATCAATACTGCCGAACTGACCTTTAATCCGAAAGGCAACCGACAATAGGCATATGTTTGGTTATTAAACATAAAACCTGTTAATAACCGTGACTTTTCTTCAAGTACAATATGGTGAAATGAAGCTGTGCAGTCCATACTCGTAAAATATTTCTGACCTCGAAATCTCTTCACAATGTCCTTAATTTTAGGGGCCTGACTATACTCTGGAATCAGTCTGGAATTTAGGACTCGCGCATCGAGGCACAAACGCAGTTTTCCGTTGTTTTTCTTTACAATTACTATAGGGTTCAGAAATGGAGTGGTAGTCTTCACGATCAATCCATCAACTAACATTTCCTCGATGATTTGTTTAACTTCAGTGAAATACTTCTCTGGCACATCATATATTTTTCCCTTGTATGGCGTCCAGTCAGTAACTATCAGTTTATACTTGTAGTTAGGAATCTGCCCTGGTTTATCACTAAAAACTTCAATATATTTGTTTATGATGTTGTACAATATTCGTTTTTCTTCTGCAGATACCGCAGCTTGAGTAATAGCCTCCCAAATTTCAGATTTTTCATAGCTCTCCTCTTCGATTGCAACGATTTCCTCAATTCTCATGATTAATTCCGGCTCTATTTCTGTGCTAAGATCTTTTTCTTCTAGTTCTTGGCTCTCTCCGTCCAATAGATCCACTTCTTTTCCCTCGATCTTCAACCATTCGTTTTCTTCAAGTGTGCTACTAATTTGTACTCTTTCTACAGTTCTATTTCCATCATTTTCTACCACTGGAAATCGAATTTCACCCTTATCCATATCAATTGTCATCCTAGAGCTTATCATGAAGTCTATTCCAAAAATGACGTTGTATTTTATTTTCTTCATAACCATGAATGGATGCTCAAATTCATATTTTCCGATCTTTATACTTAAGTAGGCTTGTATCTTGCATTCAACAGACTTGTCTGGAATTATGCCTCGGATTTTTACACCAGATACAGGTATGATTGGTATCTGTATTTTCTGATTTAGCTCTTGGAATAAGGTATATGACATTACACTTATGCTAGCTCCAGAGTCCACTAAACAGTACAATCGGGTGTTGAACACTCTCACAACTATTACTGGTAACTTGAATTTAGGTTGAGTTTCGTGACAAGTATCTTCTTTAATTAAATCTTCAGGTTGAATGTCCCAATGATCTATTTGTGCTACTACCCAACTGCGAATTTTGACAATATTCACTAACGGTTTAATATTTACAATTTCGTGTTTAACTAGTTCATCATCGGCGTTTTTTTTCCGCTCAGATGTTTGGGAAATTTCTGTGTTCCCATGATTTTCATGCTCCTTCCAACCTTCTTCCTGTCTTCTTCGTTTATAATTCTGAAGTTCGAGACTTTCTGCGCCTTCGAGGTCGCCGTTTATATCCTTATTTCTGATGGCTTCCTCCCATCGGCTCCTATTTTGTCTCTCTTCTCTTAGCTCTTGAAGATATCGCCTATTCTCTTCATTTTGATCATATTGTGCAGGTCTTCTCCTCTCATCGTATCGCCTTCTGTTCCTCTCATATGGTCGACTTCTATTGTTCCCATATCGAATGTTACTCCTATACTGGAAACTATTTCTATTTCCAATTTGCCCACATCTTCCGTGCTGTTGACCACTATACTGACAATAACATTTTCTTGGTTCTTTGTTTTGGGCTCTAACACAATCTTCTGTCCTAATTCCATGACCCTTATCTAGTCCTTGGTTAGTGATTTCGGAGCTGAGCGTATTGACTGCTTCTATTTGTCTTATATTTCTGGGGTTCCTCTCTATTAAGCAGGATGACGTTAGGTCGATCTGTCTTAATCGTCTCTCCATGTCAATAGCAGTTTGTATATCAGAGGCTGCTAATAATCTTTGTATTTCGAGTGTTAATTGCCTCTGAATAGTTCTAATTGCCTCCAGTTCGCTAGGTGGAGAATCTAAGTCCTGAAAACGATGAAATTGTAGGGAGAAGAAATCACTAAAGCGAGTTTGGCCTGCATTCGAAAATTTCCTTGAGTACAGCTCTAATCTTAGCTGTTGCTGGATCTCAGGATCCCAGAACTTCTTCAGGAAAGCTACCTTAAACTCGTCATAGTTATGGAATGTGTACTTGAAAGCCTGGAACCAAATATTTGGGTTCCCGTCCAGATGTTTTTCGATAATTCTCAATTTCTTTTCCTCCTGAATTTTTCCTTCCCTAAAATATTCCTCTATGTCCCTAAGGAATTGTTTCGGTGAGGTCTTAGCCGAACCGTCGAAATGTTTCGGGCGGTCGTCGTAATTTTTAATAATATTAATTATCGTGCTTCCTTCACTCTGATTACTACCGTTTAATATTTCTATATCTCTTCTACTTGGGTCGCTTATCCCTGAAGGTGTGTTCTCTCTCTCATTAATCTGTACCTCTACTGCTCTATGTCTATCACTAGAGCTTGAGGCCATAGATTTCGCCGTGTGTGATTCCACCTTCATCTCCTGTATTTCTCTTCTAATCTGTTTCACCACTTCTTCCGTCTTTTCGATTTTTCGTTCCGATTCCACCCTGTTATCTTCTATCTTCTGCTTCAACTCATCAATTTTCTGTGCTACTTTGCTCGCCGCTTGGTCATATTTCTCATCTAAGTCTTGCTGTCTTAGATTTAATCCTTGCATACCAGCTGTTATATCATTTATTTTCTCTTCTTCCAATTTTCGGATTGTTTCCTGGCTCTCTGTTACCATTTCATTTATTTTATTTATTTCCTCGTGCATCTCTCTGTTTTTATTTTCCATGGTTTCAGTCAACCTCGTCTGCATGTTTTGGATTTCGTTCCTAACTTCATATACTTCCGACCGTGTTTTCGCTGTTTCTTCAGTCGCTTCTTCTTGTTTCTTGCGTAGCTCATCGATCATCCCTTTATGTTCATCTTCTATTTTCCTAACGAATTCTTCTAAAGATTCTTTCTGTTTCTGTTGCCATTCTTCTTGTTTCTTGTGCAACTCTTGCATCAACTCATAATGTTCTTTCTTTCTTTCTTCGCGTTGTTCTTGTTGCCATTCTTCTTGTTTCTTTTCTTGTTCCTTTTGAAATTCTCTAAACAATTCTTGTTGTTTTCGTTCCTTTTCTATCCGTCTTCTTTCTTTCTCTTCTTCCAGCTTCCTCTCTTTCTCTTCACGCTCCTGCTTTTCTCTCTGTCTTTCTTCTTGTTGTTGTTTCAAATATTCGAGAAACCATAATGGAGCTCCTTCTTGTTTCTCTTGAGCTCTTCTCATCTCCTCTTCTTGTTCTCTTCTTGTCTGAACTCTACCCTGTGTTGCCATTTTATGTCGTTTTCTATATATTCGTTATAATATCTCAAAGTTTATATTAAGCTCTCTATTTTGTTAAAAATCACTTATTTGCCTAACAGTCCTCTAAGTTCACAAAATATTAAATATTATATCACACACACCACAATAACTTAGTCTACAAGGTTTAAAAATAGTTCAAGGTTTGCACTATATGCACTAGTTTGAAGTTTTCTCTTCAGTAAATAATAATATTGATGGACCTTCCTGGAGATCGGCACCATCTCACCAGATAGACCAACAACAACCAGACCAAGAGTTCAAATCTATGATTTCGTTCACATTTCGGAACATGTTACGAAATAAATAAATTAAAATTCCGTTATGCTGCATTCCATATTTATATGTATGGCCATCAACCTATACCATAATTAAAATTAACTAAGTTTCATTTCATATTGACTTAAAATCACCTTACCCTAGATTATTATTATTAAAAAGAAGCATTCATCTAATAAATACAATAATTCCTTATTAATATATCTTCACAGGTTCAGCCATGTGGTAATAATTAATAAATTACTCAATACATTAGTGACATGTTTTCTATACCCGATACCTACATTTCGAGCTTCGTCACATGATTGCCTATTAAGTAGTATAAATTATCAGACTATTTTCATACACTCCCGCGATGTGTTTCTCTTCAGGCGCCAACCATTAATGCGACATTTAATTTATTTCAAAGTGAAGACCGTTTCCAATACATTTTTCACTTTAATTGGCGTTCCCACGGTGTATTTCTCTTCACTCGCTCCACTGTTGCGGCATTTTATTCTTTGGCAACCAACAG